>NC_034191.2:73255825-73373325 GCF_002021735.2 Oncorhynchus kisutch
CACCCACTCCTCGGCTAGGTTAGAAAAGGTCATCATAAATCTCACCCACTCCTCGGCTAGGTTAGGAAAGGTCATCATTAATCCCACCCACTCCTCGGCTAGGTTAGGAAAGGTCATCATTAATCTCACCCACTCCTCAGCTAGTTTAGGAAAGGTCATCATTAATCTCACCCACTCCTCGGCTAGTTTAGGAAAGGTCATCATTAATCCCACCCACTCCTTGGCTAGGTTAGGAAAGGTCATCATAAATCCCACTCACTCCTCGGCTAGGTTAGGAAAGGTCATCATTAATCCCACCCACTCCTTGGCTAGGTTAGGAAAGATCATCATTAATCCTATCCACTCCTCGGCTAGTTTAGGAAAGGTCATCATAAATCCTATCCACTCCTCGGCTAGGTTAGGAAAGGTCATCATTAATCCTATCCACTCCTCGGCTAGTTTAGGAAAGTAATGTTCTGTTCTTCTGGAAGGATTGTCTCATTAAGTGGAATCCAATACATACACCATTGTTTACCTGGCGTTCGGGAACAATTCATGAAGGCCAACGTTAAAACGTGCCGTGGCACGTATCGCTAGACCTGAGCCAACAACGCATCACTCGACCTTCACTCGACCTACTTGTATTTGTTTATGGGTGTCACGGCTGTAGGTTTATGTGGGAAGCGTAGACGTATTAAATTATCCAATGTCACAGGATCAGAAATAATGCCACTATCCTAGCCCGTTTAGCAATTTCAACTGATTTGTCAGAGGTAAAAAGGGCACCAGTGTTAGCAGCCCCGATAAAACAGATTAATCTGGATGGTTTTGTGAGGCAGAAACACTCTGATATGAATGGCACTCTGTCTTCCTCTGTGGCTTACACTCAGTCTTCCCTCACCATCCTACTGTCAGTCATATTTCACCTCCCCCTTCACAGGTTCTCTGAAGAATGAAAACATAAATTAATTGTAATCAATTCATATGTATGAAACAGCAACTTATCAAATAACCATATCACTGATATATCACTCACCTGATCACCGACAACAATGAGACAGCCTATAGGGATGAGGTCAGAGACCTGGCAGTGTGGTGCCAGGAAAACCTCTCTCTCAATGTGAGCAAGACAAAGGAGCTGATCGTGGACTACAGGAAAAGGCGGGCTGAAAAGGCCCCCATAAACAGTGACGGGGCTGTGGTGGTGCGAGTTTCAAGTTCATTGGTGTCCACATCACCAAAAAACTATTAAGGTCCAAACATACCAAGAAAGTTGCGAAGAGAGCACAACAACACCTTTTCCCACTCAGGAGATTTGGCATGGGACCCTAGATCCTCTAAACGTTCTACAGCCACACCATCGATAGCATCCTGAGCGGTCGCATCACCGCCTGGTATGCAAACTGCTCGACATCTGACCGTAAGGCCCTACAGAGGGTTGCGGTGTATGGCCAAGTACATCACTGGGGCCAAGCATCCTGCCATCCAGGACCTATATACAAGCACCAAGCCTAGGACCAAAAGGCTCCTTGACAGCTTCTACCCCGAAGCCATAAGACTGCTGAACAATCAATCAAATAGCCACCCGGACTATTTACATTGACACCCCCCCCACTTGTTTTTTCACTGCTGCTACACACGGTCTATTATCTATGCATAGTCACTTTACCCCTACCTACATGTACAAATTACCTTGACAAACCTGTACCCCCGTACATTTACTTGGTATCGGTTCCCCCCTGTATATAGCATCGATATTGTTCTGTTATTGTGTTACTTTTTAATTATTTTCTACTTTAGTTTATTTAGTAACTATTTTCTTAACTCTTTCTTGAACTGCATTGTTGGTTAAGTGTTTGTTCGTAGGCATTTCACGGTAAGGTCGGCATACCTGTTATATTCGGCGCATGTGACAAATAAAATTCTGATTTGATTTGATATACACTATATATACAGCAGTATGTGGACAGCTCTTCAAATTAGAGGATTCAGCTATTTCAGCCACATCACGGCTGCTGACAAGTGTATAAAATCGAGCACACAGTTTGGGGAAGGCCTTTTCCTGTTTCAGCATGACAATTCCCCCGCGCACAAAGCAAGGTCCAAACAGAAATTTTTTGTTGAGATCGGTGTGGAAGAACTTGACTGGCCTGAACGGAGCCCTGACCTCAACCCCACCCAACCCCTTTGAGATTAATTGACTGCGAGCCAGGCCTAATCGCCCAACCTCACTAATGCTTTTGTGGCTAAATGGAAGAAAGTCCTCGCAGCAACGTTCCAACCTCTAGTGGAAAGCCTTCCCAGAAGAGTGGAGGCTGTTACAGCATCAAAGTGGGGACCAACTCCATATCAATGCCCATGACTTTTGAATAAGATGTTCGACGAGAAGGTGTCCACATACTTTTGGTCATGTTGTTTATGAAGTGGGTAAAACAGCATGTAAACATTATTGAAGTGTTCAATGACAAAGGAACATAGGGCAGCAGTCTCTAAGGTGCAGGGTTGAGTACCCGGTGGTGGCCAGCAAGTAACAGTGACTAAAGTTCAGGGCAGGGTAATTGGTGGAGACCGGCTAGTGGTGACTGTTTAACAGCCTGATGGCCTGGAGATAGAAGCTGTTTTTCAGTCTCTCTGTCCCAGTCTGTGCCACCAGTAAGTACACATAGTAGTATAAATCCCCTCGCACAGTCCCCACAGCCGGACAACCTTTTCATGGAAGGAAATGCGGTAGGAATGCTCAACCGGTGTCGCTCAATCAGCCGAGAGAAACTTTCAACCGGTTCTCCCCCATTAAGCAGCGAGTCGGAGTCAGAGGCCGAGCCTTCTTTGGTCTCTACTCCTCCCGTTACGGGGTCTGAGACACCGAAGCCTCCCACCATTAGCTCTGACAAATTGAAAACTCTAGTCATTGGTGACTCCATTACCCGCAGTATTAGACTTAAAACAAATCATCCAGCGATCATGCACTGTTTACCAGGGGGCAGGGCTACTGACGTTAAGATTAATATGAAGATGGTGCTGGCTAAAGCTAAAACTGGCGAGTGTAGAGAGTATAGGGATATTGTTATCTACATCGGCACCAACGATGTTAGGATGAAACAGTCAGAGGTCACCAAGCGCAACATAGCTTCAGCATGTAAATCAGCTAGAAAGATGTGTCGGCTTCGAGTAATTGTCTCTGGCCCCCTCCCAGTTAGGGGGAGTGATGAGCTCTACAGCAGTCTCACAACTTAATCGCTGGTTGACGACTGTTTTCTGCCTCTCCCAAAATATATAATTTGTAGATAATTGGCCCTCTTCCTGGGACTCAGTGTGACGGACTCCATCCTAGCTGGAGGGGTGCTCTCATCTTATCTACGAACATAGACGGGGATCTAACTCCCCTAGCTCCACAATGAGATAGCAGGCCAGGCAGCAGGCTGTTAGCACAGTCAGTGTAGTCAGCTCAGCTATCCAAATTGAGACCGTGTATGTGCCTCGACCTAGGTTGGGCAAAACTAAACTAAAATGGTGGTGTTTGCCTTAGCAATGGAATAAAGACTTCCTCCATTCCTGCCATCATTGAAAGAGATTGTGATACCTCATATCTCAAAATAGGGCTACTTAATGTTAGATCCCACACTTCCAAGGCAGTTATAGTCAATTAACTAATCACTGATCATAATCTTGATGTGATTGGCCTGACTGAAACATGGTTTAAGCCTGATCAATGTACTGTGTTAAATGAGGCCTCCTGGTTACACTAGTGACCATATCCTCCAAGCATCTCGCAAAGGTGGAGGTGTTGCTAACATTAATGATAGCAAATTTCAATTTACAAAAAAAAACACAGCTTTCGTCTTTTGAGCTGCGAGTCATGAAATCTATGCAGCCTACTCAATCACTTTTTAAAGCTACTGTTTACAGGCCCCCTGGGCCATATACAGCGTTCCTAACGGAGTTCCCTGAATTCCTATCTGACTTTGTAGTCATGGCAGATAATATTCACATTTTTGGTGACTTTAATATTCACATGGAAAAGTCCACAGACCCACTCCAAAAGGCTTTCGGAGCCATCATCGACTCACTGGGTTTCGTCCAGCATGTCCCCGGACCTACTCACTGTCACAGTCATACTCTGGACCTAGTTTTGTCCCGTGGATTAAATGTTGTGGATCTTAATGTTTTTCCTTATAATCCTGGACTATCGGACCACCACTTTATTCCGTTTGCAATCGCAACACAAAATCTGCTCAGACCCCAACCAAGGATCATCAAAAGTCATGCTATAAATTCTCAGGCAACCCAAAGATTCCTAGATACCGTTACAGACTCCCTCTGCCTACCCAAGGAAGTCAGAGTACAAAAATCAGTTAACCACCTCATTGAGAAACTCAATTTTACCTTGCGTAATACCCTAGATGCAGTCGCACCCCTAAAAACTAAAAACATTTGTCATACAAAAACTAGCTCCCTGGTATAGAATAGAAATGGCGCTACACCAAACTGGAAGTCTCAACCGACTAGCTTGGAAAGACAGTACCATGCAGTATTGAAGAGCCCTCACTGCTGCTGAATCATCCTATTTTTCCAACTTAATTGATGGAAATAAGAACAATCCAAAATGTATTTTTGATATTGCCACAAAGCTAACTAAAAAGCAGCATTCCCCAAAAGAGGATGGCTTTCACTTCAGCAGTGATAAATTCATAAACTTCTTTGAGGAAAATATCATGATCATTAGAAAGCAAATTACGGACTCCTCTTTAAATCTGCGTATTCCTCCAAAGCTCAGTTGTCCTGAGTCTGCACAACTCAGCCAGGACCTAGGATCAAGGGAGACACTCAAGTTATTTAGTACTGTATCTCTTGACACATTGATTAAAATAATCATGGCATCTAAACCAAGCTGCATACTGGACCCTATTCCAACTAAACTGCTGAAAAAGCTGCTTCCTGTGCTTGGCCCTCCTATGTTGAACATAATAAACGGCTCTCAATCCACCGGATGTGTACCAAACTCACTAAATGTGGCAGTAATAAAGCCTCTCTTGAAAAAGCCAAACCTTGACCAAGAAAATATAAAAATATACAGAATCTCCGATTCCTCTCAAAAATTTCGGAAAAAGCTGTTGTGAAGCAACTTGCTGCCTTCCTGAAGACAAACAATGTATACACAACGCTTCAGTCTGGTTATAGACCCCATCATAGCACTGACACTGCACTTGTGAAGGTGGTAAATTACCATTTAATGGCATCAGACCAAGGCTCTGCATTTGTCCTCATGCTCCGAGACCTTAGTGCTGCTTTTGATACCATCAATCACCACATTCTTTTGGAGAGATTGGAAACCCAAATTGGTCTACACGACAAGTTCTGGCCTGGTTTAGCGCTTATCTGTTGAAAGATATCAGTTTGTCTCTGTGGATGGTTTGTCCTCTGATAAATCAACTGTAAATTTCAGTCTTCCTCAAGACTGCATTTTAGGACCACTATTGTTTTCACTATATATTTTACCTCTTGGTGATGTCATTTGGAAACATAATGTTACCTTGCACTGCCATGCTGATGACACACAGCTGTACATTTCAATGAAACATGGTGAAGCCCCAAAATTGCCATCCCTGGAAGCCTGTGTTTCAGACATAAGGAAGTGGATGGTGACAAATGTTCTACCTTTATACTCGGACAAAACAGAGATGCTTGTTCTAGGTCCCAAGAAACAACGAGATCTTCTGTTGAATCTGACATTTCATCTTGATGGCTGTACAGTCGTCTCAAATAAAAATGTGAAGGACCTCGGCGTTACTCTGGACCCTGATGTCTCTTTTGATGAACATATCAAGACTGTTTCGAGGACAGCTTTTTTCCGTCTACGTAACATTTCAAAAATCAGAAACGTTCTGTCACAGGTTAGACAAGCGCAATGCTCTACTTTCCGGCTCTACTTTCCGGCTAACAGGTCTAAATAAACTTCAGGTAGCGCTAAACACAGCTGCTAGAATCTCGACTAGAACCCAAAATGTGATCATATTACTCCAGTACTAGACTCTCTAAGCTGGCTTCCTGTTAAGGCAAGGGCTGATTGCAAGGTTTTACTTCTAACCTACAAAGCATTACATGGGCTTGCTCCTACCTATCTTTCCGATTTGGTCCAGCCGTACATACCTACATGTACTCTACGGTCACAAGACGCAGGCCTCCGTACTGTTCCTAGAATTTCTAAGCAAACAGCTGGAGACAGGGCTTTCTCTTATAGAGAACCATTTTTACGGAATGGTATGCCTACCCATGTGAGAGACGGAGACTCGGTCTCAACCTTTAAGTCTTTACTGAAGACTCATCTCTTCAGTAGGTCCTATGATTGAGTGTAGTCTGGCCCAGCAGTGTGAAGGTGAACGGAAAGGCACTGGAGCAACGAACCCGCCCTTGCTGTCTCTGTCTGGCCGGTTCCCCTCTCTCCACTGGGATTCTCTGGCTCTAACCCTATTACATGGGCTGAATCACTGGCTTACTGGTGCTCTTCCATGCCATTCCTAGGAGGGGTGCGTCACTTGAGTGGGTTGAGTCACTGGCGTGATCTTCCTGTCCAGGTTGGCGCCCCCCCCCTTTGGGTTGTGCCGTATCGGAGATCTTTGTGGGTATTACTCGGCCTTGTCTCAGGATGTTAAGTTGGTGGTTGAAGATATCCCTCTAGTGGTGTGGGGGCTGAGCTTTGGAAAAGTGTGTGGGGTTATATCCTGCCTGTTTGGCCCTATATCCTGCCTGTTTGGCAGGATATAGGGGCCACAGTGTCTCCCGACACCTCCTATCTCAGCCTCCAGTATTTATGCTGCAGTAGTTTATGTGTCGGTTGGCTAGGGTCAGTCTGTTATATCTGGAGTATTTCTCCTGTCTTAACCGGTGTCCTGTGTGAATTTAAGTATGCTCTCTCTAATTCTCTCTTTCTCTCTTTCTTTCCTTCTTTCTTTCTCTGACCTGTTCACCGGATGTGCTCCCTGTCCCAGACCTGCTGTTTTCAACTCTCTAGAGACAGCTTGAGCGGTAGAGATACTCTGAATGATCGGCTATGAAAAGCCAACTGACATTTACTCCTGAGGTGCTGACCTGTTGCACCCTCGACAACCACTGTGATTATTATTATTTGACCCTGCTGATCATTTATGAACATTTGAACATCTTGGCCATGTTCTGTTAATACTCCGCCCGGCACAGCCAGAAGAGGACTGGCCACCCCTCATCACCTGGTTTCTCTCTAGGTTTCTTCCTAGGTTCTGGCCTAGGGAGTTTTTCCTAGTCACCGTGCTTCTACACCTGCATTGCTTGCTGTTTGTGGTTTTAGGCTGGGTTTATGTACAGCACTTTGTGCCATCAGCTGATGTTAGAAGGGCTTTATAAATACATTTGATTGATTGATGCACCTCTGCTGAGTGAACAAGCCGTGGCTCAGGTGGCAGATGGTCTGGATGATCTTCTTGGCCTTCCTGTGACACCCGGTGCTGTTGATATCCTGGGGGGTGGGCAGCGTACCCCCGGTGATGCGTTGGGTTGACCGCACCGCCCTCTGGAGAGCCCTGCGGTTGCGGGTGCTGCAATTGCCGTATCAGGCGGTGATACAGCTCTACAGGATGCTCTCAATGGGGCAGCTGTAGAAGTTCATGAGGTTCTTAGGGGCCAAGACAAATTTCTTCTGCCTCCTGAGTTTGAAGAGGTGCTGCCTCTTCCATGACATGATGGATGGTTGTCCACTGGACTGGATCATAACATTGGCCTTTACTATCACGCTACCCTGCCAGGAAGAAGGAAGGAACCCCCCCCCCCCCTCCCCCCTCTTATTACACACCAGTGCCACATTGAAAGTCACTGAGCTCTTCAGTTAGGCAATTCTACTGCCAACATTTGTGTATGGAGATCGCATGGTTGTATGCTGGATTTTATAAACCTGTCAGCAAAGGGTGTGGCTGAAATAGCTGAATCCACTAAATTTGGAGAGGTGTCCACATAATTTTTTATATACTGTATCATAGTCGAGGCTCATCCTAAATAACTACTGCTGTACACACCTGATTTTTGCTGTGGGACCTTATATAAACAGGGGTGTGCTTTTCCAATCAATGTTCAATCAATTGACTTTATCACAGGTGGACTCCAATCAGGTTGTAGGTACATCTCAAGGATGATCAATGGAAACAGGATGCATCTGAGCTCAATTTTGAGTCTCATAGCAAAGGGTCTGAATACTTATGTAAATAAGGTGTTTCTGTTTTTTGTTTTCACTTTATCATCATGGGGTATTATGTGCCGATTGATGAGGAAACTATTATTTCATAAATTTTAGAATATGGCTGTAACGTTAAAAATAATGTGGGGTCTGAATACCTTCCGAATACACTGTTATGCAAATGCTCAAAATCATCTGCAATCATCTTCTCCTCATGATACATACATCAGATTCCCTCCAGATTTTGTATTTAGAATCATAATGGCACATGAAGATAGTTTCTACATGATAGAGTGCTTGCTTTGTTATCAATCTGGTCTTGTGTCCTTTCTGTCATCCTGTGAACCCTGTGCATTGCTGCTCACAGCAATACATTTCTATTTATCCTTTACCTACCTCCACAGTAGTACATGACCACATGTGCTTTGGTCTTGGTCTCAGTTCATGTGAATTCAAATAGCAGAGAAACTTGTCATGTCTGTAAATTATTATGGATCATTTCGAATTCTGTTTACATCCTGTCCATGAGAGAGTTTAGTCGTATAGTGATTAGATATTACTTTCAAAAGCGCTGAACACTGACCCTGCTAATTAACAGAATATTTGGCATTGCTAGTGTCACACTCTTACTAACTAGGCCCTACAAGGCCAGTGACCACACAGTGTTTCTCGTATCTTGTGACATACCACTGTTACATCCAAGATGTCACTACCTAAAAGATGTTGTTGGCTGATGAACTGAATCTGGTATAGGTCAAAAAAGAGTATATAAAATAAAATATGTTGTCATCGCCTTCTTGTCATCTATATGATGGTAAATCAAACTTCTCTCAGTTCCAACCAGCACTCAAATTGTCAAATGAGGACGGCATCGTTCCCAAAGATTTATATGTTTGTCTGAGTAAGCACGATGTTGCGTCGTAATTGTGTTATAAGCACTGTGCACTAACATCTCTGAAAGCCCTTGGCACGAGCATGAATTAAGCAGCATGCATTATTTATCTATCTGCCCCGAAGAAGGCAAATGCAAATTCACAGACTTCAGACTTCAGATAGCATTTTATAGCATTATCTGGGTATTAACACGTTGAGAAGAGAGGAGCACACGGGTCGGCTGAGATGAATTGTTATTCCGAACACACACACACACACACACACACACACACACACACACACACACACACACACACACACACACACACACACACACACACACACACACACACACACACACACACACACACACACACACACACACACACACACACACACACACACACACACACACACACACACACACTCACACGCACACACACACACACGCATGCTCTCTGTCTCTCACAGACACACATACACACGGGGACACACACTCTGTCCAGTCCCCTCCAGTGGCACTTACAGGCCCTACATTATTTAACAGGTATTCCTGCACTCAGGTCTTTTTTTCTAAGCCTGCTGGCAGATATCTAAAACAGTGAATGCTATGTTAGAGGTTTTATCCTATGCACCCTTTTGAGGCCCATGTTCTTTTTATTGTACCGTTCGTATTGTACAGTGCCTTGCGAAAGTATTCGGCCCCCTTGAACTTTGCGACCTTTTGCCACATTTCAGGTTTCAAACATATAGATATAAACCTGTATTCTTTTGTGAAGAATCAACAACAAGTGGGACACAATCATGAAGTGGAACGACATTTATTGGATATTTCAAACTTTTTTAACAAATCAAAAACGGAACAATTGGGCGTGCAAAATGATTCAGCCCCCTTAAGTTAATACTTTGTAGCGCCACCTTTTGCTGCGATTACAGCTGTAAGTCGCTTGGGGTATGTCTCTATCAGTTTTGCACATCGAGAGACTGAATTTTTTCCCCATTCCTCCTTGCAAAACAGCTCGAGCTCAGTGAGGTTGGATGGAGAGCATTTGTGAACAGCAGTTTTCAGTTCTTTCCACAGATTCTCGATTGGATTCTGGACTTTGACTTGGCCATTCTAACACCTGGATATGTTTATTTTTGAACCATTCCATTGTAGATTTTGCTTTATGTTTTGGATCATTGTCTTGTCGGAAGACAAATCTCCGTCCCAGTCTCAGGTCTTTTGCAGACTCCATCAGGTTCTCTTCCAGAATGGTCCTGTATTTGGCTCCATCCATCTTCCCATCAATTTTAACCATCTTCCCTGTCCCTGCTGAAGAAAAGCAGGCCCAAACCATGATGCTGCCACCACCATGTTTGACAGTGGGGATGGTGTGTTCAGGGTGATGAGCTGTGTTGCTTTTACGCCAAACATAACGTTTTGCATTGTTGCCAAAAAGTTCAATTTTGGTTTCATCTGACCAGAGCACCTTCTTCCACATGTTTGGTGTGTCTCCCAGGTGGCTTGTGGCAAACTTTAAACGACACTTTTTATGGATATCTTTAAGAAATGGCTTTCTTCTTGCCACTCTTCCATAAAGGCCAGATTTGTGCAATATACGACTGATTGTTGTCCTATGGACAGAGTCTCCCACCTCAGCTGTAGATCTCTGCAGTTCATCCAGAGTGATCATGGGCCTCTTGGCTGCATCTCTGATCAGTCTTCTCCTTGTATGAGCTGAAAGTTTAGAGGGACGGCCAGGTCTTGGTAGATTTGCAGTGGTCTGATACTCCTTCCATTTCAATATTATCGCTTGCACAGTGCGCCTTGGGATGTTTAAAGCTTGGGAAATATTTTTGTATCCAAATCCGGCTTTACAACAGTATCTCGGACCTGCCTGGTGTGTTCCTTGTTCTTCATGATGCTCTCTGTGCTTTTAACGGACCTCTGAGACTATCACAGTGCAGGTGCATTTATACGGAGACTTGATTACACACAGGTGGATTGTATTTATTATCATTAGTCATTTAGGTCAACATTGGATCATTCAGAGATCCTCACTGAACTTCTGGAGAGAGTTTGCTGCACTGAAAGTAAAGGGGCTGAATAATTATATAAATTTGATAAATTTGATGTTATTTTAATTTGCAAAAAAAGGAAATGTCTAAGTGACCCCAAACCTTTGAACAGTATATATATATCCCTAATAAACTCCCCATTTGCATTCTAGTTGTGCCACTGGTGGATGTTTTGTTATTGAACTTGGTGACGTGGAAACCCCACACCCTTGAGCCTGCTACTATATATATATATATATATATATATATATATATATATATATATATATATATATATATATACACTGCTCAAAAAAATAAAGGGAACACTTAAACAACACAATGTAACTCCAAGTCAATCACACTTCTGTGAAATCAAACTGTCCACTGAGGAAGCAACACTGATTGACAATAAATTTCACATGCTGTTGTGCAAATGAAATAGACAACAGGTGGAAATTATAGGCAATTAGCAAGACACCCCCAATAAAGGAGTGGTTCTGCAGGTGGTGACCACAGAGCACTTCTCAATTCCTATGCTGATGTTTTGGTCACTTTTGAATGCTGGCGGTGCTTTCACTCTAGTGGTAGCATGAGACGGAGTCTACAACCCACACAAGTGGCTCAGGTAGTGCAGCTCATCCAGAATGGCACATCAATGCGAGCTGTGGCAAGAAGGTTTGCTGTGTCTGTCAGCGTAGTGTCCAGAGCATGGAGGCGCTACCAGGAGACAGGCCAGTACATCAGGAGACGTGGAGGAGGCCGTAGGAGGGCAACAACCCAGCAGCAGGACGGCTACCTCCGCCTTTGTGCGAGGAGGAGCAGGAGGAACACTGCCAAAGCCCTGCAAAATGACCTCCAGCAGGCCACAAATGTGCATGTGTCTGCTCAAACGGTTAGAAACAGACTCCATGAGGGTGGTATGAGGGCCCGACGTCCACAGGTGGGGGTTGTGCTTACAGCCCAACACCGTGCAGGACGTTTGGCATTTGCCAGAGAACACCAATATTGGCAAATTCACCACTGAGAACACGGCGCCCTGTGCTCTTCATAGATGAAAACAGGTTCACACTGAGCACATGTGACAGACGAAACAGAGTCTGGAGACGCCGTGGAGAAAGTTCTGCTGCCTGCAACATCCTCCAGCATGACCGGTTTGGCGGTGGGTCAGTCATGGTGTGGGGTGGCATTTCTTTGAGGGGCCGCACAGCCCTCCATGTGCTCGCCAGAGGTAGCCTGACTGCCATTAGGTACCGAGGTGAGATCCTCAGACCCCTTGTGAGACCATATGCTGGTGCGGTTGGCCCTGGGTTCCTCCTAATGCAAGACAATGCTAGACCTCATGTGTCTGGAGTGTGTCAGCAGTTCCTGCAAGAGGAAGGCATTGATGCTATGGACTGGCCCGCCCGTTCCCCAGACCTGAATCCAATTGAGCACATCTGGGACATCATGTCTCGCTCCATCCACCACAGACTGTCCAGGAGTTGGCGGATGCTTTAGTCCAGGTCTGGGAGGAGATCCCTCAGGAGACCATCCGCCACCTCATCAGGAGCATGCCCAGGTGTTGTAGGGAGATCATACAGGCACGTGGAGGCCACACACACGACTGAGCCTCATTTGGACTTATTTTAAGGACATTACATCAAAGTTGGATCAGCCTGTAGTGTGGTTTTCCACTTTAATTTTGAGTGTGACTCCAAATCCAGACCTCCATGGGTTGATACATTTGATTTCCATTGATAATTTTTGTGTGATTTTGTTGTCAGCACATTCAACCATGTAAAGAAAAAAAGTATTTAATAAGAATATTTCATTCATTCAGATCTAGGATGTGTAATTTTAGTGTTCCATTTATTTTTTGAGCAGTGTATATATATATATATATATAATGTGTGTGTTTGTTTTGTGCTTCGTCCCCATCATGTTCATGACGCTTTTTGGGTATTGAAATACAACCCCCTATGTCGTATTCCTGCGCCTGTCGCCAATCACCATACAACGTGATACAATGGGCGGATCTCAAAAATCTAAACTACTAAATGTATTTCTTCTACTACATAAATCTGAAAAAAGTGAAAGTTAAATCTACCTGCTCTTTTCTATTCATAAATTGAGTTTTCGAACAGGCCTGGCAGACAATGTTCAGATGAGGAAGAGGTTACGAGAGGAAGCCACTACTATTGTTTGCCCCACCAAGATTTAAAATTGCCCCCGTACCTTTGGTTTTTTGTATATTTAGATAACGGATGGGCAACTGGCGACCCACTTTTGAAGGCCCTCAGTTCCAGTGAAAAATAAAATATTTTTATGAACTTAAGTGGGGTCTCAACTTACTGTTGGGAGTTGGAATAGTGCAATATGGGGCGGCAGGGTAGCCTAGTGGTTAGAGCATTGGACTAGTAACCGAAAGGTTGCAAATTAAAATCCCCGAGCTGACAAGGTATAAAATCTGTCGTTCTGCTCTTGAACAGGCAGTTAACCCACTGTTCCTAGGCCGTCATTGAAAATAAGAATTTGTTCTTAACTGACTTGCTTAGTTAAATAAAGGTCAAATAAAAAATATTAAAAATAAACAAAGGTCCAATTTCAACATTTGGTTGTGAAACAGCAGCTTTTCTCTTATGTCAATCACTGATAGTCAATTACCCCATGTAAGCAAAACATTTTTGGATTGCTAAACTAATTCAGTGGCAAGCTATCTAAACTTGTTATCCTGGTCAAATTACCATCCGGTGGGCCCCCCCATTGATTTTGTTTGTCAGTCTCACTCAGATATCATATTAAAATGGCAACATTTCTCTCCGCCCCATGGCAAAATGAGTAGAATTGCAGCAAACTTGCTTTAAAACTGCAATATTTTCTCTCCACAGTCAAGGGGGACCACTAAAAGATTTTGCTAGCAATGGGGGGGGGGGGGGGGGGGTGAGATTTTAACCCACACCGCCACTGGGCGGTTTGATTTAACTGCTAGGCTAGACCACCCGAGCCACAAGATCCACTTTGATGCTAACAGACACTAATGGCAGCATAGACATCACCACGGATGTAGTTCAACTCCTCCACTGATGGCTCTGTAGAAATGGTCTCTTAAAGGAAAGTTAGATTTGCATGTAAATGACACTCATCTTAATCTGTCAACCCATATCCAGGAACGAGCATTCAAAGAAACATAGGTTGCACAATGCTTGGTATCACCTTGCAACGACTCTTTCATTGAGACTTTGAAGCACAGTGGCCAAGAGATAGGCATGAGGCTAGTGAGTTAACCTACACTTCAGAGAGCACGATAGTGGAGGCAGTTGAGTGGTGATGCTTTCTCACTAGTAGTTGTATGGGTCTTGTAAAGGGCAGCGGAGTGGTCTGGTTCACAATCATTGGAAAGTGCTCCATTAGAGTCCAGTTAGGATACATTTGTGTTATGTAACATAACTACCTTGTTGAAGAGCCTAATGCCATGTGAACTTCAGCCTGAACACACTTCGTTACCACGGTTACAATGTCATGTTAGCATAAATCAGGCTAATAGAAATGGGAAATTATTCAATAGTCATAAGAAAATATACAGCGTGTTCATTTTTAATTGACCTAAAAGTGTGCTTGTTTGAATTCCTGACATGTTCTGTTTCTGTCACGACTTCCGCCGAAGTTGGCTCCCCTGCCTGTTCGGGCGGAGCTCGGCGGTCGTCGTCACCGTCCTACTAGCCGCCACCGATCCCTTTTTCGTTTGTCTGTTTGTTTTGTCTTATTAGTTTCACCTGTGTTTCTGTTTGGTTTAATTAGCTTCCCTATATTTAGTAGGTAGACCCGCCCTTGTTTTGTGTGGGATTGTATTTATGTTACGTGTGTGCATTTTAGGTAGTGCTGGAATTTATTTTCTTTAACTTGGCACCGTGTGGTTTTTGGGTTGTTTTGTTGTGCCTGAGTAAAGCACTTAACCTCAGTGGAACTCTCTCTGCGTCTGATTCCTTCACCCACCTAGTCCCGCGTGACAGTTTCCCTGCCTGGTTTCTGACAGCAGTGATGCACAGCTCATGCCCACTGGTATAGAACTGCTTTCCTGTAGGCACAACCAGGCTCCCAGTGTCCGGTCTGGAGCATCAAGTCATGAGCCCCTTGTCAGCTGTAACCACCTAGTGGAGCCAAAAGTCCTGATCTGCCCTAGAAAGCCTATGTAAATTATGATCGCCAGTATGGCCTAACAAAACGGGCATTTTGGGCTCTAAAATGTGTTAATTATGATCATGTTCGATCCTCACAGTGAATTATTTTAAGGTTTGCTACCAATTGAGATATTTAATTAAATAGTGATCCATTCTGACTTCTACATTTGTCGCCACACATGACAATGTGCTGACACAGAGCAATCACTGACCGGCAGGCAAGATAGACATTAAAGCTGCAATATGTCATTTTTTGGGGCGATCTGAACCATTTCACATAGAATTGTGAGTTGTAGATCTGACATTCTCATTGAAAGCAGATCTAAGAAGCAGTGTATCTGCTCTATGTGTGCTATTTCTATGCTTACCGTGCTTAAGTTTCCTTTGGAGTCTTTTAATTTCAGTTTTGTACACCAGCTTCAAACAGCTGAAAAATACAATATTTTTGGTTATGGAAAATATATTTCACAACAGTTTAGAGGGTACAGACATTCTCTACACCAGTGAGTCAAGATAACTTTGAGTCAAATTGCAGGACGAGATCTACTGCTCAGATTTTTTGTAACATGACTTAAACTTAAGTCTATGCAACATTAACCTATTAAAAACAGTACTGTAGCATTGAGGTTTGTGCAGTAAGCTATATAAGCTATAGGCCCAATACATTATCACTGCATATTGGCTTTGTTGTTCGGGCAATTCTTTCAAATTATATTTCAAAATTTGAGGTAGGCTATATGATCACACCGGTCATAGATAAATTGTTGTATTGCTTGTGAGGCACAGCTGAGTGAGCATACATTTAAATAATTAGCTTTTTATTTTCCTGCGCTGATGGTGAATGCATCGGATGGTCAGTCACAGCAGGGGGAGAGAGCACCAGACTGAGGGTCCGCCACTCAACATCCCTCCACATTCCCTTTCCTCTGCTGATGGCGAAACTCGAGTCGCACCGCATTATTTCTGCCTCATGTACAAATTCATGATGTTACTCCTATGGTCAGAGACAGTGATATTAAAAAAGACCCTAGCAATACTCTTTCCACCTCATGCATTACTGCTGTAGTGCTGGTTGTAGCGCGAGTGGAAGTAGGAAGAATGAGCATTTAATGGCTTGTAAAAATGTTGAATAATAAGTGTTGACGGTGCTGAGTAAAATCTTAAACAATGTTGCTGTGTTTGTTGACAGTCTCTCTAGTCGTGGTTTTAAACGTTTTGAAATTTCACAGTATCAACTTTCTTTTACTGCCGACACGGTAATCTGAGCCATCCGATTGGCCAGCGGTAGAAGTATAGTGTACTTGATTTGCTCTCGGGCCTACAGAGAAGGCAGAATTTGTAGCTCCAGACACATGAAATGGTTCAAAATGGGAACACTTCGCCTACCAGGTGCACAGGGCATCTGAAT
Organism: Oncorhynchus kisutch; assembly: GCF_002021735.2. Taxonomy (NCBI): domain Eukaryota; kingdom Metazoa; phylum Chordata; class Actinopteri; order Salmoniformes; family Salmonidae; genus Oncorhynchus; species Oncorhynchus kisutch. Next base: position 73,272,486 of record NC_034191.2, read on the forward strand.
CGAGTGCACCTACCACCAAGACAAATAAATCAAAGAAGAAACTCAAGACTTATTCTTTGGATTTTTTACAGATATGTTTGGTGATCGACTAGGAATGCCTTGGAAATTGCGGTTGGTGACCACCGCTTTACACTGTCAAATCAAATTTGATTTCTCACATACACATGGAAAGCAGATGTTAATGCGAGTGTAGCGAAATGCTTGTGCTTCTAGTGCAGTAATAACCAACAGGTAATCTAACCTAACAATTCCAAAACTACGACCTTATACACACAAGTGTAAAGGGATAAAGAATATGTACATAAAGATATATGAATGAGTGATGGTACAGAACGGCATAGGCAAGATGCAGTAGACGGTATCGAGTACAGTATATACATAAGAGATGAGTAATGTAGGGTATGTAAACATTATATTAAGTGGCATTCTTTGAAAATGGCTAGTGATACATTTTTTACATCAATTTCCATTATTAAAGTGGCTGGAGTTGAGTCAGTATGTTGGCAGCAGCCACTCAATGTTAGTGGTGGCTGTTTAACAGTCTGATGGCCTTAAGATAGAAGCTGTTTTTCAGTCTCTCGGTCCTTGGTACTTTAATGCATCTGTACTGACCTCGCCTTCTGGATGACAGCGGGGTGAACAGGCAGTGGCTCGGGTGGTTGTTGTCCTTGATGATCTTTATGGCCTTCCTGTGACATCGGGTGGTGTAGGTGTCCTGGAGGGCAGGTAGTTTGCCCCCGGTGATGCGTTGTGCAGACCTCACTACCCTCTGGAGAGGGCGGAGCAGTTGCCGTACCAGGCGGTGATACAGCCCGACAGGATGCTCTTGATTGTGCATCTGTAAATGTTTGTGAGTGCTTTTGGTGACAAGCCAAATCTCTTCAGTCTCCTGAGGAAACTGCCTCTGAGCCTTCTTCACAACGCTGTCTGTGTGGGTGGACCAATTCAGTTTGTCCGTGATGTGTACGCCGAGAAACGTAAAACTTACTACCCTCTCCACTACTGTCCCGTCGATGTTGATAGAGGGGTGTTCCCTCTGCTGTTTCCTGAAGTCCACGATCATCTCCTTTGTTTTGTAGACGTTGAGTGTGAGGTTATTTTCCTGACACCACACTCCGAGGACCCTCACCTCCTCCTTGTAGGCCGTCTCGTCGTTGTTGGTAATCAAGCCTACCACTGTTGTGTCGTCCGCAAACTTGATGATTGAATTGGAGGCGTGCATGGCCACGCAGTCATGGGTGAACAGGGAGTACAGGAGAGGGCTCAGAACGCACCCTCGTGGGGTACCTACCCTCACCACTTGGGGGCGGCCCGTCAGGAAGTCCAGTACCCAGTTGCACAGGGCGGGGTCGAGACCCAGGGTCTCGAGCTTGATGACGAGTTTGGAGGGTACTATGGTGGTAAATGCTGAGCTGTAGTAGATGAACAGCATTCTCACATAGGTATTCCTCTTGTACTTTACTTGTTTTGACACAAACTGAAATTAGACTATTAGAAATGGTTGATTGAGTGATTTCTGTATATTGCACCTTTAAGGTTGACTGTCTTAGGCAGGATGAAAAGGACTGCATCGACAATGATCCCTTGCTAGTTACGGCTACTTTCACCATGATCCTTAGCAAATTTTTTGGGAGCCTTTCAGAAATATGACTGGCTTCAAATTCAAATAATTCCGGCTTCATGCATCATCCGGAGTTTTCCATTGGATTACAGGATGTGGATGATAGCTATCACTATCTACTGGTTTGAAATGCTCCTGTAATCTCTCTCTCTCCATTTCTCATCTCTTCCTGGTTTAAGCACTAATTGTGCATGCGTGAGCGTGTCTCTCTCTGTCACATACACACACACACGCACGCGCGCGCCCCTCCCCGGTACAGTGTGAAAAATGCAGGCTCTCCCATTCTGATCACTGTCACAATCTCTCTCCCAAATCGAGAGGCTTTTTTTATTGGCCTGTGAGTTAAATATCAGAGCCACCTATCAGTCAGCCAAGAACCCTCTCACCTGAACATGGTCTCATCTGCAGTGCTGTGACCACACAAGCCCTCCATCAGCAGGTTAGGTTGAGATGGGAGAGGACATGATAAGATAAATGCTTTGTCTAGGTTTCCATATACAAGTGATATGTTCTTGGTGACACAGGCACACGACACAAAAACATGCTTGCAAATGTAGCTTATCTGCATGGTTCTCGCTGTAGTGGCATGATCCGTTGACTTTAAGGTGCTGATGTAAGGTTGCCCCCCCTCACACACACACGACACAAACATACTTCTATTCATCTCTATTTTGCTCTCCTCTTTTCACACACACACACACACACACACACACACACACACACACACACACACACACACACACACACACACACACACACACACACACACACACACACACACACACACACACACACACACACACAGACACACACACACACACACACACACACACACACACACACACACACTTGTCTCAGTGGGGGCAGGGATGGTTCATCCTGTGGCCTGGGCTTGTGTTTGCTGGTACCCATCCTGTCCTTTTCAGCGTGTTCTTTTCCCGGCGTGTTCTTTTCTTCCCGGCATGTTCTTTTCCCGGCGTGTTCTTTTCCCGGCGTGTTCTTTTCCCGGTGTGTTCTTTTCCTGGTGTGTTCTTTTCCTGGCATGTTCTTTTCCTGGCGTGTTCTTTTCCCGGCATGTTCTTTTCCCGGCATGTTCTTTTCCCGGCGTGTTCTTTTCCCGGCATGTTCCTTTCCCGGCGTGTTCTTTTCCCGGCGTGTTCTTTTCCTGCCGTGTTCTTTTCTTCCCGGCGTGTTCTTTTCCCGGCGTGTTCTTTTCCCGGCGTGTTCTTTTCCCGGTGTGTTCTTTTCTTCCCGGCATGTTCTTTCCCGGCGTGTTCTTTTCCCGGCGTGTTCTTTTCCCAGCGTGTTCTTTTCCTGGCGTGTTCTTTTCCCGGCGTGTTCTTTTCCCGGCGTGTTCTTTTCCCGGCGTGTTCTTTTCCCGGCTAGTAGTTATCTTCTTTCGACCTGGAAGAGTTGAGAGTTCCATTAGTGATTTAGGTCTGTGAAGGATTTCCCAGTGGATCTTATGGCAATACTTAAAGGGTGCTTTGATGTTGTCACACAGACGCGCACATACACACATGCACACACACATGCACGCAGGCACACACACACCACAGATCACCCTACAGTCAACCCCAACTTCCATAGCTTCACATGCACACAAAGGACTGGAGGTCTAGCCTAGCCTAGCTTAAAACCAAGGCACTTTGTCTCAGTAAATTGCCCGCACCGGAGTATAGGTCAAGACTGAAGGGAGCATGTAGAGAGAGATGGATCTTTCCACTCCAGCAAGTATCTGGGCCACAGAAGGCAGGCATAGCCATAGATCATACTGGCGTTTCATTGACTCACATTTTCTCTTGAAAAACACTCCCCAAGCACATCATATGATCGTAATGCTATAACAGCAAACGGCATGCAGCATATACTGTAACAGGAATGATGGTGGATGGTGAGAAAGGGACAAATGTGTGAGAGCCTTAGGATAATGTTGTCTATGAGCAACTGAATACTGCTTGCAACCACAGATATCAGATTATATCTAGGTTTGCAAAACTACGGGGACCACAGAATAGGGTGTGTATTGTATAGTAGACGTTAATATGGGCGGGGGGGGGGGGGGGGGGCGTCATTATGAATCATGTGGGATCCTCAGGGGCTTATACCATATTTTCCATTGTGGTGACCTATGCCCTTTTATTAAAAACATTCAGAATTATAGCATGTAAACAAGATGAGATGAGATGTCTTGAGCAAGGCACTTAACCCACATTTTCTCCAGGGGCGCTGTACTACTATGGCTGACCCTGTAAAATAACACATTTCACTGCAGTTATCTGGTGTATGTGACCATAAAACATATTTATTTTTTGCTTGTGGCAGACTGAGGTTACCTGAGGTTTACTTTTACCTTTTTTCTTCAATTTTAGTCATTTAGCAGATGCTCTTATCCAGAGCGGTTTCCAGTAGTGAGCGCAGACATTTTCATACTTTTTCGTGTTGGTACCCCTGTGGGAATCGAACACTGAACCCTGGCGTTGCAAGCTCCATGATCAATACAACATATATATTTTGGCTGTATGTTTCCTCATTGAATGCTTTGCCTTATTTAAGCATCTGACAGCATGACAATACAATGTGTGGTGTCAGCAGCTCAGATGACAGTGATTTATAATTAGCGCCAAACTGCCAGTCACAGCCGCGATGACATGGAAATTCATTGAAATCAAATTGACACTTTAATTGATCTCCAAATGAATCATTCAGGAATGCAAAGCCATGCATTTTTTAAGGGGTGTAGTCTATTGACACATTATGATGTGACTTATGTAATTCTATTTCGGTAAAAAAAAAACGTTTCTTTGTAGTCTTAAACAGATCTACTTTGAAACAGAAGTATACACCTCACACATAGTTATGGGCTTTAAAAAAAAGAAGACAGCTGTACCATGTCAGATTTAGAGTTGACATGTACTTTGAGTTTACATCCCAATATTACACTTTATATACATCACAGATGACTGAAATATAACAAAACCGTTTGACATAGAAACACCAGATTTTCTGTGTAAAAATAATAATGTTCATTAATGATGCAATAATGAAAAATATTAATAACATTCCACCCATGAGGTCACTGGGTCATTTGACTGCAGGAAAGGGCAACATTGGTTCTATACGGCAGGCTACTGGTTGTTCCCATATAACCTGTCAGTAAATCCCCTTTCCATCTGAAAGGGGTCTCTAGGATACATCCATTATAAGAGAGTACATGTCGTCCTCTAATGTTCGATCCATAAAAATGTCTTTCAGCTATGACAACCTTGTACGACAGTCGTCGGTACAAGTACAACACATGGAAATCAGGGTCCCTGAACCCATCTAGAGGTTCAAATGTTAAGCACTTTGAAACACTCAATCTTTATTAGCAACCCAATGAACCCACAGTGCTACAGTACAATTTATGTACGTTGGGTGAGGGGAAAGAAGACCAAAACCACTTCCACACACACACACACACACACACACACACACACACACACACACACGCACACGCACACGCACACACGCACACCTTAGAGTTCATCTTCCATTCACGCTGGCATCTCATTAGTCAATTTCACCCCAACATTAATTAAGGAGATACTTCAATTAAACAAACCCTGTTGCAGCACCAAGCATCATGCTTTGTGAGCCGGATTACATCATACTAATTAGTCGCTCCTCAACTCATTTGCTCCCTTGAAACCCCCTAGGACACATACATTCATTGCAGGTAATTAATTGACGACATGGGCTATTTTGTTCATTTATTTATGACATATTAATTCCAGAGAACAGAGTGTGTGTTCATCTGACATGATTATTTTGGCAATGGTGGGTTGTCCCTTGATGATATGGGGAATATGGTTGTTGTTGTTGCTGCGAAGCATCCGTTGCTTATATTCGTTACCCAGTACTTACCACTCCACCATGTTGAAATATGTCCATTTGTTAAGCAACATGGGTGCAATTTGAAGAGATTTCATGACATTTAGACCCAATGTAGGGAAATAAAATATATTTGAAGGAGCTTAACAGACAAATAATGAAGGTTGCGCATAAGAAACTGACATTTTACTTTTGGGAGGTAATGGTAGCCCTGAACATTATTTTTTCGAACTTCTGAGGAGTCTTGAAAGTACTCAGGTAGTTCTCAGACTTGACAAATCAACTGCACAACTGTTGTGTACCAATAAATTAATGGGGTAGTTTGTGAGTCAACTGAATCTGTATTGATCTACCATATCTGCTGGACATGACTGATATGAAAGCATATTTCTGCTCAGCATTTCTAAACCATTCAAATGTAGCAATGTTTTCACATGGTGTATTCACACAGCATCCTTTCCACTGCAAAGGTCAATGCAACATCTTGATTAGATAAGTATTCAACCTCCTGAGTCAATACATCTTAGAATCACCTTTGGCAGCAATTACATCTGTGAATCTTTCAGGGTAAGTCTTTAAGAGTTTTACACACCTGGAATGTACAACACTTGCCCATTATTCTTTTCAAAATTCTTCAAGCTCTGTCATGTGGGTTGTTGATCATAGCTAGACAGCCATTCTTGCCATAGATTTTCAAGACGATTTAAGTTAAAACTATATCTAGGCCACTCAGGAACATTCAATGTTATCTTGGTAAGAAACTGCAGTGCAGATTTGGCCTTGTGTCTGTTGGATTTGTCTCCCAGAGTCTGTTGGAATACAGACTGAACCAGGTTTTCCTCTAGGTTGTTGCCTGTGCTTAGTTCTCTTCCATTTGTTTTTATCCTAAAGCAAACTCCCTAGTCCTTGCAGATGACAAGCATACCTATAACATGATGCAGCCACCACAATGCTTGAAAATATGAAGAGAGGTATTCAGAGTGGATTTTCCACAAACAAACGCTTTCTATTCAGGTCAAAAAGTTCATTTCTTTGCCAATTTGTTTTGCAGTGTTACTTTAGTGACTTGCATGTTCTGGAATATTTGTATTATGTACAGGCTTCCTTCTTTTTAATCTGTAATTTATGTTAGTATTGTGGAGTAACTACAATGTTGTTGATCCATCCTCGGTGAAAGAAATCGACCCGGCTCAGGTTAGAGGGGAATGAAGCAGCCCAAGAGTTAACACACACAGGAACTTTATTCAAACACACTGAGGAAGATGCACATGGGTAGTGGTTATGTAGAAGGAAATTAATATACTGTACATACGATATGACAACGGCGCCGACAGAGGGCCGCCTCGCTTCTAGTCCTTTAGGAACATTTTCAGTATTTGTTTTTTAAATGAATTATTTCTTACATTATTAACCCAGAGCATCACAAGTGTTATTACATACAGCTGGAGAGAACTATTGGATATCAGAGCGACATCAACTTACCAGCACCACGACCAGGAATACGACTTTCCCAGATCCTTTGTCCGAACCACCCAGGTTATCTGAACTGATTCCAGAGTCTGACACAAAACAACGTTGCCGCAGAAGAGGTAGATGTTGGGACCCCACAAGGGTGCATGCTCAGCCCCCTCCTGTAGTCCCTGTTCACCCATGACTGAGTGGCCATGCACGCCTCCAACTCAATCATCAAGTTTGCAGATGACACAACAGTAGTAGGCTTGATTAGCAACAATGACAAGACAGTCTAACGGGAGGAGGTGAGGGCACTCGGAGTGTGGTGTCAGATCCTATCCACATCGACGGTACAGCAGTGGAGAAGGTGGAAAGTTTTAAGTTCCTCGGCATACACATCACAGACAAACTGAAATGGTCCACCCACACAGACAGTGTGGTGAAGAAGGCGCAACAGTGCCTCTTCAACCTCAGGAGGCTGAAGAAATTTGGCTTGTCACCTAAAACCCTCACAAACGTTTATAGATGCACAATTGAGAGCATCCTGTCAGGCTGCATCACGGCCGAGTATGGCAACTGCACTGCCCATAACCGCAGGGCAGGGCTGTCCAGAGGGTGGTGTGGTCTGCACAACGCATCACCGGGGGCAAACTACCTGCCCTCCAGGACATCTACAGCACCCGATGTCACGGGAAGGCCAAAAAGATAATCAAGGACAATAACCACCCGAGCCACTGCCTGTTCACCCCACTATCATCCAGAAGGCGAGGTCAGTACAGGTGCATCAAAGCTGGGACGGAGAGAAATTGCTTCTATCTCAAGGCCATCAGACTGTTAAACAGCCATCGCTAACACAGTTGCCTACATACAGACTTGAAATCATTGGTCAATTTAATAAATGGATCACTGGTCACTTTAACAATGACACTTTAATAATGTTTACATATATTGCATTACTCATCTCATGTATATACTGTATTTTATACCATCTATTGCATCTTGCCTATGCTGCTTGGTCATTGCTCATCCATATATTTCTATGTATATATTCTTATTCCATTCCTTTACTTAGATTTGTGTTTATTCGGCATTTGTTTTGGAATTGTTAGATTTCTTGTCAGATATTGCTGAACTGTCAGAACTAGAAGCACAAGCAGTTTGCTACACTTGCATTAACATCTGCTAAACATGTGTATGTGACCAATAAACATTGATTTGTTTTGTTTTGATTTGACAAGCGCAGTACTAACAGTAACAAAGGTCTGTATAAATGGCATATAATCCCTGAAAATGTTTACAGGTTAAAAGCTAGGGGCAGCATACATAATGCATCAACAACAACAACAACAACTAACTATTAAGAACAATATATACATGCCATACAACTCACTTTGGGCACGCACACCCTCCCACAAGTCCAGAGATACAGTACGAATGAGTCCAGTTGTTGATGGCCAGACTGACAGTATTGTGGAGACAGAGATGTTACTCTCTGCCACTGCTTGAGGGAGACTGACAGTATTGTAGAGACAGAGATGTTACTCTCTGCCACTGCTTGAGGGAGACTGACAGTATTGTGGAGACAGAGATGTTGTCTCTGCCACTGCTTGAGGGAGACTGACAGTACTGTCGAGACAGAGATGTTGCTCTCTGCCACTGCTTGAGGGAGACTGACAGTACTGTAGAGACAGAGATGTTGTCTTTGCCTCTGCTTGAGGGAGACTGACAGTACTGTCGAGACAGAGATGTTGTCTTTGCCACTGCTTGAGGGAGACTGACAGTACTGTCGAGACAGAGATGTTGTCTTTGCCTCTGCTTGAGGGAGACTGACAGTATTGTGGAGACAGAGTTGTTGTCTCTGCCACTGCTTGAGGGAGACTGACAGTACTGTGTGATACATATAGTCAAGAAGATGGGCAGATGTCCGGCCTCCTAGTAACATCCCTAGCAACCTATCAGGGCACAAGTCACACAGGTCAGGGAGAGTTTGAGATGCAGGTTTATGGTGTACCCCCTATACTCTAAGGATCCGGTCGTGGGGGATGGGGAGTGGAGTGTGCAGTTTAGGATTGTGAGGTGCTGATAACAGTCAGGGAATTCATAACACTCAGTTATCTCCTATCACAGCCATTAAACTCTGTAACTGTTTAAAATCACCATTGGCCTCATGGTGAAATCCCTGAGCAGTTTCCTTCCTCTCTGGCAACTGAGTTAGGAAGGACACCTGTATCTTTGTAGTGACTGGGCGTATTAATACACCATCCAAAGTGTAATTAATAACTTCACTATGTCTCCTTTTTTTTTAATGATCTACCAATAGGTGCCCATCTTTGCGAACCATTGGAAAACCTCCCTGGTCTTTGTGGTTGAATCTGTGCTTGAAATTTACTGGAGTAGTCATTTAAAAACCATGTTAAGCACTGTTATTGCACACATGCTACTTATCACATTTGTACTCCTGAACTTATTTAGGCTTGCCATAACAAAAGGTTCAATACTTAGACTCAAGACATTTTGTCTTTTCATTTTTAATTAACTTTTAAAAATGTCTAAACATAATTCCACTTTGACATTATGTTTTTTTTTGGGTAGATCAGTGACTCAAATTCTAATTTTAAATTCAGGCTGTAACACAACAAAATGTGGAAAAATTAAAGGGGTCTGAATACTTCCTGAAGGTACTGTATCTTATGTCCCCCAAAATATCTACTTCTACCACACAGTGACATAATTTCCTGTTTATCATGTCTAAGGTAGCTAGCTGGATGTCCTGGCATTTAAACCACATGTGTATGAGTGTGAACTGCTTATGTCAAACAGAATCATTCATTTACTCGTGATGATTTAAGGGAATTTCAAAGTTAGCCCAGTGTCCGCTGCTATGTTTGCTTGGTGGTTCACCAATGACTTGAGATGTCTGGAATCTGGAATGTGCCTGCCTGGTGAAGAAGAGGATTTATCTTTGAACTGAAATGCACACATGCTGTGTAGTAAAACCATAAGAGTTTATGAGGTTCAGACGCCTGCATTCATGAATATGGTCTTCTGGCCTTGAAGAAGAGCATGAAACAGAATACCAGAGTATGTTCTAACACTCTTCAAGTTCTCCAGTGTTTCCTCTGTAGTTAGCAATTTCTTAGCATCTGAGGGAAAAAAAGGCATAGGCTCCAAGATGTGAGGTATTTGGAAATTACGATTCTTACTCAGAAATATTGACCATTGATCCTGACATCATCAGTATCATCTTCATTTCATAATGATAGGGGTCATGGTTGTAGAAAGTGATGTTTACTATATTGTACTGTGTTGCATTTCACTGTACAGTGGCTTGCGAAAGTGTTCACCCCCTTGGCATTTTTCCTATTTTGTTGCCTTACAACCTGGAATTAAAATAGTTTTTGGGGGGTTTGTATAATTTGATTTAAACAACGTGCCCACCACTTTGAAGATGCAAAATAATTTTTCTTGTGAAACAAACAACATGTAATTTAAATAGATTTTTATTTGGATTTCATGTAATGACATACACAAAATAGTCCACATTTGTGAAGTGAAATCTGAAAAATGACTTGCTTCTCAAAAATAGAAAATGGTGATTGCATATGTATTCACCCCCTTTGCTATGAAGCCCCTAAACAAGATCTGTTGCAACTAATTAATTCAGAAGTCACATAATTAGTTAAATAAAGTCACATCATCTGTCACATCATCTCAGTATATATACACCTGTTCTGAAAGGCCTCAGAGTCTGCAACACCACTAAGCAAGGGGCACCACCAAGCAAGCGGCACCATGAAGACCAAGGAGCTCTCCAAACAGGTCAGGGACAAAGTTGTGCAGAAGTACAGATCAGGGTTGGGTTATAAAAAATATCAGAAACTTTGAACATCCCACGGAGCACCATTAAATACATTATTAAAAAATTGAAAGAATATATGGCACCAAAACAAACCTGCCAAGAGAGGGCCGCCTACCAAAACTCAAAGACCAGGCGAAGAGAGCATTAATCAGAGAGGCAACAAAGAGATCAAAGATAAACCTGAAGGAGATGCAAAGCTCCACAGAGGAGATTGGAGTATCTGTCAATAGGACCACTTTAAGCCGCACACTCCACAGAGCTGGACTTTATGGAAGAGTGGCCAGAAAAAAAGCCATTGATTAAAGAAAAACACAAGCAAACACATTTGGTGTTCACCAAAAGGCATGTGGGAGACTCCCCAAGTACTCTGGTCAGATGAAGCTAAAATTGAGATTTTTGTCCATCAAGGAAAACGTTATGTCTGGCGCAAACCCAACCCCATCCCCACAGAGAAGCATGGTCGTGGCAACATCATGCTGTGGGGATGTTTTCATCGGCAGGGACTGGGAAACTGGTCAGAATTGAAGGAATGATGGATCGTGCTAAATACAGGGAAATTCTTGAGGGAAACCTGTTTCAGTCTTCCAAAGATTTGAGACTGGGATGGTGTTTCACTTTCAAGCAGGACAATGTCCCTAAGCATACTGCTAAAGCAACACTCGAGTGGTTTAAGGGGTAACATTTAATGGTCTTGGAATGGCCTAGTCAAAGCCCAGACCTCAATCCAATTGAGAATCTGTGGTAAGACTTAAAGATTGCTGTACACCAGTGGAACCCATCCAACTTGAAGGAGCTGGAGCAGTTTTGCCTTGAGAATGGGAAAAAATCCCAGTGGTTAGATGTGCCAAGCTTGGAAACATACTCCAAGAGACTTGCAGCTGTAATTGCTGCAAAAGGTGGCCCTACAAAGGGTGAATAGTGATGCACGGGCGGAGGTGAATAGTTATGCGGCAGGGTAGCCTAATGGTTAGAGCGTTGGACTAGTAACTGGAAGGTTGCAAGTTCAAACCGCTGAGCTGACAAGGTACAAATCTGTCCTTCTGCCGTCATTGAAAATAAGAATTTGTTCTTAACTGACTTGCCTAGTAAAATAAAAAAATGCATGCTCAAGTTCTGTTTTTTTGTGTCTGTTTTCTTGTTTGTTACACAATAAAAAATATTTTGCATCTTCAAAGTGATAGGCATGTTGTTTAAATCAAATGATACAACCCCCAAAATAATCTATTTAAATTCCAGGTTGTAAGGCAACAAAATAGGAAAAATGCCAAGGGGGGTGAATACTTTCTCAAGCCACTGTATACTAATGGACCTATATGACCTATTGGCCATAGCAACCCTCAAAATACATGCCTTCACTGAAATGTCTGAAATGTTTTTTTGGGTGTCTGCTGTCCTGAATTCCTTGATTATCATCTCAAACAGGCTCTGTTGGAATCCAACTTGACATCTTCATTCTGACAAAATAAGATGTTATCTCTCTGTTCGACAGGCATATGTGAGCATCCCCATGTCACACAAACACTACCAGGACAGGAAACATAAAGTAATACAAGTGGCGTTGCTCATTAATAAATCAAATAAGTCACTCAGGGACACATTCACAGAAGATTGTACAAACACAGTGGGTCTCCGTTTATCTCTCTACACCAAGCTACAAACAAAGTCTCATGATATTCCTCAATCTGGAAATGATTTCCCTGGTGTGATGTCATGATTTGCTACCATGTTGCTCATCATCATGTAAAGGCCGGGGCTTCTCACGGATACTGTAACTACACACACCACCATTAAGGTAACTAAAATCACAAGTTTCCCTCACCCTTTGTGGCCAAATGATAGCTAGAACTCTTGGTGTCAATTTGGGCACAAGTACAGTGTACATTTTAGTACAAACTTAGTGTGAGGCTTTCTTAAAATGTACACCGTACACCTGTCACAACCCATTGTCTCAGCATCAGAATTCCTCTAGCCTGTGATGAGGGAGCAGGTCTCCTGTCGCTTTCTATGTATGATGAAATCACACCCCTCACCTGCTTTAGCAATTCTTCTGTTTGACCTCACACTTTAGGTCCTAAAAGTATCTGACCACAGGCTCTTCTAAGGCTCTCCAAGGCTAAGACCTAGCCAGAAGACAAAGTCTGTTCCATCCCAAACACGTGTTTTACACCCATTCCAGAGTTCAGGGCCAGTGTGGAACCATGACACAAACTGACTGTGGCAGCCCTGTCTCCTGCTATGTCCACAGAGCAAATGACACAGGTGCAGATGATGCAGAAAGACCTCATCTACCTTCCCTGAAAAACTATTGGCTAGCCACTCACATTGTGTCGGCAATTATTCCAGGACTTTTTATTTATTTCCTCTGGCATTATTTTGATTTTAAATTGTTGTTATTTAGCAGACGCTCTTATCCAGAGCAACTTACAGTTAGTGGTACTAAGCTAACATATGGAATTGTTTCAAGATCATCATACTATTGATCATTTATCTATTTGATTTGGTATTAAAAAATATATTTCTTTTTTATTATTTAATAAAATATTGAATTTGGCCTTTACTACTATAGCCCATAGAGACACATTGAATAACACATTCATAAATGGCAACAAAAAAAAGTACATGTTTTATAATTAGGAATAAGGTTTTGAAATGTCTGTCCTATGTCTGTATTTTTGTATTTTTGGACACATATTTAACCCCTTATTTTTGTTGGCACAAAACTACCTTCATACTTCTATTCGTTTGTATGGGTTACCTTCAGACTAGTCCCAGAACGGAGATCACCATTGTGTTTGTGAGTGTCTCCCCTTTCCATGTCGTATTAGTTTGTAGCTCAAATGGTTATGACGTTACAGATGGATGTTGCCAGGTCGTGACCCTGGCAGATACATTAATGATGAATTACCTTTCAAAAATCAAGGTGTATTACAAAGTCAAATCAAGAGATTGGAATCTCAGGCAAGGCGTAGGTTTATGTCCTTCAACATCAGCGTTACTGACTTCAGACGAGTCCCGTGACACTTGTGGGGGTCGTAGAGTAAAACACTATCGTGTTCACGAGTCTCCCCTTTCCATAAAGTGGTCATAAAGGTTTGTAAGCCAAACTGTTCAATTAAAAAAAGTGTTGTTTAAGGAGAAATCCCCCCCCCCCCGTTACATTCACCCCCATGAGGTCAGCTCCTCTAAAGGTTGATCTAAAAGGGGACATTGTCACATGTTGATGGTGTAACAATACATGTGCCAAAAAGAAAGCAAAAAAAGAACCTTTCGCTTCAGCTTCTAGAAGTATGTTTGGCATGGGATGATGATGGTAACCACTTCCGTTTGGTGAATAATGAACACGACCCTGGAGATCATTTAAGCACACAGATGTTGGTTGGACTGGAGGAGAATAATGAACAATTGATTGGAAGTGGCAGTAGTAGGGCCTCTGTGTGTGTGTGTGTGTGTGTGTGTGTGTGTGTGTGTGTGTGTGTGTGTGTGTGTGTGTGTGTGTGTGTGTGTGTGTGTGTGTGTGTGTGTGTGTGTGTGTGTGTGTGTGTGTGTATGTATGTGTGTGTGTGTGTGTGTGTGTGTGTGTGTGTGTGTGTGTGTGTGTGTGTGTGTGTGTGTGTGTGTGTGTGTGCGAGTGGAAACACCGCTAGGAATGCTGGGTATTAATAAACCAGTAGAACACAGCAACAGTCAGAACATCAGCAGAGGAGAAACAATTCCCTTACTGCACGATTATATTATACTTGATTTGATCCTCTAGATGCCCATTGAAATGAGCATGACAACATAGATTGGTCGCTGCATAAACAATAAGAGAAACACTCATTCTTCTGCTCATTGTTAGTCTACTTTCATTGAAGAATATCAGTTAAAGTTAGAAGAAAATGAGGTATTCTCAGTCTAATCACTACAAGTAATCAAAACTAAACAAATTGAAGAGGGTTGTGTCACTGGCAGATAAATTCATGATGAATTACCTTTAAAAAAATCAAGGTGTATTACAAAGTCAAATCAAGATTGGAATCTCAGGCAAGGCGCAAGTCCTTCATGTCTGCTCATCAAGAGCCTGTAGAAATGTGCTGATTGAGATAATTGCCAGTGTTCAGTAACAGCTTTGATTCCTGGAGTACTCTGTCCTCCAGCTCAGCGTCACGCCTCAACAAGGGAGAGAACAGCTGAAACAAAGAACATAAAATAATCTGCAATACAAACAACAACAAAAACATTCTAGAACCAACAAGACCCTGAGCAGCTTCTACCCTCAAGACATGAGACTACTAAACAAGTCTACTCAATAGCTAATGAAATGGCTAACCACTGCTGCTACTGTCTATTATATATCCTGTTGCCCTGTCACTTTAACCCTACCTACAGTGCCATCAGAAAGAATTCATACCTCTTGACTTATTCCACATTTGTTGTGTTACAGCCTGAATTCAAAATGGATTAAATATTTTTTCCCCTCAATCATCTACACACAATACCCCATAATGATAGTGAAAGTGAAAGCATATTTTTTTTCTTAATTTAAATGCTACAGATGTTTTCATGAGAAGACCGGTTTTCGGGATTTTCGGGAAGTCTTACGGTCTGACAAACACCTGTAACACCTGTAACATCCGCATCTTTACACCGCAGACGCGGAAGCCCAACATAGGCGAATGTGGTGGATTATCTCCTGTTTAAACTGACGGATTTGGATGGGAATGTTTTTATTATGTTACTTAGATTGACGGGTGTGTCAATAGACTCGTAAGGATTAATGTGACAGATAGAGAAGGATTGTAGACAAAATGGCTGCATGCATTATTATCCATCAGATTATTCCTTGGCTTCAATACCTCTTTTGCCAATTGGCCTGGACCTTGTGCTGCCAACACGGAGCCCCACCGATCCATCACGACTGGGGTTTCAACATGCTCTCCCGTTGTGACGTCCCCCTGAGGCCCATTGGCTAGCCTGCTGTCTGAATCGCCGTGCCTCCAGCTCGCCTAGCTACTCACTGGACCCTTTGATCACTCAGCTGCATATGAATCTCCCTAATGTCAATATGCCTTGTCTATTGCTGTTTTGGATAGACATTTTTGTCTTATATCACTGTAGAGCCTCCAGCCCTGCACAATATGCTTTAGCTAGCTCTCCCCACACATGTGGTGACCGCACCTGGCTTAAATGGTGCCTCTAGAGACAAAACCTCTCTCATCGTCACTCAATGCCTAGGCTTACCTCCACTCTACTCACATCCTAACATACCCTTGTCTGTACATTATGCCTCTATTCTTCCGCACCCAGAAACCTGCTCCCTTTAATCTCTGTTCCGAACGCGCTAGATGACCATTTCTTATAGCCTTTGGCCATACTCTTATCCTACCTCTCCTCTGTTCCTCTGGTGATGTAGAGCTTAACCCAGTCCCCGCAGCCCCCAGCATTACTCCCATTCCCCAGGCGCTCTCATTTGTTGACTTCTGTAACCGTAAAAACATTGGTTTCATGCATGTTAACAATAGAAGCCTCCTCCCTAAAATTGTTTTATTCACTGCTTTAGCACACTTCGCCCGGATGTCATAGCCGTGTCTGAATCCTGGCTTAGGAAGGCAACCAAAAATCCTGAAATTTCCATCCCTAACTGTAACATTTTCCAACAAGATAGAACTGCCAAAGAGGGCAGAGTTGCAATCTATGCATAGATAGCCTACAGAGTTCTGTCATACTATCCAGGTCTGTGCCCAAACAATTCAAGCTTCTACTTTTAAAAATCCACCTTTCCAGAAACAAGTCTCTCACCGTTGCTGCTTGTAAAAGACCCCCCTCAGCCCCCAGTTGTGCCCTGGACACCATATTGTTTGTGAATTGATCACCTCCCATCTATCTTCAGAGTTCGTACTGTTAGGTGACCTATACTGGGACATGCTTAACACCCCGGCCATCCTACAATCTAAGATAGATGCCCTCAATCTCTCACAAATGATCAAGGAAACAACCAGGTACAACCCTAAATCCGTAATCATGGGCACCCTCTTAGATTTCATCCTGACCAACTTGCCCTCTAAATACACCTCTGCTGTCTTCAACCAGGATCTCAGCAATCACTGCCTCATTGCCTGCGTGCCTAATAGGTCCGCGGTCCAACAACCACCCCTCATCACTGCCAAACGCTCAATTAAAACACTTCAGAGAGCAGGACTTTCTAATCGACCTGGCCCCGGTATCCTGGAAGGATATCGACCTCATCCCGTCAGTAGAGGATGCCTGGTTGCTCTTCAAAAGTGCTTTCCTCTCCATCTTAAATAAGAATGCCCCATTCAAAAAATGTAGAACTAAGAACAGATATAGCCCTTGGTTCACCCCAGACTTGACTTCCCTTGCCCAGCACAAAAACATCCTGTGGCGTTCTGCATTGGCATCAATAGTCCCCGTGATATGCAACTTTTCAGGGAAGTCAGGAACCAATACACTCAGTCAGTTAAGAAAGCTAAGGTTAGCTTTTTCAAATAGAAATGTGCATCCTGTAGCACTAATTCCCAAAAGTTTTGGGACACTGCAAAGTCCATGGAGAGTAAGAGCACCTCCTCCCAGCTGCCCACTGCACTGAGGATAGGAAACACTGTCACCACCGATAATTCTACAATAAGCATTTTTCCACAACTAGCCATGCCTTCCACCTGGCTACCCCACCCCCGGCCAACATCTCAGCACCCCCTGCAGCAAATGACTGCTCAAATGACTGCCTCGTCTGGTTCACCAACTACTTCTCAGACAGAGTTCAGTGTGTCAAATCGGAGGGCCTGTTGTCCGGACCTCTGGCAGTCTCTATGGGTGTGCCACAGGGTTAAATTCTCGGGCCGACTCTTTTCTCTGTATATATCAATAATGTCGCTCTTGCTGCTGGTAATTCTCTGATGCACCTCCATGCAGACGACACCATTCTGTATACATCTGGACCTTCTTTGGACACTGTGCTAACAAACCTCCAAACGAGCATCAACGCCATACAAAACTCCTTCCGTGGCCTCCAACTGCTTTTAAATACTAGTAATTCTAAGTGCATGCTCGTCAACCGATTGCTGCCCGCACCCTCCCGCCCGACTAGCATCACTACTCTGGACGGTTCTGATCCTAGATTATGTGGACAATCTGGTTAGATACCTAGATGCCTGGTTAGACTGTAAACTCTCCTTCCAGACTCACATTAAGCATCTCCAATCCAAAATTAAATCTAGAATCGGCTTCCTGTTTCATAACAAAGCCTCCTTCACTCATGCCACCAAACATATCCTTGTAAAACTGGCTATCCTACAAATCCTTGACTTCGGCTATGTAATTTACAAAATCGCCCCCAACACTCTACTCAGCAAACTGGATGTAGTCTATCACAGAGCCATCCCTTTTGTCACCAAAGTCCCATATACTACCCACCACTGCGACCTGTATGCTCTCGTTGGCTGGCCCTCACTACATATCCGTCACCAAACCCACTGGCTCCAGGTCATCTATAAGTCTTTGCTAGGTAAAGCCCCACATTATCTCAGCTCACTGGTCACCATAGCAACACCCACCCATAGCAAGCGCTCCAGCAGGTGTATTGCACTGGTCATCCCCAAAGCCAACACTTCCTTTGGCCGCCTTTCCTTACAGTTCTCTGCTGCCAATGACTGGAACAAATTGCAAAAATCTCTGCAGCTGGAGTCTTATATCTCCTTCTCTAATTTTAAGCATCAGCTGTCAGAGCAGCTCATCGATCACTGTACCTGTACCCAGCCAATCTGTAAATAGCACACCCGACTACCTCATCCCCATATTATTTCTTGCTCTTTTGCACCCCAGTATCTCTACTTGCACATCATCATCTGCACATCTATCACTCCAGTATTAATGCTAAATTGTGTGTTTTTTTTGCCTCTATGGCCAGTTTATTGCCTACCTCCCTACATTTGCACACACTGTACATAGATTTGTCTATTTTTATTTTATTTTGTGTTATTGACTGTATGTGTAAATCTGTTTTTTTTTCTTTGTCGCACTGCTTTCTTTATCTTGGCCAGGTTGCAGTTGTAAACGAGAACATGTTCTCAACTGGCCTTAAATAAAGGTGGAAAAAAAATGATTGAACAGGCAGTGGACTTTGCACTTTTGTTTCAGCTTTGCATCATCAGCAGCAATACAGCTTGCTGTTAGCCATAATGGTTAACCAGTCTATTTTAGTATTTTGACTAAACGCCTTATGTGACGTTGATATTGGATTCACAAACATTTTACTCACCTATACCCAGCGGAGGCCGCTGATTGCCTGAATTGTCAACAAAGCAGCATGAAGAAATATGAAACTACCTGTAGAGTCTTTGAGAAGATATGTAAAGCGGTATGTACACTTGAACCACGGCATAAATACACCTATTTGACCACTGCTGCACATGCTGATACTGTTTTGAACAGATTATATTATAATGGGGATAGCTAGCTAACATAATGTCACAAAGCATTATATACCTGGGGGTAGCTAGCTAACATAATGTCACAAAGCATTATATACCTGGGGGTAGCTAGCTAACATAATGTCACAAAGCATTATATACCTGGGGATAGCTAGCTAACATAATGTCACAAAGCATTATATACCTGGGGATAGCTAGCTAACATAATGTCACAAAGCATTATATACCTGGGGATAGCTAGCTAACATAATGTCACAAAGCATTATATACCTGGGGGTAGCTAGCTAACATAATGTCACAAAGCATTATATACCTGGGGATAGCTAGCTAACATAATGTCACAAAGCATTATATACCTGGGGGTAGCTAGCTAACATAATGTCACAAAGCATTATATACCTGGGGATAGCTAGCTAACATAATGTCACAAAGCATTATATACCTGGGGGTAGCTAGCTAACATAATGTCACAAAGCATTATATACCTGGGGGTAGCTAGCTAACATAATGTCACAAAGCATTATATACCTGGAGATAGCTAGCTAACATAATGTCACAAAGCATTATATACCTGGGGATAGCTAGCTAACATAATGTCACAAAGCATTATATACCTGGGGGTAGCTAGCTAACATAATGTCACAAAGCATTATATACCTGGGGGTAGCTAGCTAACATAATGTCACAAAGCATTATATACCTGGGGGTAGCTAGCTAACATAATGTCACAAAGCATTATATACCTGGAGATAGCTAGCTAACATAATGTCACAAAAATGATCTAACTGGGGATAGCCACTTTTTTTCATTCTGAAATAGTAAAATCAAATCAAACTTTATTTGTCACATGCGCTGAATACAACAGGTTAGACCTTACCATGAAATGCTTACTTACAAGCCCTTTAACCAACAGTGGAGTTCAAGAAAGAGTTAAGAAAAATATTTACCAAATAAACTAAAGAAAAAAAATATTTAAAGTAACACAATAAAATAACAATAACGAGATATTAGTCAGATATCAGTTTAGAAAGACTTGAAATTTGCCTGGGAGCTAACAAGCTACCAGCTTCTTTTCGAAGGTGGTTAGCTACTGGTTAATTTGAACAAAAAAAGTATTTCTCAATGTTTCTGCAACTGGCTAATTCTTTTGATTATGCTTTGTGATACACCCGGTTTTGTGCTGTTTTAGTCCACACAATATATCGCCCTGGTACCTGTGAAAGAATACCATGCTATTGTTTGAGGAGAGTGCACTATTATGAACTTGAAAATATATTAATAAACCAATTAGGCACATTTGGGCAGTTTTCTTGTTACTTACAACCTCATGCTAATCGCATTAGCCTACATTAGCTCAACCGTCCCGTGGACTGGACACCGATCCCGAAGTTGAGAAATTGCATCAACAAAATAATATTTTATGTAATTCATGGATTATATTTTAAATGCTCTTAAAGGTGCGGTAAATGTGTACATGTTCATGTTTAGTTCAACACAAGCTATTCAGTTACTTACTACTCTGCCCTTCAGTGACTGCCATCTCCGCCTCCTTTGGCGCATAGGTTAAGCAAACATTGCTTTGATTGTTTAGCCAGCTATTTGCTATGAGAGGGAACTACCCCAATGAAATTGCAGGATTTTATAGCATAAATTAAAACACAAAGTATGGACCATCATGGGGCGTTCAAATGTGCGTATGTTTAGTCAGAACCTCTGGGTCTGCTCTAGTCTCATCCTCCCAAAGAGTCTCTCACACCAGACGGCTTACTTCCTCAAATGAGACTAGATCTGCTCTATCAGGTACACATGGAATTAAATTAAAAAGCTAATAGGAATTAACTTGTAAATAAATAATTATAACAATCATGGGAGCCTGGGACCTGATAAACCGGATCCCACCTAATGTTGTTTATAAGGTTTTACTTTATTTCACTGTAATAGCCACTGTAAATTGGACAGTGCAGTTAGATTAACAGGAATTTAAGCTTTCTGCCCATTTCCTGAGAATGTTTTTTTGTTACTTTCAACCTCATGCTAGTCACATTAGCCTACATTAGCTCAACCATTCCGTGGGTGGGACACCTACTCACTGGACCCTATGATCACTCAGCTGCACATGAATCTCCCTAATGTCAATATGCCTTGTCTATTGCTGTTTTGGATAGACATTTTTGTCTTATATCACTGTAGAGCCTCCAGCCCTGCACAATATGCTTTAGCTAGCTCTTACGTTCCACCCCCCACACATGTGGTGACCGCACCTGGCTTAAATGGTGCCTCTAGAGACAAAACCTCTCTCATTGTCACTCAATGCCTAGGCTTACCTCCACTCTACTCACATCCTAACATACCCTTGTCTGTACATTATGCCTCTATTCTTCCGCACCCAGAAACCTGATCCCTTTAATCTCTGTTCCGAACGCGCTAGATGACCATTTCTTATAGCCTTTGGCCATACTCTTATCCTACCTCTCCTCTGTTCCTCTGGTGATGTAGAGCTTAACCCAGTCCCCGCAGCCCCCAGCATTACTCCCATTCCCCAGGCGCTCTCATTTTTTGACTTCTGTAACCGTAAAAACATTGGTTTCATGCATGTTAAAAATAGAAGCCTCCTCCCTAAAATTGCTTTATTCACTGCTTTAGCACACTTCGCCCGGATGTCATAGCCGTGTCTGAATCCTGGCTTAGGAAGGCAACCAAAAATCCTGAAATTTCCATCCCTAACTGTAACATTTTCCAACAAGATAGAACTGCCAAAGAGGGCAGAGTTGCAATCTATGCATAGATAGCCTACAGAATTCAAGCTTCTACTTTTAAAAATCCACCTTTCCAGAAACAAGTCTCTCACCGTTGCTGCTTGTAAAAGACCCCCCTCAGCCCCCAGTTGTGCCCTGGACACCATATTGTTTGTGAATTGATCACCTCCCATCTATCTTCAGAGTTCGTACTGTTAGGTGACCTATACTGGGACATGCTTAACACCCCGGCCATCCTACAATCTAAGATAGATGCCCTCAATCTCTCACAAATGATCAAGGAAACAACCAGGTACAACCCTAAATCCGTAATCATGGGCACCCTCTTAGATTTCATCCTGACCAACTTGCCCTCTAAATACACCTCTGCTGTCTTCAACCAGGATCTCAGCAATCACTGCCTCATTGCCTGCGTGCCTAATAGGTCCGCGGTCCAACAACCACCCCTCATCACTGCCAAACGCTCCCTAAAACACTTCAGAGAGCAGGCCTTTCTAATCGACCTGGCCCCGGTATCCTGGAAGGATATCGACCTCATCCCGTCAGTAGAGGATGCCTGGTTGCTCTTCAAAAGTGCTTTCCTCTCCATCTTAAATAAGAATGCCCCATTCAAAAAATGTAGAACTAAGAACAGATATAGCCCTTGGTTCACCCCAGACTTGACTTCCCTTGCCCAGCACAAAAACATCCTGTGGCGTTCTGCATTGGCATCAATAGTCCCCGTGATATGCAACTTTTCAGGGAAGTCAGGAACCAATACACTCAGTCAGTTAAGAAAGCTAAGGTTAGCTTTTTCAAATAGAAATGTGCATCCTGTAGCACTAATTCCCAAAAGTTTTGGGACACTGCAAAGTCCATGGAGAGTAAGAGCACCTCCTCCCAGCTGCCCACTGCACTGAGGATAGGAAACACTGTCACCACCGATAATTCTACGATAATCGATCATTTCAATAAGCATTTTTCCACAACTAGCCATGCCTTCCACCTGGCTACCCCACCCCCGGCCAACATCTCAGCACCCCCTGCAGCAAATGACTGCTCAAATGACTGCCTCGTCTGGTTCACCAACTACTTCTCAGACAGAGTTCAGTGTGTCAAATCGGAGGGCCTGTTGTCCGGACCTCTGGCAGTCTCTATGGGTGTGCCACAGGGTTAAATTCTCGGGCCGACTCTTTTCTCTGTATATATCAATAATGTCGCTCTTGCTGCTGGTAATTCTCTGATGCACCTCCATGCAGACGACACCATTCTGTATACATCTGGACCTTCTTTGGACACTGTGCTAACAAACCTCCAAACGAGCATCAACGCCATACAAAACTCCT
Source organism: Oncorhynchus kisutch (assembly GCF_002021735.2). Lineage (NCBI taxonomy): Eukaryota > Metazoa > Chordata > Actinopteri > Salmoniformes > Salmonidae > Oncorhynchus > Oncorhynchus kisutch. The sequence goes on from NC_034191.2 coordinate 73,295,798, forward strand.
TCCGTGGCCTCCAACTGCTTTTAAATACTAGTAATTCTAAGTGCATGCTCGTCAACCGATTGCTGCCCGCACCCTCCCGCCCGACTAGCATCACTACTCTGGACGGTTCTGATCCTAGATTATGTGGACAATCTGGTTAGATACCTAGATGCCTGGTTAGACTGTAAACTCTCCTTCCAGACTCACATTAAGCATCTCCAATCCAAAATTAAATCTAGAATCGGCTTCCTGTTTCATAACAAAGCCTCCTTCACTCATGCCACCAAACATATCCTTGTAAAACTGGCTATCCTACAAATCCTTGACTTCGGCTATGTAATTTACAAAATCGCCCCCAACACTCTACTCAGCAAACTGGATGTAGTCTATCACAGAGCCATCCCTTTTGTCACCAAAGTCCCATATACTACCCACCACTGCGACCTGTATGCTCTCGTTGGCTGGCCCTCACTACATATCCGTCACCAAACCCACTGGCTCCAGGTCATCTATAAGTCTTTGCTAGGTAAAGCCCCACATTATCTCAGCTCACTGGTCACCATAGCAACACCCACCCATAGCAAGCGCTCCAGCAGGTGTATTGCACTGGTCATCCCCAAAGCCAACACTTCCTTTGGCCGCCTTTCCTTACAGTTCTCTGCTGCCAATGACTGGAACAAATTGCAAAAATCTCTGCAGCTGGAGTCTTATATCTCCTTCTCTAATTTTAAGCATCAGCTGTCAGAGCAGCTCATCGATCACTGTACCTGTACCCAGCCAATCTGTAAATAGCACACCCGACTACCTCATCCCCATATTATTTCTTGCTCTTTTGCACCCCAGTATCTCTACTTGCACATCATCATCTGCACATCTATCACTCCAGTATTAATGCTAAATTGTGTGTTTTTTTTGCCTCTATGGCCAGTTTATTGCCTACCTCCCTACATTTGCACACACTGTACATAGATTTGTCTATTTTTATTTTATTTTGTGTTATTGACTGTATGTGTAAATCTGTTTTTTTTTCTTTGTCGCACTGCTTTCTTTATCTTGGCCAGGTTGCAGTTGTAAACGAGAACATGTTCTCAACTGGCCTTAAATAAAGGTGGAAAAAAAATGATTGAACAGGCAGTGGACTTTGCACTTTTGTTTCAGCTTTGCATCATCAGCAGCAATACAGCTTGCTGTTAGCCATAATGGTTAACCAGTCTATTTTAGTATTTTGACTAAACGCCTTATGTGACGTTGATATTGGATTCACAAACATTTTACTCACCTATACCCAGCGGAGGCCGCTGATTGCCTGAATTGTCAACAAAGCAGCATGAAGAAATATGAAACTACCTGTAGAGTCTTTGAGAAGATATGTAAAGCGGTATGTACACTTGAACCACGGCATAAATACACCTATTTGACCACTGCTGCACATGCTGATACTGTTTTGAACAGATTATATTATAATGGGGATAGCTAGCTAACATAATGTCACAAAGCATTATATACCTGGGGGTAGCTAGCTAACATAATGTCACAAAGCATTATATACCTGGGGGTAGCTAGCTAACATAATGTCACAAAGCATTATATACCTGGGGATAGCTAGCTAACATAATGTCACAAAGCATTATATACCTGGGGGTAGCTAGCTAACATAATGTCACAAAGCATTATATACCTGGGGATAGCTAGCTAACATAATGTCACAAAGCATTATATACCTGGGGGTAGCTAGCTAACATAATGTCACAAAGCATTATATACCTGGGGATAGCTAGCTAACATAATGTCACAAAGCATTATATACCTGGGGGTAGCTAGCTAACATAATGTCACAAAGCATTATATACCTGGGGATAGCTAGCTAACATAATGTCACAAAGCATTATATACCTGGGGGTAGCTAGCTAACATAATGTCACAAAGCATTATATACCTGGGGATAGCTAGCTAACATAATGTCACAAAGCATTATATACCTGGGGATAGCTAGCTAACATAATGTCACAAAGCATTATATACCTGGGGGTAGCTAGCTAACATAATGTCACAAAGCATTATATACCTGGGGATAGCTAGCTAACATAATGTCACAAAGCATTATATACCTGGGGATAGCTAGCTAACATAATGTCACAAAGCATTATATACCTGGGGGTAGCTAGCTAACATAATGTCACAAAGCATTATATACCTGGGGATAGCTAGCTAACATAATGTCACAAAGCATTATATACCTGGGGGTAGCTAGCTAACATAATGTCACAAAGCATTATATACCTGGGGGTAGCTAGCTAACATAATGTCACAAAGCATTATATACCTGGGGGTAGCTAGCTAACATAATGTCACAAAGCATTATATACCTGGGGATAGCTAGCTAACATAATGTCACAAAGCATTATATACCTGGGGATAGCTAGCTAACATAATGTCACAAAGCATTATATACCTGGGGATAGCTAGCTAACATAATGTCACAAAGCATTATATACCTGGAGATAGCTAGCTAACATAATGTCACAAAGCATTATATACCTGGAGATAGCTAGCTAACATAATGTCACAAAGCATTATATACCTGGGGATAGCTAGCTAACATAATGTCACAAAGCATTATATACCTGGGGGTAGCTAGCTAACATAATGTCACAAAGCATTATATACCTGGGGATAGCTAGCTAACATAATGTCACAAAGCATTATATACCTGGGGGTAGCTAGCTAACATAATGTCACAAAGCATTATATACCTGGGGGTAGCTAGCTAACATAATGTCACAAAGCATTATATACCTGGAGATAGCTAGCTAACATAATGTCACAAAGCATTATATACCTGGGGATAGCTAGCTAACATAATGTCACAAAGCATTATATACCTGGGGGTAGCTAGCTAACATAATGTCACAAAGCATTATATACCTGGGGGTAGCTAGCTAACATAATGTCACAAAGCATTATATACCTGGGGGTAGCTAGCTAACATAATGTCACAAAGCATTATATACCTGGAGATAGCTAGCTAACATAATGTCACAAAGCATTATATACCTGGGGATAGCTAGCTAACATAATGTCACAAAGCATTATATACCTGGGGGTAGCTAGCTAACATAATGTCACAAAGCATTATATACCTGGGGGTAGCTAGCTAACATAATGTCACAAAGCATTATATACCTGGGGGTAGCTAGCTAACATAATGTCACAAAGCATTATATACCTGGAGATAGCTAGCTAACATAATGTCACAAAAATGATCTAACTGGGGATAGCCACTTTTTTTCATTCTGAAATAGTAAAATCAAATCAAACTTTATTTGTCACATGCGCTGAATACAACAGGTTAGACCTTACCATGAAATGCTTACTTACAAGCCCTTTAACCAACAGTGGAGTTCAAGAAAGAGTTAAGAAAAATATTTACCAAATAAACTAAAGAAAAAAAATATTTAAAGTAACACAATAAAATAACAATAACGAGATATTAGTCAGATATCAGTTTAGAAAGACTTGAAATTTGCCTGGGAGCTAACAAGCTACCAGCTTCTTTTCGAAGGTGGTTAGCTACTGGTTAATTTGAACAAAAAAAGTATTTCTCAATGTTTCTGCAACTGGCTAATTCTTTTGATTATGCTTTGTGATACACCCGGTTTTGTGCTGTTTTAGTCCACACAATATATCGCCCTGGTACCTGTGAAAGAATACCATGCTATTGTTTGAGGAGAGTGCACTATTATGAACTTGAAAATATATTAATAAACCAATTAGGCACATTTGGGCAGTTTTCTTGTTACTTACAACCTCATGCTAATCGCATTAGCCTACATTAGCTCAACCGTCCCGTGGACTGGACACCGATCCCGAAGTTGAGAAATTGCATCAACAAAATAATATTTTATGTAATTCATGGATTATATTTTAAATGCTCTTAAAGGTGCGGTAAATGTGTACATGTTCATGTTTAGTTCAACACAAGCTATTCAGTTACTTACTACTCTGCCCTTCAGTGACTGCCATCTCCGCCTCCTTTGGCGCATAGGTTAAGCAAACATTGCTTTGATTGTTTAGCCAGCTATTTGCTATGAGAGGGAACTACCCCAATGAAATTGCAGGATTTTATAGCATAAATTAAAACACAAAGTATGGACCATCATGGGGCGTTCAAATGTGCGTATGTTTAGTCAGAACCTCTGGGTCTGCTCTAGTCTCATCCTCCCAAAGAGTCTCTCACACCAGACGGCTTACTTCCTCAAATGAGACTAGATCTGCTCTATCAGGTACACATGGAATTAAATTAAAAAGCTAATAGGAATTAACTTGTAAATAAATAATTATAACAATCATGGGAGCCTGGGACCTGATAAACCGGATCCCACCTAATGTTGTTTATAAGGTTTTACTTTATTTCACTGTAATAGCCACTGTAAATTGGACAGTGCAGTTAGATTAACAGGAATTTAAGCTTTCTGCCCATTTCCTGAGAATGTTTTTTTGTTACTTTCAACCTCATGCTAGTCACATTAGCCTACATTAGCTCAACCATTCCGTGGGTGGGACACCTACTCACTGGACCCTATGATCACTCAGCTGCACATGAATCTCCCTAATGTCAATATGCCTTGTCTATTGCTGTTTTGGATAGACATTTTTGTCTTATATCACTGTAGAGCCTCCAGCCCTGCACAATATGCTTTAGCTAGCTCTTACGTTCCACCCCCCACACATGTGGTGACCGCACCTGGCTTAAATGGTGCCTCTAGAGACAAAACCTCTCTCATTGTCACTCAATGCCTAGGCTTACCTCCACTCTACTCACATCCTAACATACCCTTGTCTGTACATTATGCCTCTATTCTTCCGCACCCAGAAACCTGATCCCTTTAATCTCTGTTCCGAACGCGCTAGATGACCATTTCTTATAGCCTTTGGCCATACTCTTATCCTACCTCTCCTCTGTTCCTCTGGTGATGTAGAGCTTAACCCAGTCCCCGCAGCCCCCAGCATTACTCCCATTCCCCAGGCGCTCTCATTTTTTGACTTCTGTAACCGTAAAAACATTGGTTTCATGCATGTTAAAAATAGAAGCCTCCTCCCTAAAATTGCTTTATTCACTGCTTTAGCACACTTCGCCCGGATGTCATAGCCGTGTCTGAATCCTGGCTTAGGAAGGCAACCAAAAATCCTGAAATTTCCATCCCTAACTGTAACATTTTCCAACAAGATAGAACTGCCAAAGAGGGCAGAGTTGCAATCTATGCATAGATAGCCTACAGAGTTCTGTCATACTATCCAGGTCTGTGCCCAAACAATTCAAGCTTCTACTTTTAAAAATCCACCTTTCCAGAAACAAGTCTCTCACCGTTGCTGCTTGTAAAAGACCCCCCTCAGCCCCCAGTTGTGCCCTGGACACCATATTGTTTGTGAATTGATCACCTCCCATCTATCTTCAGAGTTCGTACTGTTAGGTGACCTATACTGGGACATGCTTAACACCCCGGCCATCCTACAATCTAAGATAGATGCCCTCAATCTCTCACAAATGATCAAGGAAACAACCAGGTACAACCCTAAATCCGTAATCATGGGCACCCTCTTAGATTTCATCCTGACCAACTTGCCCTCTAAATACACCTCTGCTGTCTTCAACCAGGATCTCAGCAATCACTGCCTCATTGCCTGCGTGCCTAATAGGTCCGCGGTCCAACAACCACCCCTCATCACTGCCAAACGCTCCCTAAAACACTTCAGAGAGCAGGCCTTTCTAATCGACCTGGCCCCGGTATCCTGGAAGGATATCGACCTCATCCCGTCAGTAGAGGATGCCTGGTTGCTCTTCAAAAGTGCTTTCCTCTCCATCTTAAATAAGAATGCCCCATTCAAAAAATGTAGAACTAAGAACAGATATAGCCCTTGGTTCACCCCAGACTTGACTTCCCTTGCCCAGCACAAAAACATCCTGTGGCGTTCTGCATTGGCATCAATAGTCCCCGTGATATGCAACTTTTCAGGGAAGTCAGGAACCAATACACTCAGTCAGTTAAGAAAGCTAAGGTTAGCTTTTTCAAATAGAAATGTGCATCCTGTAGCACTAATTCCCAAAAGTTTTGGGACACTGCAAAGTCCATGGAGAGTAAGAGCACCTCCTCCCAGCTGCCCACTGCACTGAGGATAGGAAACACTGTCACCACCGATAATTCTACGATAATCGATCATTTCAATAAGCATTTTTCCACAACTAGCCATGCCTTCCACCTGGCTACCCCACCCCCGGCCAACATCTCAGCACCCCCTGCAGCAAATGACTGCTCAAATGACTGCCTCGTCTGGTTCACCAACTACTTCTCAGACAGAGTTCAGTGTGTCAAATCGGAGGGCCTGTTGTCCGGACCTCTGGCAGTCTCTATGGGTGTGCCACAGGGTTAAATTCTCGGGCCGACTCTTTTCTCTGTATATATCAATGATGTCGCTCTTGCTGCTGGTAATTCTCTGATGCACCTCCATGCAGACGACACCATTCTGTATACATCTGGACCTTCTTTGGACACTGTGCTAACAAACCTCCAAACGAGCATCAACGCCATACAAAACTCCTTCCGTGGCCTCCAACTGCTTTTAAATACTAGTAATTCTAAGTGCATGCTCGTCAACCGATTGCTGCCCGCACCCTCCCGCCCGACTAGCATCACTACTCTGGACGGTTCTGATCCTAGATTATGTGGACAATCTGGTTAGATACCTAGATGCCTGGTTAGACTGTAAACTCTCCTTCCAGACTCACATTAAGCATCTCCAATCCAAAATTAAATCTAGAATCGGCTTCCTATTTCATAACAAAGCCTCCTTCACTCATGCCACCAAACATATCCTTGTAAAACTGGCTATCCTACAAATCCTTGACTTCGGCTATGTAATTTACAAAATCGCCCCCAACACTCTACTCAGCAAACTGGATGTAGTCTATCACAGAGCCATCCCTTTTGTCACCAAAGTCCCATATACTACCCACCACTGCGACCTGTATGCTCTCGTTGGCTGGCCCTCACTACATATCCGTCACCAAACCCACTGGCTCCAGGTCATCTATAAGTCTTTGCTAGGTAAAGCCCCACATTATCTCAGCTCACTGGTCACCATAGCAACACCCACCCATAGCAAGCGCTCCAGCAGGTGTATTGCACTGGTCATCCCCAAAGCCAACACTTCCTTTGGCCGCCTTTCTTTACAGTTCTCTGCTGCCAATGACTGGAACAAATTGCAAAAATCTCTGCAGCTGGAGTCTTATATCTCCTTCTCTAATTTTAAGCATCAGCTGTCAGAGCAGCTCATCGATCACTGTACCTGTACCCAGCCAATCTGTAAATAGCACACCCGACTACCTCATCCCCATATTATTTCATGCTCTTTTGCACCCCAGTATCTCTACTTGCACATCATCATCTGCACATCTATCACTCCAGTATTAATGCTAAATTGTGTGTTTTTTTTGCCTCTATGGCCAGTTTATTGCCTACCTCCCTACATTTGCACACACTGTACATAGATTTGTCTATTTTTATTTTATTTTGTGTTATTGACTGTATGTGTAAATCTGTTTTTTTTTCTTTGTCGCACTGCTTTCTTTATCTTGGCCAGGTTGCAGTTGTAAACGAGAACATGTTCTCAACTGGCCTTAAATAAAGGTGGAAAAAAAATGATTGAACAGGCAGTGGACTTTGCACTTTTGTTTCAGCTTTGCATCATCAGCAGCAATACAGCTTGCTGTTAGCCATAATGGTTAACCAGTCTATTTTAGTATTTTGACTAAACGCCTTATGTGACGTTGATATTGGATTCACAAACATTTTACTCACCTATACCCAGCGGAGGCCGCTGATTGCCTGAATTGTCAACAAAGCAGCATGAAGAAATATGAAACTACCTGTAGAGTCTTTGAGAAGATATGTAAAGCGGTATGTACACTTGAACCACGGCATAAATACACCTATTTGACCACTGCTGCACATGCTGATACTGTTTTGAACAGATTATATTATAATGGGGATAGCTAGCTAACATAATGTCACAAAGCATTATATACCTGGGGGTAGCTAGCTAACATAATGTCACAAAGCATTATATACCTGGGGGGAGCTAGCTAACATAATGTCACAAAGCATTATATACCTGGGGATAGCTAGCTAACATAATGTCACAAAGCATTATATACCTGGGGGTAGTTGCTAACATAATGTCACAAAGCATTATATACCTGGGGATAGCTAGCTAACATAATGTCACAAAGCATTATATACCTGGGGGTAGCTAGCTAACATAATGTCACAAAGCATTATATACCTGGGGATAGCTAGCTAACATAATGTCACAAAGCATTATATACCTGGGGGTAGCTAGCTAACATAATGTCACAAAGCATTATATACCTGGGGATAGCTAGCTAACATAATGTCACAAAGCATTATATACCTGTGGGTAGCTAGCTAACATAATGTCACAAAGCATTATATCCTGGGGATAGCTAGCTAACATAATGTCACAAAGCATTATATACCTGGGGGATAGCTAGCTAACATAATGTCACAAAGCATTATATACCTGGGGATAGCTAGCTAACAATGTCACAAAGCTTATATACCTGGGGGGTATCTAGCTAACATAATGTCACAAAGCATTATATACCTGGGGATAGCTAGCTAACATAATGTCACAAAGCATTATTACCTGGGGATAGCTAGCTAACATAATGTCACAAAGCATTATATACCTGGGGGGTAGCTAGCTAACATAATGTCACAAAGATTATATACCTGGGGATAGCTAGCTAACATAATGTCACAAAGCATTATAGACATGGGGGTAGCTAGCTAACATACTGTCACAAAGCCGTGTGTCAAATCGGAGGGCCTGTTGTCCGACCTCTGGCAGTCTCTATGGGTGTGCCACAGGGTTAAATTCTCGGGCCGACTCTTTTCTCTGTATATATCAATGATGTCGCTCTTGCTGCTGGTAATTCTCTGATGCACCTCCATGCAGAACGACACCATTCTGTATACATCTGGACCTTCTTTGGACACTGTGCTAACAAACCTCCAAACGAGCATCAACGCCATACAAAACTCCTTCCGTGGCCTCAACTGCTTTTAAATACTAGTAATTCTAAGTGCATGCTCGTCAACCGATTGCTGCCCGCACCCCTCCCGCCCCGACTAGCATCACTACTCTGGACGGTTCTGATCCTAGATTATGTGGACAATCTGGTTAGATACCTAGATGCCTGGTTAGACTGTAAACTCTCCTTCCAGACTCACATTAAGCATCTCCAATCCAAAATTAAATCTAGAATCGGCTTCCTATTTCATAACAAGCCTCCTTCACTCATGCCACCAACATATCCTTGTAAAACTGGCTATCCTACAAATCCTTGACTTCGGCTATGTAATTTACAAAATCGCCCCAACACTCTACTCAGCAAACTGGATGTAGTCTATCACAGAGCCATCCCTTTTGTCACCAAAGTCCCATATACTACCCACCACTGCGACCTGTATGCTCTCGTTGGCTGGCCCTCACTACATATCCGTCACCAAACCCACTGGCTCCAGGTCATCTATAAGTCTTTGCTAGGTAAAGCCCCACATTATCTCAGCTCACTGGTCACCATAGCAACACCCACCCATAGCAAGCGCTCCAGCAGGTGTATTGCACTGGTCATCCCCAAAGCCAACACTTCCTTTGGCCGCCTTTCTTTACAGTTCTCTGCTGCCAATGACTGGAACAAATTGCAAAAATCTCTGCAGCTGGAGTCTTATATCTCCTTCTCTAATTTTAAGCATCAGCTGTCAGAGCAGCTCATCGATCACTGTACCTGTACCCAGCCAATCTGTAAATAGCACACCCGACTACCTCATCCCCATATTATTTCATGCTCTTTTGCACCCCAGTATCTCTACTTGCACATCATCATCTGCACATCTATCACTCCAGTATTAATGCTAAATTGTGTGTTTTTTTTGCCTCTATGGCCAGTTTATTGCCTACCTCCCTACATTTGCACACACTGTACATAGATTTGTCTATTTTTATTTTATTTTGTGTTATTGACTGTATGTGTAAATCTGTTTTTTTTTCTTTGTCGCACTGCTTTCTTTATCTTGGCCAGGTTGCAGTTGTAAACGAGAACATGTTCTCAACTGGCCTTAAATAAAGGTGGAAAAAAATGATTGAACAGGCAGTGGACTTTGCACTTTTGTTTCAGCTTTGCATCATCAGCAGCAATACAGCTTGCTGTTAGCCATAATGGTTAACCAGTCTATTTTAGTATTTTGACTAAACGCCTTATGTGACGTTGATATTGGATTCACAAACATTTTACTCACCTATACCCAGCGGAGGCCGCTGATTGCCTGAATTGTCAACAAAGCAGCATGAAGAAATATGAAACTACCTGTAGAGTCTTTGAGAAGATATGTAAAGCGGTATGTACACTTGAACCACGGCATAAATACACCTATTTGACCACTGCTGCACATGCTGATACTGTTTTGAACAGATTATATTATAATGGGGATAGCTAGCTAACATAATGTCACAAAGCATTATATACCTGGGGGTAGCTAGCTAACATAATGTCACAAAGCATTATATACCTGGGGGTAGCTAGCTAACATAATGTCACAAAGCATTATATACCTGGGGATAGCTAGCTAACATAATGTCACAAAGCATTATATACCTGGGGGTAGTTGCTAACATAATGTCACAAAGCATTATATACCTGGGGATAGCTAGCTAACATAATGTCACAAAGCATTATATACCTGGGGGTAGCTAGCTAACATAATGTCACAAAGCATTATATACCTGGGGATAGCTAGCTAACATAATGTCACAAAGCATTATATACCTGGGGGTAGCTAGCTAACATAATGTCACAAAGCATTATATACCTGGGGATAGCTAGCTAACATAATGTCACAAAGCATTATATACCTGGGGGTAGCTAGCTAACATAATGTCACAAAGCATTATATACCTGGGGATAGCTAGCTAACATAATGTCACAAAGCATTATATACCTGGGGATAGCTAGCTAACATAATGTCACAAAGCATTATATACCTGGGGATAGCTAGCTAACATAATGTCACAAAGCATTATATACCTGGGGGTAGCTAGCTAACATAATGTCACAAAGCATTATATACCTGGGGATAGCTAGCTAACATAATGTCACAAAGCATTATATACCTGGGGATAGCTAGCTAACATAATGTCACAAAGCATTATATACCTGGGGGTAGCTAGCTAACATAATGTCACAAAGCATTATATACCTGGGGATAGCTAGCTAACATAATGTCACAAAGCATTATATACCTGGGGGTAGCTAGCTAACATAATGTCACAAAGCATTATATACCTGGGGGTAGCTAGCTAACATAATGTCACAAAGCATTATATACCTGGGGGTAGCTAGCTAACATAATGTCACAAAGCATTATATACCTGGGGATAGCTAGCTAACATAATGTCACAAAGCATTATATACCTGGGGATAGCTAGCTAACATAATGTCACAAAGCATTATATACCTGGGGATAGCTAGCTAACATAATGTCACAAAGCATTATATACCTGGGGATAGCTAGCTAACATAATGTCACAAAGCATTATATACCTGGAGATAGCTAGCTAACATAATGTCACAAAGCATTATATACCTGGAGATAGCTAGCTAACATAATGTCACAAAGCATTATATACCTGGGGATAGCTAGCTAACATAATGTCACAAAGCATTATATACCTGGGGGTAGCTAGCTAACATAATGTCACAAAGCATTATATACCTGGGGATAGCTAGCTAACATAATGTCACAAAGCATTATATACCTGGGGGTAGCTAGCTAACATAATGTCACAAAGCATTATATACCTGGGGGTAGCTAGCTAACATAATGTCACAAAGCATTATATACCTGGAGATAGCTAGCTAACATAATGTCACAAAGCATTATATACCTGGGGATAGCTAGCTAACATAATGTCACAAAGCATTATATACCTGGGGGTAGCTAGCTAACATAATGTCACAAAGCATTATATACCTGGGGGTAGCTAGCTAACATAATGTCACAAAGCATTATATACCTGGGGGTAGCTAGCTAACATAATGTCACAAAGCATTATATACCTGGAGATAGCTAGCTAACATAATGTCACAAAAATGATCTAACTGGGGATAGCCACTTTTTTTCATTCTGAAATAGTAAAATCAAATCAAACTTTATTTGTCACATGCGCTGAATACAACAGGTTAGACCTTACCATGAAATGCTTACTTACAAGCCCTTTAACCAACAGTGGAGTTCAAGAAAGAGTTAAGAAAAATATTTACCAAATAAACTAAAGAAAAAAAATATTTAAAGTAACACAATAAAATAACAATAACGAGATATTAGTCAGATATCAGTTTAGAAAGACTTGAAATTTGCCTGGGAGCTAACAAGCTACCAGCTTCTTTTCGAAGGTGGTTAGCTACTGGTTAATTTGAACAAAAAAAGTATTTCTCAATGTTTCTGCAACTGGCTAATTCTTTTGATTATGCTTTGTGATACACCCGGTTTTGTGCTGTTTTAGTCCACACAATATATCGCCCTGATACCTGTGAAAGAATACCATGCTATTGTTTGAGGAGAGTGCACTATTATGAACTTGAAAATATATTAATAAACCAATTAGGCACATTTGGGCAGTTTTCTTGTTACTTACAACCTCATGCTAATCGCATTAGCCTACATTAGCTCAACCGTCCCGTGGACTGGACACCGATCCCGAAGTTGAGAAATTGCATCAACAAAATAATATTTTATGTAATTCATGGATTATATTTTAAATGCTCTTAAAGGTGCGGTAAATGTGTACATGTTCATGTTTAGTTCAACACAAGCTATTCAGTTACTTACTACTCTGCCCTTCAGTGACTGCCATCTCCGCCTCCTTTGGCGCATAGGTTAAGCAAACATTGCTTTGATTGTTTAGCCAGCTATTTGCTATGAGAGGGAACTACCCCAATGAAATTGCAGGATTTTATAGCATAAATTAAAACACAAAGTATGGACCATCATGGGGCGTTCAAATGTGCGTATGTTTAGTCAGAACCTCTGGGTCTGCTCTAGTCTCATCCTCCCAAAGAGTCTCTCACACCAGACGGCTTACTTCCTCAAATGAGACTAGATCTGCTCTATCAGGTACACATGGAATTAAATTAAAAAGCTAATAGGAATTAACTTGTAAATAAATAATTATAACAATCATGGGAGCCTGGGACCTGATAAACCGGATCCCACCTAATGTTGTTTATAAGGTTTTACTTTATTTCACTGTAATAGCCACTGTAAATTGGACAGTGCAGTTAGATTAACAGGAATTTAAGCTTTCTGCCCATTTCCTGAGAATGTTTTTTTGTTACTTTCAACCTCATGCTAGTCACATTAGCCTACATTAGCTCAACCATTCCGTGGGTGGGACACCGATCCTGTAGAGGCAATGAACAGCTAAACGCAGCTCACTCTAGCAGTAAAGGGAATCGCTGGATACCATTGAGATTGTCTCCTTGAATTGTATGTAGCTAATGTTTTTTTTCATTTAGGACTGACTCCCTGTTAGCTTCATATTCCAGGAGTCATAGGAAGGAAGTAGTGAGGAGAACACAGTGCTGTCTGAATTGAAATCCTTTTGAACTTCAGATGCACCAAAGTAACAGCAATGTGTGAAAAAGATCCATCTCATGATCAGCTTGTGAGTACTGTGTGGTTTTTCATCTGACAGTTGAAACTGCCTTGTTGAATAAGGATTCTGGACACAGAGTGGCTTTGATGAGAATATCTGTGCTGCAGTTCATTCATGCTTTATGACTGGTGGCCATCTTCCAAGAGCAGTCATTTTTGCTTTAGCTTTATTCCCTAAAACTGACTTTAGTCAGAGCTTTGCCTCTCCAATAGCCTATAAACAGGTCTTCCAAAACTCCATCAGAGCTCATAAAATAAAATAAAAACACATTGCCTTGCGTCTCGCGGGCTACTGTACACCAAAGTCCCGGACCACCCAAAATGGCTGACTCACACCACAAAGAGAAAGGCCATGTGCGACTGGCCGACTTCCCTCAGGATTGAAATACCGGCCCCTCTTCCCAAACATCTGGGAAGGAACTCAGGTGAAACCCAGTTCCCCCATAAAACCCAGTTGATTTACTGAGCCAAAATGTCCTTCTTGGATTTGCTAACAGCAGATGCTTTTAACCAGACTGCTGGACACAATGCGTGTAATGGTAGCCCTATCTTCCCCTCGCATGACTAAACAGAGGCAAGGGTATCCCTCCACATCTGGGGAACATCAAAGACTTCCTCTGCTCCCAGCATGTCTGAGGAGGAAGACTTAACACCCACAGGACTACTGGAGGAAGATGACTATCAACCTATAGGTCCTACTGGAGGAAGATGACTATCAACCCAATGGTCCTACTGGAGGAAGACGACTATCAACCTATAGGTCCTACTGGAGGAAGACGACTATCAACCTATAGGCCTACTAGAGGAAGATGACTAACCACCCACAGGCCTACTAGAGGAAGATGACTAACCACCCACAGGCCTACTAGAGGAAGATGACTAACCACCCACAGGCCTACTAGAGGAAGATGACTAACCACCCACAGGCCTACTAGAGGAAGATGACTAACTACCCACAGGCATACTAGAGGAAGATGACTAACCACCCACAGGCCTACTAGAGGAAGATGACCAACTACCCACAGGCCTACTAGAGGAAGATGACTAACCACCCACAGGCCTACTAGAGGAAGATGACCAACTACCCACAGGCCTACTGGAGGAAGATGACCAACTACCCACAGGCCTACTGGAGGAAGATGACCAACTACCCACAGGCCTACTGGAGGAAGATGACTAACCACCCACAGGCCTACTGGAGGAAGATGACCAACTACCCACAGGCCTACTAGAGGAAGATGACTATCAACCCACAGGCCTACTGGAGGAAGATGACTAACTACCCACAGGCCTACTGGAGGAAGGTGACCAACTACCCACAGGCCTACTGGAGGAAGATGACTAACTACCCACAGGCCTACTGAAGGAAGATGCCTAACTACCCACAGGCCTACTGGAGGAAGATGACCAACCACCCACAGGCCTACTGGAGGAAGATGACTAACTACCCACAGGCCTACTGGAGGAAGATGACTAACTACCCACAGGCCTACTGAAAGCATAACTACCAGGCGCAAACAAGCCAGGATGTTGTCAGCAATGGTGTGCAGACAACTTGTAATACAGTTTCATCAGTGCCTGCGCACACACATACAGAGAATAAATTGTTTTAAAAAACGCAGTATGGGTAAGAAAGGTTAACATTTCAACAAATAATGAAATATGCCTTTACCACTGCACCTGGAAGCCATTCTCATCATGGCTTTGACAACAGAACACAACAGGGTCTGAAGTAAAAATGGAACTTGAGTAGACTACAATGGCCCAATTAAACAAGAGCATTTTCAGATTATACTAAATTCATCCCCAAATGCTTCACTGAACAATTCTGTTTGAGTTCCCACATTTTCTACATGTTTTTCCTCCTCGGTTGTTGCATTGTAACTAATGAAGTTTATTTGAGTCATACTACTGCAACTCCGTTTTGGAGGAGATGTATTTTCTTACTGTAACTGATGGCATTTAGTAATGAGAGAAATATTTCAATGCCTTACAAAAACCAATGAAATAATGAAGTAATAAAGCTAGTCAAACAGTCCTGAAAGCACATGCGCCTTTGTGTCAACATTGCATTTATCATGCAGATACCACACACGTTCCTCTGCCCAGGCGTTGCTGATGCATGCCAGATCTCTACAATGCCTGGATAGGTACGTTAAGTATCAGCTAACCACATCATATGCCATAGCAATCTGTCAGTCGATGACTCAGTTGATGACGAGGCACAAACTATTGGTTGATGCATGTGATGTCTGAGCAGGGGATTGCGAACTTGGTTTTGTCCAGGCATGACAATTTGCTTGAGGAGATCCTCGTTTTCCCCGCTGCTGGTCTATCAGCTTATATCCTCATCTGAACCATATCCTGCCAGATGACATTAGTCAAAGGACTCCATTTTGTTTCCGAAGGTGCGACATTTGTGGTCTGATGTGCCATGAGCTAATGGTTTCATGGGCATATTAACCTTTGCAAGTTTTTTTTTTCATAGGCGGATTCATTCACAGCGAGAGCTCCATTTGATTCCTCCTGTCCTTAGATGAGCTCCATTAGATTCCTCCTGTCCTTACAGGAGCTCCATTTGATTCCTTCTGTCCTTAGAGTAGCTCTATTTGATTCCTCCTGTCCTTAGATGAGCTCCATTTGATTCCTCCTGTCCTTAGATGAGCTCCATTTGATTCCTCCTGTCCTTAGATGAGCTCCATTTGATTCCTCCTGTCCTTAGATGAGCTCCATTAGATTCCTCCTGTCCTTACAGGAGCTCCATTTGATTCCTCCTGTCCTTAGAGGAGCTCTATTTGATTCCTCCTGTCCTTAGATGAGCTCCATTTGATTCCTCCTGTCCTTAGATGAGCTCCATTTGATTCCTCCTGTCCTTAGATGAGCTCCATTTGATTCCTCCTGTCCTTAGATGAGCTCCATTTGATTCCTCCTGTCCTTAGATGAGCTCCATTTGATTCCTCCTGTCCTTAGATGAGCTCCATTTGATTCTTCCTGTCCTTAGATGAGCTCCATTTGATTCCTCCTGTCCTTAGATGAGTCCAATTTGATTCCTCCTGTCCTTAGATGAGCTCCATTTGATTCCTCCTGTCTTTAGATGAGCTCCATTTGATTCCTCCTGTCCTTAGATGAGCTCCATTTGATTCCTCCTGTCCTTAGATGAGCTCCATTTGATTCCTCCTGTCCTTAGATGAGCTCCATTTGATTCCTCCTGTCCTTAGATGAGCTCCATTTGATTCCTCCTGTCCTTAGATGAGCTCCATTTGATTCCTCCTGTCCTTAGATGAGCTCCATTTGATTCCTCCTGTCCTTAGATGAGCTCCATTTGATTCCTCCCTCTTGGACCACAGCTATTTCCTTCAGTGTAATGTTTTTTGTTGTTGCTTCAGCCTCTCTCATTATCGTTCGACACACTACTCCAAATACACTGCACTCCGACAGTAGTGACAGGTCCATCAAATGGTCACAAATGCTTTCTGACCTTTGGAAAGGTTATGCAAACAACAATGTCATAGTAGATTTTGGTGTGTGTCTCACTTAGGGTCTGCCCTTTGAGAAGCAACTTATCTGGAGGTGTCTCTCTCTCAGGTCACACTGTGGATAGGCTTTCTCACAACACGTTCACTCTGACAACCTAACACTGAAGTGCATGCACACACACACACACACACACACACACACACACACACACACACACACACACACACACACACACACACACACACACACACACACACACACACACACACACACACACACAACCGCCAACAAATATGATTTTTATTTTTAAAGCTACAGAAAAACAGTGTATCCCACAGTGCATCTCACTGCCTAAATGTGTTTTATCCAGGAGGGATGTGGAAGATTTTACACAATGCTTTCCCATCTTTGATCAGGTGCATCATTGTTCCTGTGGCTCAGAGCTGCTGTGTGTAAATGTGTTACAGGAATTAGTGTCAGGAAAAAAACTTCCCTGTAGAAAAGCAAGCCTATATTTGATCCTGTGATGCACAACGGCAAGCCAAAATAACAGCAAGCACTGTTAGTGTCAGTTAGATGTATCTTTGTTACTTTGCCTGAAAGCTTCAGTGTATTATTGTATCTGCTGTGTGCGGTGATACAGTATTTAGATTGCCTTTGGCTTGTTAGTAAGTCGAAGGTGATGATTTTGGGACAGAAAAGGCGCATGCATATCAGTGAATGACAAGACAGTAAGTCAAGAACCAGATCTTCACAAATCTCATCTCTTAATCATCAGTTAGAGGTGGAGAAGTTATCTGAGCTGAGAGTCAAGAGATTGTTGGATTCAGGGGATTGTGTGACATCTCAATTGCTACCTTCAGGTTGGGTATAACCTGGACAAATCCAGGGAGACACTCTCACACAGCCCTAACTGCCTAACAGACTTACCAGAATACTACCGAACCCTCCTCAGGCCTCTCAGCACATTAAGAGGGATGACAATAAAATGCCATAATTGCACATAAAACATTTTGATGGGAACATTGGTTAGTAGACGCTTTATGAAGAGGGTGACATTTTCTCAAGTGTTGATAGCAGGACACACATTCAGAATTGTGATCGCAGTGCCATGATCTTAACATGATGAGGATATATCAATCAATGATCATTACTTCAGCTGAATGACTGATATTCTAACAATTTGATCCAACATAAAGTGTCATTTCAGTCCACTCTCAGTTCACTTTTTGATAGTTTAAAAAGAAAAAGAGCCATGGATATAAATAGTTTATCGAACTGGGTTTCATATTTACCAAATTTTTATTTGTATATATTATGGATCCCCATTCGCCAAGGCAGCAGTTACTCTTCCTGAGATCTGGCAAAATTAAGGCAGTTATACCATTTTTAAAACATTACAACACATTCATAACAGATTTCACAACACACTAAGTATGTGTCCTCAGGCCCCTACTCCACTACCACATGTCTACAACACAAAATCCTTGTGTACGTGTGTATAGTGCGTATGTTATCATGTGTGTGTATGCATGTGTTTGTGCCTATGTTTGTGTTGCTTCACAGTCCTTGCTGTTCCATAAGGTGTATTTTTTATCTGTTTTTAAAATTTGATTCTACTGCTTACATCAGTTACCTTATGTGGAATAGAGTTTCATGTAGTACTGTGTGCCTCCCATAGTCTGTTCTGGACTTGGGGACTGTAAAGAGGCCTCTGGTGGCATGTCTTGTGGGGTATGTATGGGTGTCTGAGCTGTGTGCTAGTCATTTAAACAGACAGCTCGGCAAGTAGTGATGAAGTCAATCTCTCCTTCACTTTGAACTGTGTACATCCACGGGACCAGCCGTGCTGCCCTGTTCTGAGCCAATTCCAATTGTCTTAAGTCCCTCTTTGTGGCACCTGACCACACGCTGTTAAGATGGCAGAGCAGTGCTTTGTTTTGGACAGACTTTCCTCCATCTTAGCTACTGTTGTATCAATATGTTTTGACCATGACAGTTTACAATCCAGGGTTACTCCAAGCAGTTCAGTCACTTCAACTTGCTCAATTTTCAGATAATTTATTACAAGATTTAATTGAGGTTTATGGGTTTTAGAACGATTTATCCCGAATACAATGCTTTTAGTATTTAAAATAGAGTACCATTCAAAAGATTGGACACACCTACTCATTCAAGGGTTTTTCTTTATTTTTACTATTTTCTACATTGTAGAATAATAGTGAAGACATCAAAACTATGAAATTCCACATATGGAATCACTTAGTAACCAAAAGTGTTAAACAAATCAAAATATATTTTATATTTTAGGTTCTTCAAAGTAGCTACCCTTTGCCTTGATGACAGCTTTGCACACTCTTGGCATTCCCTCAACCAGCTGCATGAGATAGTCAACTGGAATGCATTTCAATTAAAAGTTCATTTGTTGAATTTATTTCCTTATTAATGTGTTTGAGCCAATCAGTTGTGTTGTGACAAGGTAGGGGTGGTATACAGAAGATAACCCTATTTGGTAAAAGTCCGTCCATATTATGGAAAGAACAACTCAAAAAAGTTGAGCAATTACAGTCCATCATTACTTTAAGACATGAAGGTCAGTCAATCCAGAAAATGTCAATAACTAATAAAGTTTCTTCAAGTCCTCTTCTGGCTGTGCCGGGTGGAGATTATAACAGTACATGGCCAATATGTTCAAACTTTCATAGATGACCAGCAGGGTCAAATAATAACAATCCCAATGGTTGTAGAGGGTGTAACAGGTCAGCACCTCAGGAGTAAATGTCAGTTGGCTTTTAATAGCCAAGCATTTAGAGTTAGAGACAGCAGGTCCGGGACAAGGTAGCACACGGTGAACAGGTCAGGGTTCCCAAACCAGCATGAAGAACAGCTGAAACTGGAGTAGCTACCCAGGATAATTCCTGATTCCACCTGGTTTATTTTGGATAGGCTTCCATTAAAGAAACCCTCTGTGTTCTGTTAGACATGTAACTCTTTATCCACAATATAGCAGGGAGTGTAAAGCCATAAACACATACGTTTTTCCAGCAGCAGACTATGATCGATAATGTCAAAAGCCGCACTGAAGTCTAACACAACAGCCCCCACAATCTTTTTATCATTAATTTCTCTCTCCTATGGGTAGTTTCTCTCTTGTGTAAGTGCTGTGCTTGTTGAATGTCCTTCCCTAAAAGCGTGCTGAAAATTTAATTGAAGGTGCTCCAAAGCTTTTTTACTATCATTCTTTGCTTCATGTCATAGTGCAGTTTCTTCTTCTTTTTATTCAGTTTAGTCACATGATTTCTCAGTTTGCGGTACGTTTGCCAATCAGTTGTGCAGCCAGACTTATTTGCTATTCATTTTGCCTCATCCCTCTCAACCATACAATTTTAAAATTCCTCATCAATCAACAGGGATTTAACAGTTTGTACAGTCATTTTCTTAATGGATGCATACTTATTAGTAGCTGGAATAAGCCATTTCTGTTTGCTCTTCATTACGCACCACGGACCAACAAATATTCTTTACATCAACAACATAGGGATCACTACAAAACGTATTGTATGACCACTTATATACTATATTAGGCCCAGCCATTGGAACTTTGCTTTTCCTAGGGATGGCTGCTATATAGTGATCACTGCATCCGATGGATCTGGATACTGCTTTCAAGCACATTTCTGCAGCATTAGTAAAGATGTGATCAGTACATGTTGATGATTTCATTCCTATGCTGTTTGTAACTACCCTGGTAGGTTGACTGACTACCAGTGCCTGCAACCTGGTTCAGGTTAAGGTTTGAAGATTTTTATTGAGTGGGCAGCTTGATGAACGCTAGTCAATATTTAAATCACCCAGGAAAAATACCTCTCTGTTGATATCACATATATTATCACACACGTTATCCAGATATTGAGTGTTAGCACTTGGTGGTCTATAACAGCTTCCCACAAGAATGGGCTTTAGGCGAGGCAGATTAATCTGTAGTCATATTACTTCAACAGTATTTAACATGAGATCCTCGCTAATCTTTACAGAAATGTGGTTCTGAATATAAACAGCAACACCTCCACCACTGGCATTTCTGTATTTTTTGTAAATGTTATAACCTTGTATTGCTATTTTTTTATCAAAGCTACTGTCTAATATAGTTTGAGATAGTCAGAATATGAATATCATCTGTTACTAGCAAGTTATCAATTTCATGAACCTTGTTTCTATCTTAACGTGGGCTATTTTCTGGGATGTGTGCTTCTTTTCATTGCTTTACTGGGAAGCTTAGCAGAAGTAGATACTATCATGTTATGTATGTTAGTGCAGGGGCAGCTGCACACAGTGGACTTCCTACTAGGGCACACTGCCTCAGTGCTAACAGCATTAATCTGGTTCATAGGCACATGATTACTACATACAATAGCTGTAGGATCCTCTGGGCAATTAAAGGGACATATATTAGGTTACTTACATTGTGTCTACTAATGCCCCTGGAATAATGTACATTTGCTAAAGCATTATGATGACTCAACGACACAATGGTAGGGATTAACTGAGCTGGGCTTGGGTCATTGATAAGTCATTGTCTCAACGCATCCTTATAATACTGTGAAAGGATCCTGGAACCCAAATGATTTGGGTGGATCCCATCCTCCTTATAAAACATTTTTTTCCCCAGAATGTATCGAAATTGTCAACAAAAGTTACAGCCGTTGAGTGGCAATAAACACGTAGCCAGTTGTGAAGAGAAAGAATCCTGCAAAAGCGTTCAGTGCCACTATTCAGAGAAGGCACAGGGCCAGATATGATGGGTATTTTATTAATGTCTAGCAGAGAGTCACTCAGCTCTTTTGAAATCCAGTTTCAACTGTTCAGAGCTGGCCTTCATAATGTCATTAAAACCCACATGGGCTACGATAGAATCAATGTCCATGTCCTGGCGTAGTACATTTGGGAGAAGCTTAGTAATGTCATTTATTCAAGCAGCCGGTTGGGACATTGTTTTTGCAGCCAGGAACAGTCACATTTCTTACCATGGAGCTTCCCAAAATGACGGCTGGTGAGAAGGACGAGGAAATCCGCCCACTCCCACGCTTCACAGGATGGTGCCTCCGACAGATGGAGAAGCCCCGCTTGATCCAGAGCAGGGACGGAAGGTTTTCCGACGTCGACGTCGAAATTGCAGGGGAAGTAGTCACAGCGGCCGCAGACACAAGTACCCCCAGCGATGAAGGTGTAGCAAGATCAGGCAGCGAAACTATTCCTTTTTTGTATCCGCTCCTCTCGACTTTGGCTTCCACGTCTAGTGACATGAGACCATTGTTGAGACCATGGCTATGCTACTCTTGCTGTACTCCTTCGACTCCGCTATCAGATGGGGGAGGAGAGGAAGGAGATGGCTCCCCTGGCGAACGAACTCCGGGCAACACCGGCCAGTCGGATAACAACAAACGACAAGACGGCGATGCATCCAACATGCGAACGCCGTCCAGCCACTGGCGTAGAAAAGGGTCAACATTCCACTCTGTTTTCCCCAGTTTCTTTCATGGGCTGGCGACCTACGTGATCAAGGAAGTCACCTCAAACATATAATCCTTGGCAAGCAAACCATTTACGCATTGGAACTCTGAGTGGTCCAGTTTTTCCCAAAACAAAAGTGTAGTAGATACATCTCCTACAGGGCTGGAACCGTTAATATATTTCTCTAGACAAAGAGGGCTCTGTTGGAAAATTCATCTGAGACTAACTTTGATAGCTTGATGGCTAACGTTAGCAGCTTTGCTAGGTTAGCGCCTCTTTCATGCAGATTTTAACCTGTCAGTTAAGCGAGATTCCGAGACAAGAAATAGAGGTCCTAGCTGTTAAAAGTGAACCGCGTCGCAGAACCCATGTAAAAACAAGTTCGGTATTTATGTTTTACATTTCCCAATATCCTAATTTAGCCTAATCAGCACCTGACACGCAAAAGAGTTCACTTCCATTGACTCCTTTAGAACACATTTTTATTTTCTTAAAAAATGCATAAATGTAAATGTAAAAATACATAATAGCATATCAATGTAATTTCCACATCTTAGTGATGAGGTTCCATGAAGTAGGAATTCTCTCAGGTAAGCAGAGACATTTAAGACATTTAAGTGAAATCTGAAAGCATTCAACTGACAGCTATACTCACTGTGTGGGAGTTGTGAATTTAAACCAGTAAAAGACAGTAAGAAGACCATTTTCTGTTTTGATGTAGTACTCTGTTGTTTAGAAGATGTATTTGAGCAATGGTATGTGATGTGTGCCCCACATGAATTATTCATTTTGTAAACAGAAAACACATGAATTCTTTCTTTTGTGGATGATCGTAGGCCCACAAACCAGTAGGCAGGTTGTACCTCCAAGAATTAAGGAGAAATCCCCCCCCCCTGACTTCAGACGAGTCCCGTGACACTTGTGGGGGTCGTAGAGTAAAACACTATCGTGTTCTTGAGTCTCCCCTTTCCATAAAGTGGTCATAAAGGTTTGTAAGCCAAACCGTTCAATTAAAAAAGTGTTGTTTAAGGAGAAATCCCCCCCCCCCCGTTACATTCACCCCCATGAGGTCAGCTCCTCTAAAGGTTGATCTAAAAGGGGACATTGTCACATGTTGACGGTGTAACAGTAGACATGCCAAGAAGAAAGCGACAAAAGAACCTTTCGCTTCAGCATCTAGAAGTATGTTTGGCATGGGATGATGATGGTAACCACTTCCGTTTGGTGAATAATGAACACGACCCTGGAGATCATTTAAGCACACAGACGTTGGTTGGACTGGAGGAGAATAATGAACAATTGATTGGGAGTGGCAGTAGTAGTAGGGCCTCTGTGTGTGTGTGTGTGTGTGTGTGTGTGTGTGTGTGTGTGTGTGTGTGTGTGTGTGTGTGTGTGTGTGTGTGTGTGTGTGTGTGTGTGTGTGTGTGTGTGTGTGTGTGTGTGTGTGTGTGTGTGTGTGTGTGTGTGTGTGTGGCATTTCTATACTCAGCTTCCCTTCTTGGGACTAATCTTAGTTTCAAGTTCTCACTAAAAAAAATTGCTAAATAGTAGCATGTCTCAAAAGTGAGTGGTAAGATTAAAGTAGGTGACAGAGGGAAATGCCTGGGATAGCATATCGTCTGCCTTTTTGGTGCCTTTTGTTTATCATATTGTGATTGTCTTGTATAAATATATTAGGGATTGATTATATATTCAGGGTATGTGAGACAAGGAAGATGTATCTGTCCATAGTTGTTTATTAGGAAAGGAAATTGTATTAATTATCGGATGTTGTGAAACAAACAATTGTGTCTGTCATTGTCTGTTGTCATTACAATCGCCGCCTAACCTTGTGGTACTCCCCCTTTCCCTCTTCAAAAGGACCACAATGGAAATAAGCTGTTAAACTTTATTGTGTTATCCTTGATGATTTTCTTAAATTGTATGTGGAGGTGTCATCAGCTGGAATGCTCTCATGTATGTATTTTGCAAATGGTCAAATAAATTCAATCAAGGCGCCCGCATGGTTTCCATCCGAAACAGTTTGCAACAGTTTGTGCAGATATTATGACAACATTTGAAGACGTTTTTGTTCTTTGGTAATATTTTTTCGCTAGGCAAGCCAAAGTTCGGGAGTCTCAGTATACGCCCCTTTTGTAGGTCATTAGTCAGCAGTAGAGATTCTTTAATGAAGTGTTTATTGTCATTCAATGATAGCTGACTCATTTCCAAACACAAAAACATGTAAATTTAGAAATACAGCACCAAACATCTTCGTTAGATGTAAAATTGCACGACTAAGATCTCCTGGGCAAAAACAACAACAAGAATGACAGATTTCTTGAGTTATCTTAGATTAATTCTGACGCTTTTGAGAAGTGTATATTGGCTACGACGTCTCAAGGACAAACAGTGCTATTGTCACTTTTTCTCATTTTTCAAGCGAAGGTCTTTTAAGGGAGTATGCGAGAACACTAATTCGGTGCCAATTGAACCAAAGCATGCGGTAGTGTGTGTGTCTGTGTGTGTGTGTGCATGCGTGCATGTGGAGGAAACATGTGAAACACAGCTAGGAATGCTGGGTATTAATAGACCAGTAGAACACAGCCCCAGTCAGAACATCAGCAGAGGAGAAACAGATACAAATATCTCATAAAAAAAACTGTCTCGGTCACCTTCACCAATATGATTCACAACAGTAATGGAACGGGTTGCCATGAAAAATACAATTTATTTTATTGTTTGAAGTAATTCGAGGGCATCAGCACAGTAGATTACTGTTAATACTGTAGCTTTATTAGAACCAAACTATTCAGTTCATTTCTGTGTGGGAAGACAATTCCCTTATGGCACGATTCTATTATACTTGATTTGACTATATACAGTGCATTTGGAAAGTATTCAGACCCCTTCCCTTTTTCCACATTTGATCGTTGCAGCTAAATTCTGAAATGGATTCAAAAAATAATAATCCTCATCAAATCTACACACAATACCCCATAATGGCAAAGAGAAAACAGGTTTTAGACATTTCTGCAAATGTGTAAAAAAAAAAAAACTGAAATACCTTATGTAAATAAGTATTCACACCCCTTGCTATGACACTTGAAATTGAGCTCAGGTGTATCCTGTTTCCATTGATCATCCTTGAGATGGTTCTACAATTTGTGACTCACAACCTGGATTTGATCTCATGTAGCAAAATTGGAAATTGTGTTTTTTACAGTGGATAAAAGTAGAGACTCAGAGTTACAAAATGGTATATCATACACTGGATTTTTGAGCAACAATGGGAAAGTAATTTTGTTTTGAAAGTTGATAAACTTGTAAACTAATTTTTGCGAAAATGGCCTATTCAATGTTTTGGTATTTAGTGAAGAGCTCTTCTTTGTCTACACCCATTCAGCATCGTTCACACCCTCTTAAGCTTTAGCCCCACCCATGTAGATTGGCTCTCGGAGCGTTCAGAGTGCACACTTGACGCTCTGGCCGATGATTTGTTTACCTCTGGATAACATGAAAACAGCCTAACCAGCTCTGCTGGCAACAATTTCATTACACTTTTTTGCCGACGTTTACTGACACCGGCCATATTCAACGGGTGTTGTACACATTAGCTTAAGACATGTAGCTAGCTAGCTAGGTAAACAATGAACCTAGATAGGTAAACAACGTGTAAGATCACACACATCACGTAACGTTAGCTAAAGAGCCAGCCAGCTAACATTAGCTATTTAAACAGCAATTAATATAGTGCCAAATCATGTAATTTACCACCCTGCATGAATCTTCTGGGAGCTAACCAGCCAGGTTCAATGTTAGCTAGCTAACATTAGGCTCTAACGAACAAATCAAACGGCTCTGGGATACGAATAATAACGTCAATCATGTAACGTTAGCTGGAAGCTAGCCAGCTAATGTTAGCTAGCTAGCTAACAGTACACTTTAGCTTGAAATGAACAGTTTGTCAAAATTAGAAACGTGTAATATCTGAAAATGTAGCTAGCTAAACTATCTTACCCGTAAACATAATCATGCATGATGGACACATCTCCCTTTCACAGATGCCGTGCCACGGTTGCCCTTCGTTTGAAGATGTAATCCGGAGATATGTGTTTTCTCTATCTCTGTAGCTATCATACTCTAATTCCACTGATTTCAAAACTCGATCCACCAGAAAGTGGAGAGCAACACTTATGCAGCTCCACTACACAATACATTTTTAAAAAGCTGAGTTCAACAGGATTACCAATGCAGACTGACCAGCTCAAATAGACAGAAGCCTTTTATATGGCAGATCAATCTGAACTCCTCCCTCGGCATGTCCAGCCCACTCATTATCTCTGCCAATCATCTCTGCCAATCATGGCTAGTGGGAAGGTTACCGCTTTTTCTGTGGCTTAATCAATTGTATTTCTATTTAAAGATGGCATACAAGTTTGTTATTAAGGCAAATTAAAGTTCACATGTTCCAGAAGGCATTACTGCATTTAAAAAACAAAAACAAAAAAAATGTCCGAATGGCTCTCCTGTGAAGTTGTGACTTGCAACATACGCCTAGTTTCCTGAAACGGGTCACATTTGATTGGAGTCCACCTGTGGTAAATTCAAAGATTGGACAGGATTTGGAAAGGCACACACACCTGTCTATATGAGGTACCACAGCGCTCCGAGACAGGATTGTGTTGAGGCAGGGTACCAAAAAAGGGTTCCAAAACATTTCTGCAGCATTGAAGGTCCCCAAGAACACAGTGGGCTCAATCATTCCTAATTGGAAGAAGTTTGGAGCCACTGAAACTCTTCCTAGAGCTGGCCGCCCAGCAAAACTGAGCAATCGGGTGAGATTATCTGGTCTGATGAAAACAACGACCCTAAGCACACAGCCAAAACAACACAGGAGTGACAACGCAGGAGTGCCCGGGGACAAGTCTCTGAATGTCCTTGGGTGTTCCAGCCAGAGCCCGGACTTGAACGCAATCAAACATCTCTGGAGAGACCTGAAAATAGCTGTGCAGTGACACTCCCCATCCAAACTGACAGAGAAGAATGGGAGAAACTCCCCAAATACAGGTGTGACAAGCTTTTAGCGTCACACCCAAGAATAATCAAGGCTGTAGTCACTGCCAACGGTGCTTCAACAAAGTACTGAGTAAAGGGTCTGAATACTTATAGAAATGTGATATTTCAGTTGTTTATTTTTTTTATAAATTTGCAAAAGCTTCTAGAAACCTGTATTTGCTTTGTCATTATGCGCTATTGCATTCTTTCCAAATGCACTGTAGATGCCCATTGAAATACGCATGACCACATAGATTGGTCACTGCATAAACAATTACAGAAACACTCATTCTTCTGCTTATTGTTAGTCTACTTTCATCGAAGAATGTCAATAAAAGGTAGAAGAAAATTCACTACAAGTCATCAAAACTGAATAAATTGAAGAGGGTTGTGTCACTGGCAGATATATTCATGATGAATTACCTTTAAAAAAATCAAGGTGTATTACAAAGTCAAATCAAGATTGGAATCTTAGGCAAGGCGCAAGTCCTTCATGTCTGCTCATCAAGAGCCTGTAGAAATGTGCTGATTGAGATAATTGCCAGTGTTCAGTAACAGCTTTGATTCCTGGAGTACTCTGTCCTCCAGCTCAGCGTCACGCCTCAACAAGGGAGAGAACAGCTGAAACAAAAGGAGGAAGAAATCCCTGTGAGAACATAAAATAATCTGCTATACAAAGAACAACAAAACATTCTAGAACCAACAAGACCCTGAGCAGCTTCTACCCTTATGAGACTGCAAAACAATACTGTATAGGGACAAAGTGGAGTCGCAATTCAACAGCTCAGACATGGGACGTATGTGGCAGCGTCTACAGGCAATTACGGACAACAAAAATAAAACCAGCCATATCACGGACACCGACGTCTTGCTTCCAGACAAACTAATGACCTTTTCCCGCTTTGAGGATATTACAGTGCCACTGATGTGGCCCGCTATCAAGGATTGTGGGCCCCCCCTCTCCTTCTCTGTGGCCGACGTGAGTAAGACACCTATCCCAGGCTGCTGTCCCCACATGCTTCAAGATGGCCACTATTGATCATGTACCCAAGAATGCGAAGATAACTGAACTAAATGACTATCGCCCCCTTGCACTCACTTCTGTCATCATGAAGTGCTTTAAGAGAATAGTCAAGGATCAAATCAACTCCACCTGACCTGCCACCCTAGACCCACTTCAGTTTGCATACCACCTCAACAGGTCCACAGACGATGCAATCGCCATCACACTGCACACTGCCCTATCATATCTGGACGAGAGGAATACCTATGAACGCTGTTCATTGACTACAGCTCAGCATTCAACACCATCGTACCCTCCAAACTCATCATTAAGCTCGAGGCCTTGGGTCTCGAACCCACCCTGTGCAAATGGGTCCTGGACTTTCTGGCGGGAAGCCCCCAGGTGGTGAAGGTAGGAAACAACATCTCCACTTCGCTGATCCTCAACACTGGGGCCCCACAAGGGTGCATGCTCAGCCCCCTCCTGTACTCCTTGTTCACCCATGACTGCGTGGCCATGCACGCCTCCAACTCAATCATCAAGTTTGCAAACAACACAACAGTAGTGGGCTTGATTACCAACGACAACGAGACAGCCTATAAGGAGGAGATGAGGGCACTCGGAGTGTGGTGTCAGGAAAACAACCTCTCACTCAATGTCAACTAAACAAAGGAGATGATCGTGTACTTCAGGAAACAGCAGAGGGAGCACCCCCCGACCACATTGATGGGGCAGCAGTGGAGAAGGTGGAAAGTTTTATGTTCCTAAGTACACATCACAGACAAACTGAAATGGTCCGCCAACACAGACAGTGTGGTGAAGAAGGCGCAACAGTGCCTCTTCAACCTCAGGAGGCTGAAGAAATTTGGCTTGTCACCTAATATCCACAAACTTTTACAGATGCACAATTGAGAGCATCCTGTAGAGCTGTATCACCACCTGGTATGGCAACTGCACTGCCCTCAACAGCAAGGCTCTCCAGAGTGACACCTACAGTACCCGATGTCACAAGAAGGCCAAAAAGATCATCAAGGACAACAACCACCCGAGCCACTGCCTGTTCACCCCGCTATCATCCAGAAGGCGAGGTCATTACAGGTGTATCAAAGCTGGGACAGAGAGACTGAAAGACAGTTTCCATCTCAAGGCCATCAGATTGTTAAACAGCCATCACTAACACAGAGAGGCTGCTGCCTACACACAGACTTGAAATTATTGGCCACTTTAATAAATGGATCACTAGTCACTTAAAAAAATGCCACTTTAATTATGTTTACATGTCTTACATTACTCATCTCATATGTATATACTTTATTTTATACCATCTACTGCATCTTGCCTATACCGCTTGGCCATCGCTCATCCATATATATTCATATGTACATATTCTTATTCCATCCCTTGACATTTGTGTTTATTAGGTAGTTGTTGTGAAATTGTTAGATTACTTGTTATCTATCATATTGCCCAGTCAATTTAACCCTACCTACAGTGCCTTCAGAAAGTATTCATACCTCTTGACTTATTCCACACTTTGCATTACAGCCTTACAGAATTCAAAATTGAATAAATAGATGTATTTTCTCCCCCATCTACGCACAATAACCCATAATGAGAAAGTAAAAACATGTTTTTAGAAATGTTTTGCAATTTAAAAAAAAAAATGAAATACAGAAATATCAAATTGACATAAGTATTCACACCCCTGAGTCAATACTTTGTAGAAGCACCTTCGGTGGCGATAACAGCTTTGAGTTGTTGGGTATGACTGTAACAGCTTTGAGTTGTCTTGGTTATGACCATATCAGTTTTGAGTTGTGTATGACTGTAACAGCTTTGAGTTGTCTTGGGTATGACCGTATCAGTTTTGAGTTGTCTTGGGTATGACCGTATCAGTTTTGAGTTGTCTTGGGTATGACCGTATCAGTTTTGAGTTGTCTTGGGTATGACTGTATCAGCTTTGAGTTGTCTTGGGTATGACTGTATCAGCTTTGAGTTGTCTTGGGTATGACCATATCAGCTTTGAGTTGTCTTGGGTATGACTGTATCAGCTTTGAGTTGTATTGGGTATAACTGTATCAGCTTTGCACACTTGGATTTGTGGATTTCCTTGCGAACGTTCCTTGCAATCAAGTCTGTGCTTCTACCCCGGCGCATCGACTCGATACTGGACTCCCTATATACAGAGTGTACAAAACATTAATAACACCTTCCTAATCTATGTATACACTGAGTGTACAAAACATTAAGAACACCCTCCTAATCTATGTATACACTGAGTGTACAAAACATTAAGAACACCTTCCTAATCTATGTATACACTGAGTGTACAAAACATTACACCCCCCCCCCCCCTCCCCCCCTCAGAACAGCCTTAATTCGTTGGTGCACCGAAAGCATTCCATAGGATGCTGGCCCATGACTCCAATGCTTATCACAGTTGTGTCAAGTTGGCTGGATGTCCGTTGGATGGTGGACCATTCTTGATACACACGGGAAACTGTTGTGTGAAAAACCCAGCAGCGTTGCAGTTCTTGACACAAACCGGTGCGCCTGGCACCTACTATCATACCCCGTTCAAAGGCACTTAAATATTTTGTCTTGCCCATTCACCCTCTGAATGGCACACACACAATCCATGTCTCTATTGTCTCAAGGCTTTAAAATCTTTCTTTAACCTGTCTCCTCCCCTTCATCTACACTGATTGAAGTGGATTTAACAAGTGACATCAATAAGGGCTCATAGCTTTCACCTGGATTCACCTGGTCATAGAAAGAGCAGATGTTCTTGATGTTTTCTACACTCAGTGTAAAGCCATGTTATTTTTACTCCTTATTGTTAATCACTGTGTATTTATTCCTCGTGTCACTATTTAAAAAAAAAATGTATCTTTAAAATCTGCATGGTTGAAAAAGGACCCATATGTAAGCATTTCAGTTGTGTGGTCAGGTGCCACAAAAAGGGACTTGGGAGAATTACAAATGGCCCAGCATGGCTGGCCCTTAAATGTACATTAATACTATGCATGTTACTCTCTCATGGCTCAAAGTAGAGGAGAGATCTCTTCACAATCCCCAAGTCAAGATCAGACTATGGGAGGCACACAGATCTATATTTAGAGCCATGACTACATGGAACTCTATTCCAAATAAGGCAACTGATGCAAGCAGTAAAATCAGATTTAAAAAACAGATACAAATACACCTTATGTAACAGTTGGGACTGTGAAGAGACACAAACACAGTTACAAACACACATAACATACACACTACAAACATGTACAAACACTATACACACACGTACAACTGGATAGTGTTGCAGTTGAGGGGTGGCCTGAGGGTACACTTAATGGATTGTGAAATATGTTTTGTTGCTGGACCCCAGGAAGAGTAGCTGCTGCCTTGTCAGGAACTAATGGGGATCCTTAATAAACCCCAGGAAGAGTAGCTGCTGCCTTGTCAGGAACTAATGGGGATCCTTAATAAACCCCAGGAAGAGTAGCTGCTGCCTTGGCAGGAACTAATGGGGATCCTTAATAAACCCCAGGAAGAGTAGCTGCTGCCTTGGCAGGAACTAACGGGGATCCTTAATAAACCCCAGGAAGAGTAGCTGCTGCCTTGGCAGGAACTAACGGGGATCCTTAATAAACTCCAGGAAGAGTAGCTGCTGCCTTGGCAGGAACTAACGGGGATCCTTAATAAACCCCAGGAAGAGTAGCTGCTGCCTTGGCAGGAACTAACGGGGATCCTTAATAAACCCCAGGAAGAGTAGCTGCTGCCTTGGCAGGAACTAACGGGGATCCTTAATAAACCCCAGGAAGAGTCGTTGCTGCCTAGGCAGGAACTAATGGGGATCCTTAATAAACCCCAGGAAGAGTAGCTGCTGCCTTGTCAGGAACTAATGGGGTTCCTTAATAAACCCCAGGAAGAGTAGCTGCTGCCTTGGCAGGAACTAATGGGGATCCTTAATAAACCCCAGGAAGAGTCGTTGCTGCCTTGGCAGGAACTAACGGGGATCCTTAATAAACCCCAGGAAGAGTAGCTGCTGCCTTGTCAGGAACTAATGGGGTTCCTTAATAAACCCCAGGAAGAGTAGCTGCTGCCTTGGCAGGAACTAATGGGGATCCTTAATAAACCCCAGGAAGAGTCGTTGCTGCCTAGGCAGCAGCTAATGTGGATCCATAATAAATACATATACATTTACACATTTCACTGTTAGTCTATACCTGTTGTTTACGAAGCATGTGACAAATAAAATTTGATTTGAGGGAAAAAACAAGAACCAATAGAAGAATATTAGATCACCGCTATGCGGTAATGTGATCAGGAAATGATGCTGAATAACTCCTCTACAGATACCTTTTTGTACTACTGTTCTGAACCCAACCTGGCTCTCTGTTCTCCTTCTGTCCTACCTTTCACTCTGTCCCTTCATCCCTGTCTCTCTCTCTCCCTCTTTTTCTCTACCCCTTAATCCATTCCCCTGGTCCTCTCTGTCACCCTGACTCCATTCCCCTGGTCCTCTCTGTCACCCTGACTCCATTCCCCTGGTCCTCTGTCACCCTGACTCCATTCCCCTGGTCCTCTGTCACCCTGTACTGTGCTGACTCCGGTATTTCTTGTTCACATTGTCCTTTCCTTTTTGTTATAAGGGTATATGTTGTAATGCATAACCAGCCAGCCCAGTACAGGTCAGCTCGGCACAGAAGTATGAAAATAGTTTTTAGGTCTGAAAAGTAGACCAAATAAAAGTGGTGGTTCGCCAACCCAGCGGCCAGACAATGGGGCTTTTTTTTTACCCCCCTTGGTGGATGGACACGCATGGGAGAGTGGTTAAGAGCAGAGCAGCTGACAGAGTCATAAGAGCTTTAGGGCTGGCCTTTCTTCTGAAAACACACTGCGGACAGCATCAATCATTTTGCTTTGAAAGGTCACAGTCAGCCAGGACACTGTTTGTTTGCCCTTAGCACCATTGCTGTGTGTGTGTGTGTGTGTGTGTGTGTGTGTGTGTGTGTGTGTGTGTGTGTGTGTGTGTGTGTGTGTGTGTGTGTGTGTGTGTGTGTGTGTGTACTGAGAAGAATATTCTCTATTCCCTTGATATTGATTGAGTCTTCAACTCCAAAGCAAAAGTGATGTCCCCATCGTTCAGTCTGAAACCTTTTTATTTTATAGCCGCTAGACTGGGTTAGACTAGCCTTTGCGGAGTCGCCACAAAACGATAACATCTGGTTTTCAGGGATTCAGCCATTTCAACCTGGGAACTCCGCTCAGGCGTCTTTCTATGCCTGATACGTTAGGTTAGGGTTAGACAGTCATTGAATTGGGGCCATACAAAAACATTTGAGATCAATGTCTAATTTTGAAATGAGCTCAACATTCTCATGGCACGCGCTTTAGAGATGACCATATTTTTTATAAATGGTTTAGTAACTCGGGTAGAATCACAAACGCAAAGAGAGGAAAGCGACATTGATTTCCTCACCGTAAGCAAAACATATCATAGTGAATGGATAGTCTACTCTTGCACATCCTAGGAAGAAACACGACTATCACCACAATAATATTTATGGTGCAAAGTATGATAGATGGATGGATAGATTGATCCATCCATGTCCCTCCGTGGCTCTCTGTTCTCCTTCTGTCCTACCTTTCACTCTGTCCCTTCATCCCTGTCTCTGTCTCCCTCTTTTTCTCTACCCCTTAATCCATTCCCCTGGTCCTCTCTGTCACCCTGACTCCATTCCCCTGGTCCTCTGTCACCCTGACTCCATTCCCCTGGTCCTCTCTGTCCCCCAGACTCCATTCCCCTGGTCCTCTGTCACCCTGACTCCATTCCCCTGGTCCTCTCTGTCACCCTGACTCCATTCCCCTGGTCCTCTCTGTCCCCCAGACTCCATTCCCCTGGTCCTCTCTGTCCCCCAGACTCCATTCCCCTGGTCCTCTGTCACCCTGACTCCATTCCCCAGGTTCTCTCTGTCCCTTCATCCCTGTCTCTCTCCCTCTTTTTCTCTAACCCTGACTCCATTCCCCTGGTCCTCTCTGTAACCCTGACTCCATTCCTCTGGTCCTCTCTGTCACCCTGACTCCATTCCACTGGTCTTCTCTATCCCCCTGACTCCATTCCACTGGTCTTCTCTATCCCCCTGACTCCATTCCCCTGGTCCTCTCTGTCACCCTGACTCAATTCCCCTGGTTCTCTCTGTCCCCTGACTCCATTCCGATGGTCTTCTCTATCCCCCTGACTCCATTCCCCTGGTCTTCTCTATCCCCCTGACTCCATTCCCTTGGTCCTCTCTATCACCCTGACACATGGAATTTGACTGCCTTCATGACTTGTGACCGCCGGTGGTAATACAGTAACAGCAACAGCCGAGTTCTGAATGAATAGAAGAGTTTGGTCTAGAAGTGACGGCTCTCTAGAAGCCTGACATCTGGCTGTTCCCCGAATAAACCCAGATGTATTGCTGTCCCCCCAGAAAACCCTGATGTCTGTCCCCCCAGTAAACCCTGAATGTCTGGGTGACCACCCAGTAAACCTAGATGTCTTGCTGTCCCCCCATTAAACACTGATGTCTGTCTGTCCCCCCAGTAAACCCTGATGTTTGGCTGCCCCCCCAATAAGCCATGATGTCTGTCCCCCCAATAAGCCATGATGTCTGTCCCCCCAATAAACCCTGATGTCTGTCCCCCCAATAAACCCTGATGTTTGGCTGTCCCCCCAATAAGCTATGATGTCTGTCCCCCCAGTAAACCCTGATGTTTGGCTGTCCCCCCAATAAGCCATGATGTCTGTCCCCCCAATAAGCCATGATGTCTGTCCCCCCAATAAGCCATGATGTCTGGCTATCTCCCGAATAAACCCTGATGTCTGGCTGTCCTCCCCAGTAAACCCTGATGTCTGGCTGTCCCCCCAATAAACCATGATGTCTGGCAGTCTCCCAAATAAACCCAGATGTCTGGCTGTCCCCCCAATAAACCCAGATGTCTTGCTGTCCCCCAGAAAACCCTGATGTCTGTCCCCCCAGTAAACCCTGAATGTCTGGGTGACCCCCCAGTAAACCCTGATGTCTGGCTGTCCCCCCAATAAACCATGATGTCTGGCAGTCTCCCAAATAAACCCTGATGTCTGGCTGTCCCCCCAATAAACCCCGATGTCTGGCTGTCCCCCCAATAAACCCCGATGTCTGGCTGTCCCCCCAATAAACCCTGATGTCTGGCTATCCCCCCAGTACACCATGATGTCTGGCAGGGTTTACTGGGGGGACAGACAGATATCAGGGTTTACTCGGGGGACAGCCAGATATCAGCCTTCTAGAGAGTCGTCCCTTTTAGACCAAACTCTTCTATTAAGTCAGAACTTGGGCTGTTGCTGTTACCGTATGACCGCCGGTGGTCACGAGTCATGAAGGCAGACAATATAAGCATATAATTTGTGAATGATATATTATCACTTGTGAATGATGCCTAGCGTAAGGCAAGAAACAATGTCTTTCTTTGACCTTTTTCTCATCATATTCACACCCCTAATGTAGTCTAGCCCATAGGCCTATATGTTTTGAAGGTTTGTATCACTAAAGTGGCCAAATAACTTCTTAAAATTAAACACATCAATCTGATTTACAAGGGTTGTAGAGCCTGACTGGCATATATAAGCATCGTGTGAGTTTCAAGTTGAGAAGATAATTTTCCCCATAAAAAATGCACCTTTATAATAAAAGCATTACATGCAGAATTGCATTTGTGGTCACTTTTGATAATGGTGTTTTCCTACTAATGGACATTCATGCTTATAACCTACTGCTGTGTGCTCATTGCTGTGCTTATAATGTGAAGAAAAAGCCTAAAAGTTAATCACATTTTAAGCTAAAAGTTCTGATCTGTTGCATCAGCCTCATTGCTCATTGTTTTTAATTTTTATGTTAGTGGTTGTATTAATTTGGGATCTATCACATCCCACAACTGTCCCAGACTATGTTTGGAATATTTATTTCTCGCACAGAATAGGTCAACTTTTGTACTATGGGGGATAGTAGATCGACATAGGCAAGTGCTTTTGCTGTTTGTTAGGCTTACTCATCTTGTTGGCTGACGAAAAGTAAATGTGGACTGTTATTCCAATATCTTCAATATGCACCTCGGAATTGGATAAGGAGTTGTGCATTTGCGTCCCCAACGTGTCCGTCTTCACTTTTAGCCTATGAGAAAGACCCGATGCCGTGATGGAGAACCATGTGAGTGGGAGGTGCTTCGGAGCAAGCAGCATGGATTTTTTTAGGGTGCATTATGGCCACCAAAGGGGATGCCACCGGGAGGCATTATCAAGTGCTTCTCAAATTGTAAATGAGAGACTGATGAAGTGTATAAAGCCTGCACAAAAAACTAAGCAGAGCGCATATCAAAACATATAGCCCAATGTTTGTAGATGTCACGCCCTGGCCATAGAGAGGCTTTTTATTCTCTATTTTGGTTAGGCCAGTGTCATGACGTTGGCCTGGGGGGAGGTTTATGACAGTCATAAATACCTCTTTCCCCCTTTATCCTCTCTCTACCCTACTGAGGTTACATTTGCAAAACCCTTGGTTAACATAGAGATTCTGGGAATGTTAGAATGTGGGGGGAAATTAACTATATTCTGGTCATCCGAACAATTTAACATATGCGGTGGTACTTAATGAATATGATGTCAGTTCGGTTATCATCTGAGACATTCTCGTCAATGATAAGATGACAAACTCTACAGTGGAAAGACTACACATCAGAGTTATCGGATTCACATGGAATTGTTGTTCAATTTAAATGTTTGAATATGAAATTATTTGTGATGGGATGAAATGTGATGTTAGCTTCTAAAATGTGAGATGTGGGTTTTCATAAGATAGGGCTGCTCACTCAGTGGCCCGCAAATGTGAAGAGACAGAGGTTGTAAACTATGAAACACACCCATTTTCTCCCTTCCTATATAAAGCCTTGACGACAACATAACTTCCTGTTCCGATGATGTGAGGACGACGGTCCTATGTCAGAACGGTTCAGATAATAACTACCGAACGAAGCCAACATCAGTGTGAGCTTTGGTTGCGCATGGAATGAACTTTGAACTCTTATTCACTACAGAAGTGATACCTCCTAGCCGATGAGTTAGCAACAGCTGCTGTAAACGAGGGTTAGGAAGGAACAGACAGAGTATTCTGTTTATCACACAACAACGTTACTACAACTTATCCAATTGACCACCAGAGACATTCTTCAAAGGACAGAGGACTCGGTTTGGCAACACGGTCTTCCATCTACCACCAACCTACTGAAGCGCAGCTCAGAGTAAATATTTATTGCATTTGCCTTTTCCAAATGGGCGGTAATTTAGAATGCATAAGATACTGTATTTACGATAGCACAGCTTCTCCCTGTGTCCCTCAGTCTTCCTGCTCTTTCACACAAACCAAGCCCTTTTCCTTTGTGTAACAAGCTGCCATATCTGTTCTGCCCGCAAGGGACGTTTTCCTTTATGATGTAATTTGTAATCAAGTTATGATTAATTGTGTGTACAGTGGGGCAAAAAAGTATTTAGTCAGCCACCAACTGTGCAAGTTCTCCCACTTAAAAAGATGAGAGGCCTGTAATTTGCATCATAGGTACACTTCAACTATGACAGACAAAATGAGAGAAAAAAATCCAGAAAATCACATTGTAGGATTTTTAATGAATTTATTTGCAGATTATGGTGGAAAATAAGTATTTGATCACCTACAAACAAGCAAGATTTCTGGCTCTCACAGACTGAAGTAAGATGGCGATTGATATTGACTGCTATTGATGTAAAATATTACTAGGTCTTTAAGAGTTTATTCGGAAGATAACAGCTCTATAAATATTATTTTGTGGTGCCCGACTCTCTAGTTAATTACATTTACATGATTAGCTCAATCAGGTGATATTAATTACGGATAAATTCTTTTATAGAATAGCATGTCATATCACTTAATTCGGCATAGCCAAAGACACGACACCAGGGTGTGACTAGGGTTGGCATTCTAGTTTCTTTATTTCTGTGTTTTGGCTGGGTATGGTTCTCAATCAGGGACAGCGGTCTATCGTTGTCTCTGATTGGGAATCATACTTAGGCAGCCTTTTTTCCTTTGTGTATTTGTGGGTAGTTGTCTTTGTAAGTGGCCTGTAAGGCCCTAGTAAGCTTCACGTTCGTTTTTGTTGTTTCTTGTTTTTTTGGCGACATTTATAATAAAGGGAAATGTATGCTCACCACGCTGCACCTTGGTCCGGTCATTTTCAAGACAGCGATCGCGACAGAACTACCCACCACCAAAGGACCAAGCAGCGTGGCCAGGAGGAGCAGGGATCCTGGGCCCGGGAGAAGAGGGAGTGGAGGACCTCATGGACATGGGAGGAGGTTATGGCAGGCGGAAACAGCAAGGGAGGAACGGCGGCGATACCAGGAGTCATGGCAACGAGGCAAAAGCACGAGGCAGCTCCAAACATTTTTTTTTTTTTGGGGGGTGGGGACATGGGGAGTGTGGCAGAGTCAGGGTTCAGACCTGAGACAACCTCTCGTGCTTACCGTAGGGAGGGTGGTACTGGTCAGACACCGTGTTATGCGGTGGAGCCTCCAGTGATGATCCATGGCCCGAAGCCTCCAGGGATGATCCATGGCCCGAAGCCTCCAGGGATGGTCCATGGCCCAAAGCCTCCAGGGATGATCCATGGCCCAAAGCCTCCAGGGATGATCATGGCACAAAGCCTCCAGTGATGATCCATGGCACAAAGCCTCCAGTGATGATCCATGGCACAAAGCCTCCAGTGATGATCCATGGCACAAAGCCTCCAGTGATGATCCATGGCACGAAGCCTCCAGGGATGATCCATGGCACGAAGCCTCCAGTGAAGATCCATGGCACGAAGCCTCCAGTGAAGATCCATGGCAACGACGGTCTCCCGTCCGGAGCCTCCAGTGATGGCCTCCAGTCCGAAGCCTCCAGTCCGAAGCCTCCAGTGATGGCCTCCTGTCCGAAGCCTCCAGCGACGATCTCCAGTCCGGAGCCTCCAGCGACGGCCCCCAGTCCGGGGCCTACAGCGAGGGTCCCCAGTCCGGGGCCTGCAAATTAGAAATGCAAATGAAATTAGACATGCAAATGAAGAGGGGAGGGGGACTTCATTGGAGAAAATCTAGGCCTGGTCTTTTCCAAAGGTCAAGGGGGGTGACAGTCCATCACTCTGCACCAAAATACCTTATTAGCAACAACAGGGAATGACCCAACAACAGAAAAATGAAGAGTGCATACAAATAAAACATATATCATAGCTCGCATAAGTGTCATCTACAACCTAAAAGGGCTGCCCACTAAGGATAACCCTTTGAAGAACCATTTTTGGTTCCAGGTAGAACCCTTTTGGTTTCAGTTCGAACCCTTTTGAATTCTATTTAGAAACGTATACACAGAGTGTTCTACATGGAACCCAAAATGGTTCTACCTGGAACCAAAAAGAGTTATCCTATGGTGACCGCCGAATAACCTTTTTGGAACCATTTTAGTGCAGGTTTTCAATTGGTTGGAGACAGAATATATAAACAGCATGGATGGAGGACCAAATAATTAGCTTAGAAAAAGAAAAAAAATCTGATGCAAGTTTCTCCACACTTCCTTCAGGATGAATCTAATCCTCTTGCTATTTACCCGAGTCTCCGTCTATAAAGAGAAGGCACTGCGGGAGGGTACATTTTGGGAAAAGAAGGTGGGGTGAGAGTTATTTCCCTCTGCCCTTTCCCTAAGAAAATTGCTTTCTGCCCCCTTGACACGGTCGATTCATTTTGCGCTCTGGCAGTGGCAGCCTATCCCTGGGGGGCGTGCTAAGAGAACTCTTCTGTATGCTACATGCCAACAGCACACTCAATTTGGAAAGTGTGATAGACATTTAGTGTAACTGGTGTGTGTGTGTCCAGGAAAGAACTATATGTCTGTATGCAGCCATCTTCTATCATAAATACAAACAAATCAAGTGTGT
This sequence comes from Oncorhynchus kisutch, assembly GCF_002021735.2. Taxonomy (NCBI): domain Eukaryota; kingdom Metazoa; phylum Chordata; class Actinopteri; order Salmoniformes; family Salmonidae; genus Oncorhynchus; species Oncorhynchus kisutch. Next base: position 73,336,613 of record NC_034191.2, read on the forward strand.
GTGTGTGTGTACAGTAAACACCAATTAAATAATCCTCTGAATGGTGTGGGGCCTCTAGTCCCTGCTGATCTCTATAAAGGGAGATAAAGACCCAGCGTTTCCACAGCAACAACAGCCCGGTGCCCCAGAGGACGGTGGGTAGTGTGGTACACGAACACTCCTCTCCCTTTGGCCGCGTAGTCCATTTCATTGGGCCACATCAATCAGGTCTCAGACAGTAATCTCCCAGAGGCCTATGCACATCCATGATTTCTCATGTGCATTTTAAAAAGGACCAACGGTATTTATGCTAATTATTAGGGATATCACACACTGATTGATGCTCTCAATGAACTGTGAAGGCTCATTTATTTCAAAAGCTGTATTAGCCTACAAATCCCTGACCAGAACTGATATTTTACAACATCAAAATGCCAGTATTTAACGTTACCAACTTTACCACGCTGCACTATTCATCCAAGTTATTTTTATCGTTTATCAAAACTGGCCAAGGTGCTCTATATACTGAGTGTATAAAACATTAAGAACACCTTCCTAATGTTGAGTGGCTGAATGTCCTTTGGGTGGTGGACCATTCTTGATACACACGGGAAACTGTTGTGTGAAAAACCCAGCAGCGTTGCAGTTCTTGACACAAACCGGTGCGCCTGGCACCTACTATCATACCCCGTTCAAAGGCACTTAAATATTTTGTCTTGCCCATTTACCCTCTGAATGGCACACATTACACAATCCATGTGTCAATTGTCTCAAGGCTTAAAAAATCCTTCTTTAACCTGTCTCCTCCCCTTCATCTACACTGACATGTTTAACATGTGACATCAATAAGGGATCATAGCTTTCACCTGGATTTGTCACACCCTGATCTGTTTCACCTGTCTTGTGAATGTCTCCAACCCCCACCAGGTGTCTCCCATCACCTTGTGTAATTATATCTGTGTTCTCTTTGTCTGTTGCCAGTTTGTCTTGTCCCGTAAAGTTCTACCAGCATCTTTCTGTGTTTCCTATGTGCTAGTTGTTGCTTTTTCCTAGTCTTCCCAGTTCTGACCTTTCTGCCTGTCCAGTCCTGATCCTGCCTGCCATCGTGTATCTAACTGACTCTGATTTGAATTATGACTCTTTGCATGCCTTAACCTACTGATTGCCTGCCCCTTGTACTAGAATAAACGCTGAGACTTGTACTATCTGCCTCCTGTCTCTGCATCTTCGCCTGAGCCGTGATAGGATTCACCTGGCCAGTCTCTGTCATGGAACGAGGTGTTCCCAGTGGAGGGAGGATGTTTGATGGGTTTGCATAAAAGTCTAATGAACAGTAATCCGGCATGATTGATTCCTACCTGCTCTTAAATAGGTGGCAACCGACGCCCTGACAGCTAAACATATTCCTGCCCAATAGGGGTTTACACTTGATCTGCAATGAATTCCCACTGGGGACTGGCAAGTATAGAGATGAGCATGTATACTATTACACACAAGCACACACACACACACTGTGCTCGTTCGACATTCAACAATATGGTGCTAGAAGCTATAACAAAATGCACACTGCAGAGAAGCAGCGCCTGACTTAATGTAATGGATTACATTTAGAAAGTAACTTACCCAACTCTGACTTAATGCCAGGGTTGGGGGATAATGGATTACATATAGAAAGTAACCTACCCAACTCTAACCTAATGCCAGGGTTGGGGGGTAATGGATTACATTGAGAAACCGACTGAGACAGCATAACTGTAACACTCAAAAGGGAGCAGGCTATAGTTGTGTGAAAGTGACTGAAAGTTAAATATATCTCCTGCCAACACAAAGAGAAGATTCTGTCCATAAAGGGCCGCTGTAAGGCAGCAGTAAGCCTTCTTTGAAAAGAGAACAGTACAGGCCCAGGGTTCACCTTCTACAGACTGAGGAAATGAGAGATATAACAACAAAACAACTATGTCTGTCATTACATTTTAAAGCATTAGTTTTCTATCATAAAAAATTACAAACAATACGTGTGTTTGTGTGAGTGCGTGTGTGTGTGTGTGTGTGTGCATGGCAGGGTAGCCTAGTGGTTAGAGCGTTGGACTAGTATCCGGAAGGTTGCAAGTTCAAATCCCCGAGCTGACAAGGTACAAGTCAGTTGTTCTACTCCTGAACAGGCAGTTAACCCACTGTTCCCAGGCCGTCATTGAAAATAAGAATTTGTTCTTAACTGACTTGCCTGGTTAAATAAAGGTCAAAAAAAAACATTAAAAAAAGACCTATTGAGGAACAGAAAGGAGAAACATGTATATTAAGGTCAGATAGATTACTGTGTATATAGGGACATAAAAGATGTGGCGACAACATACTTTGTTCTGATTGGTGGCCAATTAAATGGAAAATGAACACACATATTTTACATTGGCGTCTTATAAGGAAGAACATTGTCATTCCCAGGGTGTGAAATGAGTCCCACTCTCTGTTTTGCGAAACAGTATAATAATCAAAGGCCTTATTTCATTTGAATTCATAGCGCTGCAGGAGGAAACTCTGTTCGATGTGCAACATCAGGCATGTAGTAAGCAGTGCAATTTCTCATTGTTATTTATGAACAATACTGAATTATGTACACCATGAGAAGAGACTGCAAAACTTAGATATGCATTTGGCGTATGATACAAATGCTTTATTAAAAAACATTTGTATCTCATATTTCATGTGGTATTGTCAGTTTCTAATGACAGAAATGCAAACGTTTGATATTAACTTTGACAACATTTCCCCATTCCAAAAAATTACCTCTAAAAGACTTCAAAATCAGTAGAAATCACTGTCTGCTCCCCAAATCACTGTTTGCTCCCATACACAAAAATGACATAAAAACAGGACTGATATCTATCTAATATGCGTTTATGTTGTTTTTCCTGCCTTTGCCATTAGAATGACGAGCATCTCTTTGACTGGGTGATGAGAGATATTCGACATGTCAAACCTAACGGAGATATTTGACATGTCAAAGATAAAAGATATTCGACATGTCAAATCTTTCTCCCGGGACCCCAAATCATATCAGTCGCCATGGTAATGTGACGTTGTTGGGCAGGTAATGTCTGATCTTAGGAAAGAGATAGACACTAAGCTTCTTCCTCCCAGAATCCGTTCACAATAAGACAATCTCTGAACTGTGATGTTTCTGTCAAACTCCAAATTAAGAGACAGCAAGTGGCCAACTTTGTGAGCGTATCTCTCGTCTAGGCAGCCTACATAGACGACCTTCAGGGAAGAGAAAGGGGAGGAAAGAGGAGGAAAGACGCAATGGATTGAGGCAATAAAGAAAAAAGCAACAACAAACATGATTATGATGTTTGCCATTGAGCTGTCGCGGGCCTAGCTCATGCATATTTATCAAGGTTCAAGTTTAAGTCCACATTTGGAACCGCTTCCCCTCACCACTTGTTTCATTGTTGACACAATAGAACTGTCAATCTGTTGATGTGCTCAGAAGGACACAGCTGCTAGGAGAGTTGTTTTTATGGCAAAATATATTTGAAGAACCGCCAAATTACGCTGCTTTATGAAAGTCAAGACCGCAAAAAAAACGTATCTGAGAAGGAGCGTGACTGACACCAACTTCTTGTGTCTCTGAGAATGTCCAAATATGGACACCATACTTACAACTACAACCATGACTGTTAATAAACTAGAGAAAAATGGGCGCTGACAGATAGGGCAGCCGTGCTTCGAGCTCCTAAGCAACTTTGCAGTATTTCTTTTTTTTTTTACAAGCATTTTGCTACACCCGCAATAACATCTGATAAACATGTGTATGCGACCAATAACATCTGATAAACATGTGTATGTGACCAATAACATCTGGTCAACATGTGTATGTGACCAATAACATCTGGTCAACATGTGTATGTGACCAATAACATCTGGTCAACATGTGTATGTGACCAATAACATCTGATAAACATGTGTATGCGACCAATAGCATCTGATAAACATGTGTATGTGACCAATAACATCTGATAAACATGTGTATGTGACCAATAACATCTGGTCAACATGTGTATGTGACCAATAACATCTGATAAACATGTGTATGCGACCAATAGCATCTGATAAACATGTGTATGTGACCAATAACATCTGATAAACATGTGTATGTGACCAATAACATCTGATCAACATGTGTATGTGACCAATAACATCTGATAAACATGTGTATGTGACCAATAACATCTGGTCAACATGTGTATGTGACCAATAACATCTGATAAACATGTGTATGTGACCAATAACATCTGATAAACATGTGTATGTGACCAATAGCATCTGATAAACATGTGTATGTGACCATTAACATCTGGTCAACATGTGTATGTGACCAATAACATCTGGTCAACATGTGTATGTGACCAATAACATCTGATCAACATGTGTATGTGACCAATAACATCTGATCAACATGTGTATGTGACCAATAACATCTGATCAACATGTGTATGTGACCAATAACATCTGAAAAACATGTGTATGTGACCAATAACATCTGATCAACATGTGTATGTGACCAATAACATCTGATAAACATGTGTATGTGACCAATAACATCTGATAAACATGTGTATGTGACCAATAACATCTGGTCAACATGTGTATGTGACCAATAACATCTGATCAACATGTGTATGTGACCAATAACATCTGATAAACATGTGTATGCGACCAATAGCATCTGATAAACATGTGTATGTGACCAATAACATCTGATAAACATGTGTATGTGACCAATAACATCTGGTCAACATGTGTATGTGACCAATAACATCTGATCAACATGTGTATGTGACCAATAACATCTGATAAACATGTGTATGCGACCAATAGCATCTGATAAACATGTGTATGTGACCAATAACATCTGATAAACATGTGTATGTGACCAATAACATCTGGTCAACATGTGTATGTGACCAATAACATCTGATCAACATGTGTATGTGACCAATAACATCTGGTCAACATGTGTATGTGACCAATAACATCTGGTCAACATGTGTATGTGACCAATAACATCTGGTCAACATGTGTATGTGACCAATAACATCTGGTCAACATGTGTATGTGACCAATAACATCTGATCAACATGTGTATGTGACCAATAACATCTGATCAACATGTGTATGTGACCAATAACATCTGATCAACATGTGTATGTGACCAATAACATCTGATCAACATGTGTATGTGACCAATAACATCTGAAAAACATGTGTATGTGACCAATAACATCTGATCAACATGTGTATGTGACCAATAACATCTGATAAACATGTGTATGTGACCAATAACATCTGATAAACATGTGTATGTGACCAATAACATCTGGTCAACATGTGTATGTGACCAATAACATCTGATCAACATGTGTATGTGACCAATAACATCTGATAAACATGTGTATGCGACCAATAGCATCTGATAAACATGTGTATGTGACCAATAACATCTGATAAACATGTGTATGTGACCAATAACATCTGGTCAACATGTGTATGTGACCAATAACATCTGATCAACATGTGTATGTGACCAATAACATCTGATAAACATGTGTATGCGACCAATAGCATCTGATAAACATGTGTATGTGACCAATAACATCTGATAAACATGTGTATGTGACCAATAACATCTGGTCAACATGTGTATGTGACCAATAACATCTGATCAACATGTGTATGTGACCAATAACATCTGGTCAACATGTGTATGTGACCAATAACATCTGGTCAACATGTGTATGTGACCAATAACATCTGGTCAACATGTGTATGTGACCAATAACATCTGGTCAACATGTGTATGTGACCAATAACATCTGGTCAACATGTGTATGTGACCAATAACATCTGGTCAACATGTGTATGTGACCAATAACATCTGGTCAACATGTGTATGTGACCAATAACATCTGATAAACATGTGTATGCGACCAATAGCATCTGATAAACATGTGTATGTGACCAATAACATCTGATAAACATGTGTATGTGACCAATAACATCTGGTCAACATGTGTATGTGACCAATAACATCTGATAAACATGTGTATGCGACCAATAGCATCTGATAAACATGTGTATGTGACCAATAACATCTGATAAACATGTGTATGTGACCAATAACATCTGGTCAACATGTGTATGTGACCAATAACATCTGGTCAACATGTGTATGTGACCAATAACATCTGATCAACATGTGTATGTGACCAATAACATCTGGTCAACATGTGTATGTGACCAATAACATCTGATAAACATGTGTATGTGACCAATAACATCTGATAAACATGTGTATGTGACCAATAGCATCTGATAAACATGTGTATGTGACCATTAACATCTGGTCAACATGTGTATGTGACCAATAACATCTGGTCAACATGTGTATGTGACCAATAACATCTGATCAACATGTGTATGTGACCAATAACATCTGATCAACATGTGTGTGTGACCAATAACATCTGATCAACATGTGTATGTGACCAATAACATCTGAAAAACATGTGTATGTGACCAATAACATCTGGTCAACATGTGTATGTGCCCAATAACATCTGATCAACATGTGTATGTGACCAATAACATCTGATAAACATGTGTATGTGACCAATAACATCTGATAAACATGTGTATGTGACCAATAACATCTGGTCAACATGTGTATGTGACCAATAACATCTGATCAACATGTGTATGTGACCAATAACATCTGATCAACATGTGTATGTGACCAATAACATCTGGTCAACATGTGTATGTGACCAATAACATCTGATAAACATGTGTATGTGACCAATAACATCTGATAAACATGTGTATGTGACCAATAGCATCTGATAAACATGTGTATGTGACCAATGACATCTGATCAACATGTGTATGTGACCAATAACATCTGATCAACATGTGTATGTGACCAATAACATCTGATCAACATGTGTATGTGACCAATAACATCTGATAAACATGTGTATGTGACCAATAACATCTGATAAACATGTGTATGTGACCAATAACATCTGGTAAACATGTGTATGTGACCAATAACATCTGGTCAACATGTGTATGTGACCAATAACATCTGGTCAACATGTGTATGTGACCAATAACATCTGATCAACATGTGTATGTGACCAATAACATCTGATAAACATGTGTATGTGACCAATAACATCTGATAAACATGTGTATGTGACCAATAACATCTGGTCAACATGTGTATGTGACCAATAACATCTGATCAACATGTGTATGTGACCAATAACATCTGATAAACATGTGTATGCGACCAATAGCATCTGATAAACATGTGTATGTGACCAATAACATCTGATAAACATGTGTATGTGACCAATAACATCTGGTCAACATGTGTATGTGACCAAAAACATCTGATAAACATGTGTATGCGACCAATAGCATCTGATAAACATGTGTATGTGACCAATAACATCTGATAAACATGTGTATGTGACCAATAACATCTGATCAACATGTGTATGTGACCAATAACATCTGATAAACATGTGTATGTGACCAATAACATCTGGTCAACATGTGTATGTGACCAATAACATCTGATAAACATGTGTATGTGACCAATAACATCTGATAAACATGTGTATGTGACCAATAGCATCTGATAAACATGTGTATGTGACCATTAACATCTGGTCAACATGTGTATGTGACCAATAACATCTGGTCAACATGTGTATGTGACCAATAACATCTGATCAACATGTGTATGTGACCAATAACATCTGATCAACATGTGTGTGTGACCAATAACATCTGATCAACATGTGTATGTGACCAATAACATCTGAAAAACATGTGTATGTGACCAATAACATCTGGTCAACATGTGTATGTGCCCAATAACATCTGATCAACATGTGTATGTGACCAATAACATCTGATAAACATGTGTATGTGACCAATAACATCTGATAAACATGTGTATGTGACCAATAACATCTGGTCAACATGTGTATGTGACCAATAACATCTGATCAACATGTGTATGTGACCAATAACATCTGATCAACATGTGTATGTGACCAATAACATCTGGTCAACATGTGTATGTGACCAATAACATCTGATAAACATGTGTATGTGACCAATAACATCTGATAAACATGTGTATGTGACCAATAGCATCTGATAAACATGTGTATGTGACCAATGACATCTGATCAACATGTGTATGTGACCAATAACATCTGATCAACATGTGTATGTGACCAATAACATCTGATCAACATGTGTATGTGACCAATAACATCTGATAAACATGTGTATGTGACCAATAACATCTGGTAAACATGTGTATGTGACCAATAACATCTGGTCAACATGTGTATGTGACCAATAACATCTGGTCAACATGTGTATGTGACCAATAACATCTGATCAACATGTGTATGTGACCAATAACATCTGATAAACATGTGTATGTGACCAATAACATCTGGTCAACATGTGTATGTGACCAATAACATCTGATAAACATGTGTATGTGACCAATAACATCTGATAAACATGTGTATGTGACCAATAACATCTGATAAACATGTGTATGTGACCAATAACATCTGGTCAACATGTGTATGTGACCAATAACATCTGATAAACATGTGTATGTGACCAATAACATCTGATAAACATGTGTATGTGACCAATACAATTTTATTTGATGCCCCTTCGTAACCCCTACTTATATTCTGGACTGAGGAGTACAAAACCAGTACATTTCACAACATTGTGACAACTGTCAAGCTCCCATTATCCTCTTGTAATCTCCAAGAATGTTCATTAACCTGACCTTAATATGGAAACCATACAGACGACCACAACCATGACTTCTTAATAAACCCTTCTTAACTTCTGTCTCTTCGTAACCCCTTAACTTCTGCCCCTTCGTAACCCCTTAACTTCTGTCTCTTCGTAACCCCTTAACTTCTGTCTCTTCGTAACCCCTTAACTTCTGTCTCTTCGTAACCCCTTAACTTCTGTCTCTTCGTAACCCCTTAACTTCTGCCCCTTCGTAAACCCCTTTGTAACTTCTGGACTGAGGAGTACAAAACCAGTTAATTTCACACCAATGTGTCAAAGACTCCTGGATCCTCCTCGTCAGCTCAGATGATGTTCATTAACTAGACCCATAGAGCATGTGCCACATCCCTTATCCCATACTTAAGCCCTTACAGAGGCTAAAAGACCACAACTTAATTGGAGAGTGTGCCTGCTGCTTCCATGTCAGAGGAACTTTTCCCCTCGGCACACTGTGCTTCTGTGTAACGCTTCATGAACTGTTAACACAGATGCTCAGACACAAACACACTTTATCTATTGGAATGTGTTCTCTGTTGGGTGCTGTGTGCTATATTCACGTCAGAGGAAGATCTCGTTAACCTCGGCACACTGCTGCCGTGAAGCGCTTCATGAAATGTAAACAGGTATGCGCTCACACACACACGCAACACTAACTCTTACTTCATCTACAGTATGTGCACGTGTTCTCTCTAGGGTTTTGTTGCCATGCATAGGACATGTTCACACGTCATTCAAACCTGATCAGCTCCATGTGAATCGTGAGCTGCTCTCACAATGTAAAGGCATAACGATTTGTGAGAAAATGTTCCTCTTAAAGAAATGATGGTGTTGCTAAGAGCATTCGCACGGGAGGAGAAAAAACCACACCACTGGGTGAGTGATGGGCATTCCTACAAAAGGGAGATCAACCTATTTAGCTCAGTTAGCAACATCGCTCGAGCCCCCATTTCCACATAAAATAATATCTGCAGCCTGGTAAAGGCCATTCACAACTATGCCAAATCCCCGTCCATCAATTACCTCGCCATGTTTTATCAAAGATGCCGCTTGATCATTCCATCGTTGCCGGCCGCATTGAAAGAGGTCAACATCATCTCTTACAAATGGCCACCGCGACCCTATAATATCACTTTGATTTCACACAGTTCCTTATTGGCTGATTTGTTCTAAATAACAGGTATTTTAATTAGACCAGAGCCTTGTCCTCCTCCAGTCATATCCTCCTGGAAGTCTCACTTTTTCTCACACACACACACACTCTAAGTCTCTGCCTCCATTTAGCTAGCAAACCATTGTCTGTCCCAGCATGACCCCCATGTACTTCTAATGCCAGTCAGAGGGGTTGGTGTGTAATTTACTTTTACAGTCTGTTCACCAAAGGGGGATGAAGCATTTAATGAAGAAGCAGTGACTCATTAAAGTCACTCAATCCCCCACGTTCCCCCGGTTTCCACTGTTAAACAGTGGTGCTCGGTGGCTTTTGAGGCAGGCCAGGGAGTGGCGAAGACACTGATTTCATTTCTCAGGTTTTTAGGACACAGTGATTTTATTGATCACGTCGATGAGTCACTGTGATTTCATTGGTCACATTGTTAAGCACTTTGCCAATCCTGTTGGTGCTACTTAACAGTAATGTTCAGGTGATACATTGCAGCCGACCTGTCTGGCCTAAGCCAGCAGCGAAACATTAAAACCATTCAGAAAGATCAACGTAGTGGTCTATGGAAATATAGACCTGGAACCATTGAGACACAGACAGCTAGTTCCTTAGATAATTAGATAACAGATCATTCCCATGCCTTACCTTAAAATAGTATATGATCCATACATGATATTAACATGGAAAACATATTAAAATGACAAAGTAATACTGATAGATGCATGAGGCCCTTATTTAGACACAGATTCACAATATGAATAAATGATGATCAACACCAAGATGCATTTTTTTTTAGATGCGTGATTTACTCATAACCCGCAATCTCCGCAGTTATATCCAATTGGCAGGCAGGTTTTGGGTCATTCAATATTGTGTGGATGAAGGGCGGGTGTATCATTCTTGTGCAATTTATGCATCTATTCTTGTGCAATCTATAGGATACACTGAAGTTTTTCTTTCGTGATTTGAAGCTATCTGGCATTAGAGCGTATGCCTGAGCATTAGGTCCTAACTGTACAGGCGACAAATAGCCTACATACCAATCGCAAAATGCTTATGGGAACAGGCATAAAATGTTTACGTCATCCACTTAGACAAAATGGACCATGTCGGGGTTTAATTCAATAAGGGAAATGCACCGAAATGGAGAGTTAAAAATAAAGAGAAGGGAGGGCAAAGATTAAGTGAAGTAGTAAAAGAGAATGATAGCAGTACCGGCTATGTTAGGTGTGATGATTGTGAGGAGCTATAGAAATTCAACAGTCACAAGATGGGGACTTCAAATAGGCCTATGACACATCAAGGGGACTGTAGCCTACTGTTCAGATGGGTTAAATGGGAAACTGAAATCTGGACACTGACTGAGGGTCTGTAACCTCTATAGCTTTCATTTAAACTCCTGTAGAATGAAGCATTTATTGAAGTAAAATGATACACCAAATGTAGGCAACAAAAAAAATAGTTATTGAAAGAATGTGAATTGCTCAGTTAGATAACATCTGCAGAGGTGCTATCTTTATCAGCATCATAAAAGCTGATACTATTTGAACCACATAAAATAGGCTATGGATCCAAGCAGAACTGAAATCTTATCAGGAACATGTTGGGTTGTTTTCACAGCTTTCAATTTCCTTACAACCGGTCAAACTTGTGTCATTTGGACATTTTGCACAGAATATGTATCAATTTTTTAATTTAATTTTATCCCCGGTCCCTAAACGTCTTTTCTCCGCAAAGGAAGCAGAGATGACAGAGAAAACTTGACCAGTTTCAACTAGATTTAAGCGTGCTTTCTATCGATTCATGACATTATTCTGCTTGAGCAAGGGTTAAGTGTATTTAGTTTATTAGGGCAACATATAATGACAGAAGAGAAGCTGCATGCATCTAATTATAGACAACTTGACTAACAAATACCCTAACAAAATGTTAGAAGAAAGAAGAAACAAATCTAAATCAGGCAAAAAAATATCCTGCACACCCTGTCAAAAATGTTTTACAGAGTCTCTGATTGCAGCCTACAGAGCATTTTCTATACTGAACAAAAATAAACCTGACAGGTGTGGCATAACAACAACATGATTAGACAGCATGATAGGTGCACCTTGTGTTGGGGACAATATAAGGCCACTCTAAAATGTGCAGTTTTGTCACACAACACAACACAACGCCACAGATGTCTTAAGTTTTTAGGGAGCATAGAATTGGCATGCTGACAGCAGAAATGTCCACCAGAGCTGTTGCCAGAGAATTGCATGTTCATTTCTCTACCCTTAAGCCGCCTCCAACGTCATTTTAGAGAATTTGGCAATAAGGCCAATCGGACTAAAAACTGCAGATCACGTGTAACCACACCAGCCCAGGACCTCCACATCCGGCTTCTTCACCTGCGGGATCTTCTGAGACCAGCCACCCGGACAGCTGATGTCTGTAATAAAGCCCTTTTGTGGGGGAAAACTCATTCTGATTGGCTGGGCCTGGCTCCCCAGTGGGTTGGCCAAATAAAATAAAAAGATGTACATTTTTTAATGTAACCTTTTTTTAATTAGGCAAGTCAGTTAAGAACAAATTCTTATTTACAATGACAGCCTATGCCCTCACAGGCCCACTCATGGCTGCGTCCCTGCCCAGGCATAGTTCTGTTCTTGAGATGATCTTGTCTATTGATGTTCTGTATTATGTCATTCTGTATTATGTTTCATGTTTTGTGTGGACCCTAGGAAGAGTAGCTGCTGCTTTTGCAACAGCTAATGGCGATCCTAATAAAATACCAAATACCAAAATACCAAATCCATATTTTGATTAGGGCCTAATAAATATATTTGAATTGACTGATTTCCTTATATGAACTGTAACTCAGTATAATCTTGAAATTGTAACATGTTTATATTTTTGTTCAGTACATATCAGTGGGTTAGGGTTAGGTGCAGACCACAGATGTTCAATTAATCACATATTGTCGGGCAGATGCAGATGGGTTATTAGCAATTGCGAGTGGGTGCGGGTGAACAAAGAGCTGACCCGTGCACCACTAGTGGTGTTGACAGGGAGAGAGAAAGAAAGAGAGAGCTGCCTGTTGTACTGTGTTGCATTACAGTACCTGCATAGCTCCAGGGGTTGGGGTCATTGCTAGCTGGGGTTCTGGGGTCACTACTTGCTGGGGTTCTGGGGTCACTGCTAGCTGGGGTTCTGGGGTCACTGCTAGCTGGGGTTCTGGGGTCACTACTTGCTGGGGTTATGGGGTCACTGCTAGCTGGGGTTCTGGGGGTCACTGCTAGCTGGGGTTCTGGGGTCACTGCTAGCTAGGGTTATGGGGTCACTGCTTGCTGGGGTTCTGGGGTCACTGCTAGCTGGGGTTCTGGGGTCACTGCTAGCTGGGTTTCTGGGGTCACTGCTAGGTGGGGTTCTGGGGTCACTACTAGCTGAAGTTCTGGGGTCACTGCTAGCTAGGGTTCTGGGGTCACTGCTAGCTAGGGTTATGGGGTCACTACTAGCTGGGGTTCTGGGGTCATTGCTAGCTGGGGTTCTGGGGTCACTACTTGCTGGGGTTATGGGTCACTGCTAGCTGGGGTTATGGGGTCACTACCAGCTGGGGTTCTTGGATCACTGTTAGCTGGGGTTCTGGGGTCACTACTAGCTGGGGTTCTGGGGTCACTACTAGCTGGGGTTCTGGGGTCACTGCTAGCTGGAGTTCTGGGGTCACTGCTAGCTGGGGTTCTGGGGTCACTACTAGCCGGGATTCTGTGGCTTTCCTGTCCGCCTCAGCGAAGGACGCTCCTGATTCAGCAACAAGCCCTGGCAAACAATAGGTGTCACGAATCCCGTTTCCTGAGTCTGTTTTTGCCAGTGTTCTGTCCTGGAGTGTTTTTTCCGGCGTCCTGGAACGCACCCTGTCTGGTTGCCGGGCAATGTAGCCAGTTGGGAGTTCTGATTACCCGCACCTGTATCCCATCAGCTATCTGCACACCTGGTCCTGATCATCATCTCTCCTCTTCATAAGCCCGGACCTGACAACCATTCCCTGCCGGATCGTTAGCCATGAACAGTATGTTGTGCCATAGTATCAGCCTCAAGTTGGATAGAATTTGTTTTGTTGTTTTGTACGTCTTGCTTGCCTTCAACTTACCTCAGTTTGTTCTGTCTTCAGTTACTCACCCGGATCATTTACCCCATTCCCGCCTGGTCGTCGTCGGATTCCGCTTCCCCATTGGATCCACCTATTTACTCCCATCAACTCACCACCGCTGCCCGCTACGCCACCTGGATGTATCTACCCACTCACATTCACTTGTAAATAAATACTCACCTTCTTCCTACTCTCCTTGTACAAGACGGCGCTACAGGAGATAGCGGGTGCAATCCAGAAGTTATCTGCTAGCTTGACACAAATCCAGGATCAGCTCAGTTTGCTGGCGATTCATTCACCACCTGTTTCACCCATCTCACCTGCCGTGTCTGATGCGGTTTCCTTCCGTGAACCCAAGGTACCGACGCCTGATAAATATGAAGGGGATTTGGGAAGATGCCGTTCGTTTCTTATGCAGTGTGGGTTAGTGTTTGATCTGCAGCCCCATTCTTACGCCACTGACAAGGCTAGGATAGCCTTTGTTATTGAACTGCTGCGTGGAAGAGCTCTGGAATGGGCTTCAGCCGTTTGGGAACGACAGGAGACCTGCATGGCTTCATACCAGGAATTCACGGGAGAGATGAGAAGGCTTTTTGACCATCCAGTCCGAGGTAAGGACGCAGCTAAACGTTTGTTCACTCTTCGCCAAGGAGCTCGCAGTGTGGCAGACTTTATGATCGAGTTCAGGACATTGTCTGTGGAGAGTGGTTGGAATGAGGAGTCACTACAAGCGGCTTTTTACCAGGGGTTGTCGGAGCAACTCAAGGACGAGCTGATATCTTATCCAGAGCCTAGTGACCTAGACAGCTTGGTCACTTTATCTATTCGGGTAGATAATAGAGTCCGAGAGAGGAGGCAGAAGCAGTGGGGCCCATCCAATCAATCAGCAACTCGGTTACCATTCGGTTCAGGAAGTGAACCAGAACGTATTGATCGTTATTCCCCACACGGGATTAGTGGAGGGGTCTTGCCACCAGATCCTGAACCAATGCAAGTGGGGAGACACAGGCTAACTAAGGAGGAGCGCCAACGTAGACGTGAGACCAACAGCTGTCTCTACTGTGGTAGCTCAGGACATTACATCTCCGCTTGTCCACAGCGCTCGTTAAACTGCCCGGGGATTTTAGCGAGCCAGTTTCAACCTCTCAAGAATCCTGTCAGACCCCGTTTTCCTGCGACCCTTATGAATAAGGATCAGAGCTTAGAGATGAACGCTTTTATCGATTCAGGTGCCGATGGCAGCTTTATTGATGCCGACTTGGTGGAACAGCTGGGGCTTTCCAAGGAGCAATTGCCGGAAGCCATTGAAGCAACCACTCTGAACGGCAGTAGTCTGGCACGGATCACTATGAGGACTGAACCGGTTAAGATGTTGTTGTCAGGGAATCATTCAGAGTTTATCTCCTTCTTCATTCTGTCCTCGCCCCATGTTCCTCTGGTTCTTGGTTACCCCTGGCTGAAGGAACACAATCCCTCGTTTGATTGGGTGACGGGTAAGATAACTAGTTGGAGCATTGATTGTCATGCTAACTGTCTTAGGACTGCCTGTTCTCCTGCCGTTTCCAGTCAGGTCAGTGCCTCTGCTCCTCCTGATTTGTCCCTGGTTCCAGAAACATATCACGAGTTGGGTGAAGTATTCAGTAAACAGAAGGCTCAGTCCCTTCCTCCCCACCGACCTTATGACTGTTTCCTGGAGCCGCCTTTCCCAAGGGACGGTTATACAGTATCTCTCGACCTGAACGTGAAGCCTTGGAGACCTACATCAAGGAGTCTCTAGCTGCAAGTCTCATTCGGCCCTCGTCATCACCTCTGGGAGCAGGATTTTTTTTTGTGAGCAAGAAGGATGGCTCTCTTCGACCGTGTATTGATTATCGGGGTTTGAATGATATTACGGTCAAGAACAAGTATCCCCTGCCCTTGATGAGCTCGGCTTTCGATTCTTTACAGGGTGCTACGGTTTTTACGAAGCTTGATTTACGTAATGCTTATCATTTGGTTCGGATCAAGGAGGGGGACGAGTGGTTGACTGGGTTCAATACTCCGATGGGACATTTCGAGTACCAGGTGATGCCGTTTGGACAGACCAACGCTCCTGCTGTGTTCCAAAGTATGGTGAATGACGTTCTGAGAGATATGATTGGTATTTTTGTGTTCGTTTACCTGGATGATATCCTCATCTTCTCGAAGGAGCTTTCTAGCCACGTTCAGCATGTCAAGCAGGTCCTGCAGCGGTTATTGGAGAACCGTCTGTTCGTGAAGGCTGAGAAGTGCGATTTTCACGCCCACACGACGTCCTTCCTCGGGTACATCATCTCCAGGGGAGAGATCAAGATGGACCAAGAGAAGGTTCGGGCGGTTCGGGATTGGGTCCAGCCTGGTACGAGATTGCAGCTCCAGAGATTCCTGGGGTTTGCGAATTTTTATCGGAGGTTTATCCGTGATTACAGCCGGGTGGCCGCCCCTTTAACTGTACTGACGTCTTGCACCAGAAAGTTCTGTTGGTCTCCTGAGGCAGACCGAGCATTTCTAGATTTGAAGAGCCGATTCACCAACGCCCCGATTCTCTCTCAACCTGACACTTCCCGTCAGTTCGTTGTGGAGGTGGATGCGTCTGATGTGGGGGTGGGCGCCATCCTGTCCCAGCGTAGCTCCACTGACGGTAAACTCCATCCCTGCGCCTTCTACTCTTGTCGTCTTTCTCCAGCTGAAAGAAACTACGATGTGGGTAACCGGGAGCTTCTCGCTGTGAAGCTCGCCTTGGAGGAGTGGCGTCACTGGTTGGAGGGAGCGGAGCAACCGTTTGTGGTCTGGACTGACCACAAGAATCTGGCTTACGTGCAATCGGCTAAACGTCTCAGCTCCCGTCAGGCCCGGTGGGCTTTGTTTTTTGGACGCTTCAATTTTTCCCTGACGTTCCGACCTGGGTCGAAGAACGGGAAGGCGGACGCCCTGTCCCGGATGTTCTCCAAGACGGAGGAGAGTGGGGCCAAGACTGAGACGACTCTTCCCCAGAACGTTGTCGTGGGAGCCGTTACATGGAGGATTGAGGAGGAGGTGATGGCGGCTCTTCGGACACAGCCCGGGCCCGATAACGGTCCACCCGATCGGTTGTTCGTGCCTGAGTCGGTTCGTTCTGCTGTCCTTCAGTGGTCCCACGCCAGCAAGATAGCTTGTCACCCTGGTGTTGCTCGGACTATGGCGTTACTGCGCAGACGATTTTGGTGGCCTGCCATGGGAGAAGATACCCGGAGGTTTGTTGCCGCTTGTCCTGTTTGTGCGCAGAATAAGAGTACCAATCGGGCCAGCTCTGGGCTTCTTCACCCCATACCTATTCCCCGGCGACCTTGGTCGCATCTGGCCCTGGATTTTGTCACGGGGTTGCCCTCTTCTGTTGGTAACACGGTTATTCTGACCATTGTGGATAGATTCAGCAAGTTTGCCCACTTTGTTCCCCTCTCCAAGCTGCCTTCTGCCACTGAGACGTCCGAGATCCTGGTTAGGGAGGTGTTCAGGGTCCACGGGTTGCCATGTGACATTGTTTCTGACCGTGGTCCTCCAGTTTACCTCTGCTGTCTGGAAGTCCTTCTGTTTGGCCATTGGAGCTACAGTCAGTCTCACATCTGGATTTCACCCCCAATCTAATGGTCAGGCGGAGAGAGCCAACCAGAAGATGGAGTCCACACTGCGCTGTCTTGTTTCCTCTGATCCCACCTCTTGGTCCTCTCAATTACCCTGGGTCGAGTATGCTCATAATACTCTCCCTTCATCTGCCACTGGGATGTCTCCCTTCCAGTGCCTGTACGGTTACCAACCTCCCTTGTTTCCTTCTCAGGAGCGGGATCTCTCGGTTCCTTCTGTCCAGACCCACATTCGTCGTTGCCACCGCACCTGGCATCGGGCCAGGAAGGCCCTCCTTAAGGTTTCTGACCGGTATCAGATCCAGGCGAATCGTCGCCGTATTCCTGCCCCCGCTTATACCGTTGGAGATAAGGTTTGGTTGGCTACACGGGATCTTCCTCTACGGTCTGAGTCGAGGAAACTGTCACCGAAGTTCATTGGTCCGTTTGTAGTGGAGAAGATCATTAATCCTGTTGTGGTCCGACTCAAGTTGCCTGCTACACTAAGAGTACATCCCACCTTTCATGTCTCCTGCCTCAAGCCGGTTCTCCTCAGTCCTCTGTTGCCTCCTCGTCCTCCTCCTCCTCGGATGATCGGAGGTGGTCCTGTCTACACGGTGTGCCGCATCATGGACTCCAGACGGAGGGGTCGAGGGTTCCAGTATTTAGTGGATTGGGAAGGATATGGTCCTGAGGAGAGGAGTTGGATTCCTCGGCGTCAGATCCTTGACGATGACCTGCTTCGTGACTTTTACCGCCTCCACCCTGGCGCTCCGGGTAGTCCGCCCGGTGGCGTTCGTCGGAGGGGGGGTACTGTCACGAATCCTGTTTCCTGAGTCTGTTTTTGCCAGTGTTCTGTCCTGGAGTGTTTTTTCCGACGTCCTGGAACGCACCCTGTCTGGTTGCCGGGCAATGTAGCCAGTTGGGAGTTCTGATTACCCGCACCTGTATCCCATCAGCTATCTGCACACCTGGTCCTGATCATCATCTCTCCTCTTCATAAGCCCGGACCTGACAACCATTCCCTGCCGGATCGTTAGCCATGAACAGTATGTTGTGCCATAGTATCAGCCTCAAGCTGGATAGAATTTGTTTTGTTTTGTACGTCTTGCTTGCCTTCAACTTACCTCCGTTTGTTCTGTCTTCAGTTACTCACCCGGATCATTTACCCCATTCCCGCCTGGTCGTCGTCGGATTCCGCTTCCCCATTGGATCCACCTATTTACTCCCATCAACTCACATCCAGGTGGCGTAGCGGGCAGCGGTGGTATCTACCCACTCACATTCACTTGTAAATAAATACTCACCTTCTTCCTACTCTCCTTGTCCTGGTCTGCTTCTGGGTTCAATTTTGAAGAAACGTGACAATAGGTGGATTCAGTTTACAGAAAACATAACTTACAACCTTTTTAGTTGTTAGTCAAATGGTAACGAATTGCTGAAAAGGGGGTACATCACAATACAAAATATAACCTAGGTCAAATCTAGGTGTACTCCTTACAATGGCTAACACATGTCCGTGTAGCTGATCATAATCAATGTGATTGGGAGAACCACAAACCACAAAGATTCCTTGCTTGACTACATTATTGCTGTATGCTCACACATCTTTCATAACACTATAGGCTCCCAGGGTTGTTTTCTAAGGACCAATTCATATGTATGAACGATCATTTAATGGTATGTGTACACCTCCAAGAGATGAGCCTTGACATCAATCTATCATTTTCTGTTTGGAGAGGCGATTAAATATCTCTATTTTTTAGAGATCAGAATGCATTAAAGATGAAGGGACCGAGTGTGGCTAAGGAATGTTTATGAAGTTCTTTACAAAGAATTATTAAAGACTGGGGGAAAATGTCTACTTCATCCAAGTTATGTGGTGGATATGTGGCGGATATGTGTATGTGTGTGTGTTAGTGACGAGCGGTTTGACTCAACCCGCAGTCCATGTGGTTATATCCGCAGCGGGTAGGTTTAAGGTCATGAAATATTGTGTGGATGAAGGGCGGGTGGGTGGCGGGCGGATTGAATTAAGAGAAAACAAAACCTTCAAAATATTATTGTGCAATTGAATCTATAGGCTACATTGAGGTTTTTCTTTCATTATTTTAGGCTATTTGGCATTAGTGAGTAAACCTAAGCTTTAGAGCCTAACTATAGGCTACGTGTGCAAAATAGCCTTAACGCCAATCGCCAAATGCTTTTGGGAATGGGCAGAAAAAGTTAGACGATCCAAGGAAGCAAAAAAATATCAATAAGAGTAAAGCTGCAAAATGGAGAGTTGAAAATAAAGAGAAGGGACAGCCAGAAAAGTCATGTTTGGGAAATATTTGGTAAAAGTGGACGATAGCAGTGCCAGCTATGTGATGTGTGATTATTGTGAGGCGCTATACATATGTGACAGTCACAAGATAGGGACTTCAAATAGGCCTAGGGCACGTCAAGGGAACATTCTGAAGGGTTAAATGAAAACTGGTGGAAATGGAGGCTAAAATCTGTACACTGACTTCCCTTTTTTTGTTGAGTTATTGCATTTTATCCCCAGTCCCTCAAAGTCTTTGCTCCAGGAAAGAAGAGAGCGATGACAGAGAAAACGTTACCAATGTCAACTAGATTGAAGCATTCATTCTATTGATATATGACCTTATTCTGGCGAGCAAGATGTTTATTTAGTCCTCTAGGGCATCATATAATGGCAGAAGAGAAGCTGCTTGACTAACAAATAGTCTACCAAAATGTTGGAAATGATAAGCAGAAACATATCTAAATCAGACCAAAAAAATACTTCACCCCCTGTCAAAATGTATTTCTGCCGTCTCTGACAGTAGCCCACAGAGCATTTTCCATATTTGCGGGTCAGGGCCGGGTGCGGACCTCAGTTTTTCGCTTTATCACATAGGCCTATAGTCGTGCGGTTGCGGATGGGTTATTAGCAATTGCGGGCGGGTGAGGGTGAACAAACAGCTGACCCACGCACCACTAGTGTGTGTGTGTGTGTGTGTGTGTGTGTGTGCGTGCGTGTGTGTAATCTTATCTAAGAAAAAGGAGACTCTAGGAGGTCTAGGAGGGATATATTGCTCCCACACGTAACATAAAATGAGAATTTAATTTCAACTGTCAATGTAAAAAGAGATAGCTGTGTATAAATGGATAATACACCAAAGGGAATTGTTCTACGAAAAGGTTAGCTTGCTTCAAACACATGTACTGCAATAATGATGGCTTCTGCCCTGGAATTTCTTTGACTGTGATTAAGCTTAGTGTGTCTGAAGGACACTTAGTGTGTCTGAAGGACATGCTGTAAAGGGAAGTTGTATAGAAAGAAAGGCTTTGGGTTTGAATTGGTCACATAATGTCAGCGGTCGCTTATTTAAAAAAAATGTTTTAACCTTTATGTCACGGCTGGCTGAAGGACTGGACCAAGGTGCAGCATGGTAAGCGTACATTTTCTTTTTATTAAAAATGACGCCGACAAAACAAAGAACAAAACCAACCCTGTGAAGCTTTGGGCTATGTGTCCTGAACAAAGACAAAGTTAACTTCCCACAAAACAGGTGGGGGAAAAGGGTACCTAAGTATGGTTCT
The DNA here is from genome assembly GCF_002021735.2 of Oncorhynchus kisutch. Lineage (NCBI taxonomy): Eukaryota > Metazoa > Chordata > Actinopteri > Salmoniformes > Salmonidae > Oncorhynchus > Oncorhynchus kisutch. The sequence continues at coordinate 73,357,986 of NC_034191.2, forward strand.
CAATCAGAGACAACGATAGACAGCTGCCTCTGATTGAGAACCACATACACATAGAAATAGAAAATCATAGAACATAGACTGCCCACCCAAATCACACCCTGACCAAACCAAAATAGAGACATAAAAAGCTCTCTACGGTCAGGGCGTGACACTTTATTTAACTAGGCAAGTCAGTTAAGAACAAATTATTATTTACAATGACGGCCTACCCCGGCCAAACTCTAACCCAGACAACGCTGGGCCAATTGTGCACCGCCCTATGGGACTCCCAATCACGGCCAATTCTGATACAGCATGGAATCGAACCAGGGTCTGTAGTGACGCCTCTAGCACTGAGATGCGGTACCTTAGACCACTGTAGCTAATACATTACGGTACCACTGACCTTTTCGGCAGGAGTCGAATAACTTGTCTCTTCAATATCCGTTGACTCCATCTGAATGATCTTGACATTTGAGGCCAGGTTATTGGGTGCAGGGATATTGTTTTAACACATCGTGGTCCAGGCTGTGTAGAACAATGCAACAGACTACCACACAGGAGGTTGGTGGCACCTTAATTTGGGAGGACGGGCTTGTGGTAATGGCTGGAGCAGAATCGGTGGAATGGTATCAAATACATCAAACACATGATTTGATGACATTCGCTCCGTTCCGTTATTATGGCTGGCGCCGTCCTCCCCTCAGCAGCCTCCACTGGACTACCACAAAGCTGTAGCTCAGCCACCTTCCACCGCAGATGTAAAGGCCGTCATTGGCGAAATGCAGTGGATTGAGACACAGCCCATGCAAAACTATATCTCTAGCCAAATTGACAGATGTATGTAATTATGTTACACACGGGTGCGTGGCTAGACTCTTGAAGATTTTAACTGCTCGGCACTACTCACTACTCTGCTATAATCTCTTCCATCTCTTCACTGAACGTTCACATTTTCATCTCAGATCTGACAACCCAATCTCCCGATGATGCGTTACTAATGACAGTAAAAAGATCAAACACGTAGGTCACATACAGTATGTTTGTCACACCCTGATCTGTTTCACCTGTCTTTGTTAATTGTCTCCAGCCCCCTCCAGGTGTCGCCCAGCTCCCCCATGATCCCCTGTGTATTTACACCTGTGTTCTCTGTCTGTCTATCTGTTGCCAGTTCGTCTTGTTTGTCAAGATAACCAGCATTTTGTCCTGTCATCTCCTGTCTTTTCCCAGCCTCTCTTTTCTCACCCTCCTGGTTTTTGACCCTTGCCTGTCCTGACCCTGAGTCTGCCTACCTGACCACTCTGCCTTTCCCCGAGTCTGCCTACCCAACCACTCTGCCTGACCCTGAGTCTGCCTACCTGACCACTCTGCCTGACCCTGAGTCTGCCTACCTGACCACTCTGCCTGAACCTGAGTCTGCCTACCTGACCACTCTGCCTGACCCTGAGTCTGTCTACCTGACCACTCTGCCTGACCCTGAGTCTGCCTACCTGACCACTCTGCCTGACCCTGAGTCTGCCTACCTGACCACTCTGCCTGAACCTGAGTCTGCCTACCTGACCACTCTGCCTGACCCTGAGTCTGCCTACCTGACCACTCTGCCTGACCCTGAGTCTGCCTACCTGACCACTCTGCCTGACCCTGAGTCTGCCTACCTGACCACTCTGCCTGACCCTGAGTCTGCCTACCTGACCACTCTGCCTGACCCTGAGTCTGCCTACCTGACCACTCTGCCTGACCCTGAGTCTGCCTAGCTGACCACTCTGCCCGACCCTGAGTCTGCCTACCTGACCACTCTGCCTGACCCTGAGTCTGCCTACCTGACCACTCTGCCTGACCCTGAGTCTGTCTACCTGACCACTCTGCCTGACCCTGAGTCTGCCTACCTGACCACTCTGCCTGACCCTGAGTCTGTCTACCTGACCACTCTGCCTGACCCTGAGTCTGCCTACCTGACCACTCTGCCTGACCCTGAGTCTGCCTACCGTCCTGTACCTTTTCCCCTATCTGGATTTCTGACCTCTGCCTGACCTTGAGCCCGCCTGCCGCCCTGTACCTTTGCCTCTGTTTGTTGCAATAAACATTGTTACTTCGACACGGTCTGCACTTGGGTCTTGATTCCTGATAATAACCTGATTCTTGATAATGTTGACGTTTGTAGTTAAGTGATGATGGGAAGTTGGATGCATTGCTTTGGTGTATATTGTTCCTTTGTCGCTCCACAAGATTGGGGGACATTACATGCACCATACATACTATACATACAGTGCCTTCTGAAAGTATTCATGCCCCTTGACTTATTCCACATTTTGTTCTTACAGCCAGAATTTAAAATGGAAGAAATTGAGATTTTGTGTCACAGGCCTACACATACGACACCAGGGGTGGGCATCTCTAGTCCTCCAGGGCCTGATTGGTGTCACACATTTTCTCCATCCCTAGCAAACACAGCTGATTAATCAAATTGCATTCTAAACTGAGGGCCACTTGGGCTCCCAAGTGGCGCAGTGGTCTAAGACACTGCATCTCAGTGCTAGAGGCATTACTACAGACAACCTGGTTTACTACCGGCTGTGATTGGGAGTCCCGTAGGGCGCCGCACAGTTGTCTGAGCTTGGCAAGGTGTAGGCCATCGTTGTAAATAAGAATTTTTTCTTAACTGACTTGCCTGGTTAATTAAATAAAAAAGGTCATGATTAGGTGATTATTGGAGTCAGATGTGTTAGCTGGGGCAAAACTGTGACACTAATCAGGCCCTTGAGGACTGGAATTGCCCACCCCTGAACTACGCCAAAGTGGAATTATGTTTTTATTTTTACAAATAATACTGATTTCACTGAGTTCAAATAAGGAAATCAGTCAATTGAAATAAATTCATTAGGCACTAATCTATGGATTTCACATGACTGTGTGGGAGGGCATAGGCCCACCCACTGGGAAGCAAGGCCCAGCCAATCAGAATAGGTTTCCCCCACAAAAGGGCTTAATTACAGACATAAATACTCCTCAGTTTCATCAGCTGTTCGGGTGGCTGGCCTCAGACGATCCCGCAGGTGAAGAAGCCAGATATGGATGTCTTGGATTGGTGTGGTTACATGTGGTCTACGGTTGTGAGGCCGGTTAGACTTACTGCCAAATTCTATAAAATGACATTGGAGGCAGCTTATGGTAGACAAATGAACATTATATTCTATGGCAACATCTCTGGTGGACATTCTTGCAGTCAGCTTGCCAATTGCAAGCTCCCTCAAATCTGTGACATTGTGTTGTGTGACAATACAGCATATATGTTCTTGTCCCGAGCACAAGATGCACCTGTGTAATGATCATGCTGTTTAAAAAGCTTCTTGATATGTCACACCTGTCAGGTGGATGGATTATCTTGGCAAAGGAGAAATGCTCATTAACAGGGATGTAAACACATTTGTGCACAACATTTGAGAGAAATAAGCTTTTTGTGAGCATGGAACATTTCTGGGATATTTTATTTCATTTCAGTTGACACGTTGTGTTTATATTCTTGTTCAGTATGAAAAATGAAAATCTGAAATGTCAATAAGTATTCGACCCCTTTGTTATGTTAAGCCTAAGTAAATTAAGGAGTAAAAATGTGCTTAAAATCTCTACAGGATTGGTGGGTCTCCTGCGGAACGGTTGAGCTAACGTAGGCTAATGCGGTTAGCATGAGGTTATAAGTAACAAGAACATTTCCCAGGACATGGACATATCTGATATTGGCAGAAAGCTTAGATTTTTGTTAATCTAACTGCACTGTCCATCCTATTTACAGCAGCTATTACAGTGAAAGAATACCATGCTATTGTTTGAGGAAAGTCCACCGTTATGAACTTGAACATGTATTAATAAACCAATTAGGCACATTTGGGAAGTCTTGATACAACACTTTTAACAGAAATGCAATGGTTCATTGGATCAGTCTTGAAACTTTACACATATACTGCTGCCATCTAGTGGCCAAAATCTAAATTGAGCCTGGGCTGGAATAATATATCATGGCCTTTCTCTTGCATTTCAAAGAGGATGGTACAAAAAGAAATGCAAAAAACGCATGCTTTTTTCTTTGTATTATCTTTTACCAGATCTAATGTGTTAGATTATCCTGCGTTAATTTAACATTTCCACAAACTTCAAAGTGTTTCCTTTCAAATGGTATCAATAATATGAATATCCTTGCTTCAGGTCCTGAGCTACAGGCAGTTAGATTTGGTTACGTCATTTTAGGCGAAAATTGAAAAAAAGGGTCCGATCCTTAAGAGGTTTTAACAAGGCACATAATAAGTTGCATGGACAATAAAAAAAACTGTTTAACATGTGTTTTGAATGACTACCTCATCTCCGTACCCCAAACATACAATTATCTGTAAGGTTCCTCAGTCGAGCAGTGAATTTCAAACAAAGATTCAACCACAAAGACCAGAGATGTTTTCCAATGCCTCGCAAAAGAAGGGCACCTATTGGTAGATGGGTAAAAAAAAGCAGACATTGAATATCCCTTTGAGCATGGTGAAGGTATTACACTTTGGACGGTGTATCAATACACTCAGTCACCACAAAGATACAGGCGTCCTTCTTATTCAGTTGCCACAGGGGAAGGAAACCGCTCAGGGATTTCACTATGAGGCTGGATCAACAACATTGTAGTTACTCCACAATACTAACCTAAATGACGGAGTGAAAAAAAAGCCTTCATATAATAACAAATATTCCAAAACATGCATCCTGTTTGCAAAAAAGCACTAAAGTAAAACAGCAAAAAAATGTGGTAAAGAAATTAACTTTATATCCTAAATACAAAGTGCTATGTTCGGTTCAAACACAACACATCACTGAGTACCACTCTTCATATTTTCAAACATGGTGGTGGCTACATCATGTTATGGGTATGCTTATCATCAGCAAGGACTAAGGTGTAAAAAAATGCATAAAAGAAGCTGCTAAGCAAAGGCTAAATCCTAGAGAAAAACGTAGTTCAGTCTGCTTTCCAACAGACACTGGGAGAAAAATTCAACTTTCAGCAGGACAATAACTTAAAACACAAGGCAATATATAAACTGGAGTTGCTTACCAAAACGACATTGAATGTTCCTGAGTGGCCCAGTTTTAAATGTTTAATTTAACATTTTTTTAACTAGGCAAGTCAGTTAAGAACAAATTCTTATTTACAATGACGGGCCTACCCCGGCCAAACCCGGACAATGCTGGGCCAATTGTGCACCGCCGTATGGGACTCCCAATCACGGCCAGATGTGATACAGCCTGAATTCAAACCAGGGTGTCTGTAGTGACGCCTCTTGCACTGAGATTCAGTGCCTTAGACCACTGCGCCACTCAGGAGTCCCTATTTAAAGTTTTGACTTAAATATTATACAATCCAGGTGTGCAAAGCTCTTAAAGATAATTCTAACATGTTTTTTATTTATTTTTATTTTACCTTTATTTAACCAGGTAGGCAAGTTGAGAACAAGTTCTCATTTACAATTGCGACCTGGCCAAGATAAAGCAAAGCAGTTCGACAGATAAAACGACACAGAGTTACACATGGAGTAAAAACAAACATACAGTCAATAATGCAGTATAAACAAGTCTATATACAATGTGAGCAAATGAGGTGAGAAGGGAGGTAAAGGCAAAAAAGGCCATGATGGCAAAGTAAATACAATATAGCAAGTAAAATACTGGAATGGTAGTTTTGCAATGGAAGAATGTGCAAAGTAGAAATAAAAAATAATGGGGTGCAAAGGAGCAAAATAAATAAATAAATTAAAATTAAATACAGTTGGGAAAGAGGTAGTTGTTTGGGCTAAATTATAGGTGGGCTATGTACAGGTGCAGTAATCTGTGAGCTGCTCTGACAGTTGGTGCTTGAAGCTAGTGAGGGAGATAAGTGTTTCCAGTTTCAGAGATTTTTGTAGTTCGTTCCAGTCATTGGCAGCAGAGAACTGGAAGGAGAGGCGGCCAAAGAAAGAATTGGTTTTGGGGGTGACTAGAGAGATATACCTGCTGGAGCGTGTGCTACAGGTGGGAGATGCTATGGTGACCAGCGAGCTGAGATAAGGGGGGACTTTACCTAGCAGGGTCTTGTAGATGACATGGAGCCAGTGGGTTTGGCGACGAGTATGAAGCGAGGGCCAGCCAACGAGAGCGTACAGGTCGCAATGGTGGGTAGTATATGGGGCTTTGGTGACAAAACGGATTGCACTGTGATAGACTGCATCCAATTTGTTGAGTAGGGTATTGGAGGCTATTTTGTAAATGACATCGCCAAAGTCGAGGATTGGTAGGATGGTCAGTTTTACAAGGGTATGTTTGGCAGCATGAGTGAAGGATGCTTTGTTGCGAAATAGGAAGCCAATTCTAGATTTAACTTTGGATTGGAGATGTTTGATATGGGTCTGGAAGGAGAGTTTACAGTCTAACCAGACACCTAAGTATTTGTAGTTGTCCACGTATTCTAAGTCAGAGCCGTCCAGAGTAGGCGGGTAGGTGCAGGTAGCGATCGGTTGAAGAGCATGCATTTAGTTTTACTAAATTGGAGGCCACGGAAGGAGAGTTGTATGGCATTGAAGCTTGCCTGGAGGGTTGTTAACACAGTGTCCAAAGAAGGGCCGGAAGTATACAGAATGGTGTCGTCTGCGTAGAGGTGGATCAGGGACTCACCAGCAGCAAGAGCGACCTCATTGATGTATACAGAGAAGAGAGTTGGTCCAAGAATTGAACCCTGTGGCACCCCCATAGAGACTGCCAGAGGTCCGGACAGCAGACCCTCCGATTTGACACACTGAACTCTATCAGAGAAGTAGTTGGTGAACCAGGCGAGGCAATCATTTGAGAAACCAAGGCTGTCGAGTCTGCCGATGAGGATATGATGATTGACAGAGTCGAAAGCCTTGGCCAGATCAATGAATACGGCTGCACAGTAATGTTTCTTATCGATGGCGGTTAAGATATCGTTTAGGACCTTGAGCGTGGCTGAGGTGCACCCATGACCAGCTCTGAAACCGGATTGCATAGCAGAGAAGGTATGGTGAGATTCGAAATGGTCGGTAATCTGTTTGTTGACTTGGCTTTCGAAGACCTTAGAAAGGCACGGTAGGATAGATATAGGTCTGTAGCAGTTTGGGTAAAGAGTGTCCCCCCCTTTGAAGAGGGGAATGACCGCAGCTGCTTTCCAATCTTTGGGAATCTCAGACGACACGAAAGAGAGGTTGAACAGGCTAGTAATAGGGGTGGCAACAATTTCGGCAGATCATTTTTAGAAAGAAAGGGTCCAGATTGTCTAGCCCGGCTGATTTGTAGGGGTCCAGATTTTGCAGCTCTTTCAGAACATCAGCTGAATGGATTTGGGAGAAGGAGAAATGGGGAAGGCTTGGGCGAGTTGCTGTTGGGGGTGCAGTGCTGTTGTCCGGGGTAGGAGTAGCCAGGTGGAAAGCATGGCCAGCCGTAGAAAAATGCTTATTGAAATTCTCAATTATGGTGGATTTATCAGTGGTGACAGTGTTTCCTATCTTCAGTGCAGTGGGCAGCTGGGAGGAGGTGTTCTTATTCTCCATGGACTTTACAGTGTCCCAGAACTTTTTTGAGTTAGTGTTGCAGGAAGCAAATTTCTGCTTGAAAAAGCTAGCCTTGGCTTTTCTAACTGCCTGTGTATAATGATTTCTAGCTTCCCTGAACAGCTGCATATCACGGGGGCTGTTCGATGCTAATGCAGAACGCCATAGGATGTTTTTGTGTTGGTTAAGGGCAGTCAGGTCTGGGGAGAACCAAGGGCTATATCTGTTCCTGGTTCTAAATTTCTTAAATGGGGCATGTTTATTTAAGATGGTTAGGAAGGCATTTAAAAAAAATATCCAGGCATCCTCTACTGACGGGATGAGATCAATATCCTTCCAGGATACCCCGGCCAGGTCGATTAGAAAGGCCTGCTCGCAGAAGTGTTTCAGGGAGCGTTTTACAGTGATGAGTGGAGGTCGTTTGACCGCTGACCCATTACGGATGCAGGCAATGAGGCAGTGATCGCTGAGATCTTGGTTGAAGACAGCAGAGGTGTATTTAGAGGGGAAGTTGGTTAGGATGATATCTATGAGGGTGCCCGTGTTTAAGGTTTTGGGGAGGTACCTGGTAGGTTCATTGATTATTTGTGTGAGATTGAGGGCATCAAGTTTAGATTGTAGGATGGCTGGGGTGTTAAGCATGTTCCAGTTTAGGTCGCCTAGCAGCACGAACTCTGAAGATAGATGGGGGGCAATCAGTTCACATAGGGTATCCAGAGCACAGCTGGGGGCAGAGGGTGGTCTATAGCAGGCGTCAACGGATATATATATAATCTCCAACATATGCAAACTATACTAAACAAAAATATTAAATGCAACATGTAAAGTGGTGGTCTATAGCAGGCGGCAACGGTGAGAGACTTGTTTTTAGAGAGGTGGATTTTTAAAAGTAGTTCAAATTGTTTGGGTACAGACTTGGATAGTAGGACAGAACTCTGCAGGCTATCTTTGCAGTAGATTGCAACACCGCCCCCTTTGGCAGTTCTATCTTGTCTGAAAATGTTCTAGTTTGGAATTAAAATGTCTGAGTTTTTGGTGGTCTTCCTAAGCCAGGATTCAGACACAGCTAGAACATCCGGGTTGGCAGAGTGTGCTAAAGCAGTGAATAGAACAAACTTAGGGAGGAGGCTTCTAATGTTAACATGCATGAAACCAAGGCTATTACGGTTACAGAAGTCGTCAAAAGAGAGCGCCTGGGGAATAGGAGTGGAGCTAGGCACTGCAGGGCCTGGATTCACCTCTACATCGCCAGAGGAACATAGGAGGAGTAGAATAAGGGTACGGCTAAAAGCTATGAGAATTGGTCGTCTAGAACGTCTGGAACATAGAGTAAAAGGAGGTTTCTGGGGGCGATAAAATAGCATCAAGGTATAATGTACAGACAAATGTATGGTAGGATGTGAATACAGTGGAGGTAAACCTAGGTATTGAGTGATGAAGAGAGAGATATTGTCTCTAGAAACATCGTTGAAACCAGGAGATGTCATTGCATGTGTGGGTGGTGGGACTAATAGGTTGGATAAGGTATAGTGAGCAGGACTAGAGGCTCTACAGTGAAATAAGCCAATAAACACTAACCAGAACAGAAATGGACAAGACATATTGACATTGAGGAGAGGCATGCTTAGTCGAGTGATCAAAAGGGTCCGGTGAGTGGAGATGTTGGTTGGTGATTTAGACAGCTAGCCAGGGCATCGGTAGCAAGCTAGCATAGGATGGAGGTCTGTTGTTAGCCACCTCCTGCGCTCCGTCAGTAGATTAGTGGGGTTCCGTGTGGTAGAGGGGATCAATCCAAATCACACAACAACAACAAAAATAAAAACAATAGATATAGTTATAGAGGCCCAAGAAGAAAACATAATAATAATAATAAAAATAATTTAAAAAAAATATATAATAATAATAATTAAAAAAAAATGTCCGATTGTCTATTCAGATAGCAGCCGGTAAGACAGCTAACGGTTAGCAGGCCGCAGATGGGCGTTCAGGTAACGTCTCGACGGAGGAGCCAGCCGAATAACTCCTTCGGGTAGATAACGTCGGCAGTCCAGTTGTGAAGGCCCGGTGGGGCTCCGCGAAGGCAGCAAAACGGGTCCGGATAGGCGACTGCAGCCCAGGTGCGATTGATGGAACTCAGGAGTGATTGACGGAGCTTGCTAGCTCCGGAACAATTGATGTTTGCTCCGGAATCGACGAAGGCCGATAGTCACACGGATAGCAGCTAGCTAGCTGTGAGATCCGGGCATGAATGTCCAGAGAGCAGTCGAAATCCAGGGACATGGAGAGAAAAATTGGTCCGGTATGCTCCGCTCCGAGCCGCGCTGCGCCGTACAGAACTGGCGATAGACTTTCGAGCCAAAGGATAGCCGATGACCACAAACCGTGGTTAGCTGAACACCAACGACTTGCCAGTAAAGGAGCCAACTAGCTTCTGAACTAGCTTCTGGATTAGCTTCTGGCTAGTTTCAGGCCAGCCTCCTGGAGTTTCTGGCTAGCTTCTTGGAGGATTACAGATCTGAGGTAAATAATACTTTTTTATAAATATACATTGGTGAGGCGGGTTGCAGGAGAGTGTTTTGAAGATGAGTTGATGGAAAATAAAAATAAAATGTATGTGAAAAAGTTGTAAATATATATATATATACAGGACACGACAAGACAAGGACAAAAGACGTCTGAACTGCTATGCCACCTTGGAGAAGAAAAAAAGTATTGACTCAGGGGTGTAAATACTTATGTAAATTTGAGATTTCTGTATTTCATTTTCAATAAATGATCATACATTTATGAAAACATGTTTTCACTGTCATTATGGGGTATTGTGTGTATCTATTGAATCCATTTTGAATTCAGGCTGTAACACAACAACATGTGCATTCAAGGGTTATGAATACTTTCTGAAGGCCCTGTATCATTATTCTATATCCGATAGTTTACATGATTCAACATGGCTAAGTGGCTCAATGTAAATTGGGGCGAACGCTTCGGAAAGTCAATGTTTATGTCACATGATGTTTATACAAGAATTATGAAGGTCCGCAGTGCTTATTAAGTGCTAAACCCATTTCACTCATAGGCTGGTAATGAAAAATCAATGTATTGACTTAGCTGTACCTAGTGAGCCATGGCTGAGAAACTATGGCACGACATCCAACATTTGACTCAAGCCAACACGGCATAGAACATTTCCCTTTCCCGCTTCCTGTGTGTGTGTGTGTGTGTGTGTGTGTGTGTGTGTGTGTGTGTGTGTGTGTGTGTGTGTGTGTGTGTGTGTGTGTGTGTGTGTGTGTGTGTGTGTGTGTGTGTGTGTGTGTGTGTATGTGTGTGTGTGTGTGTGTGCCTGACATAGAGCTTAATCTCAACCGTCCCAAAAATGAGGAGGCATTTGGTCTCAGCAGACTTATTGAATTAAGTCAGGTTCCATCCGGGCTAAGTTTTGGAGACGTATTTATTGGTTTGTGTCTAAGAACCAGGCCCTGACGAGATCTTACAATGGATGAGCCCAAAATACCCGGCCTGTCAATGACAAACAGGAACCGTCTCCCCTGTCGCCCCCAAACATGAAATATTAATAATAAATGCCCAAATTACACTGGACAAGTGCATTATCCCCCCTTGTGCTCTGCCAAACCCCTCTCCCAGATTCAGATACCCCCCCCCCCTGCCTCTGGAATATAATTAACAATGACACAAGCTATTAAGGTTGAGCACTACATGTAATGAAAATGGACTTTGTTCATCATCATATAGGAACTAGAACAGGGGCTCTCTCTGCCCCCCCCCCAGACCTTATATGGCATTGCGCAGGGCTTGGTGGATGCGAGGTTGGGCAGGAAGCGAAGACACTTCATTCTTCATTCTTTAATTAACAGTCTAAAGAGATGAGCTCTCGTCAACATCATCTCCGCAGGCCTTCTTTTTATGGGCATCTTATGATAAGATCTAATGCAGTATGATTAGACTGATGGTACATCGCTCTGGCTTCATTATACTGTTTACAGATGCCTCTGAGCTACTCATAAGTCATATTCATTCCTCCTTCATTCATAACCTTTATATTCGTTATCGCTAATGAGGAGATTCAAGTCTTCAGTGAGGAACATTGTTTGTATTTTGGTGAGCTACGCCTTTGAGCAGTGTGGTAATTGCCTTACGCTGTGGAATCGGTACATTTAAACCACACTTGGGTTCAGATGGCATTTGCTTTATTTCAATTAAGCTTGTCTGGCAATATCGAACCAATGGAATCGTCCGATAAGTGCAAGCCTCGCCCATCGGACACTCTAGGCAAGGGGTTCTTAAACTTTTCCAACCTGAGACCCAAATGAGAAATGTGTGTTTTCCAGGGGGCCACCCCCACCTCATGGCCAAAACATTTTAGTGACACCCCCCCTTTGATGGTGAAGAGAAAAATGAACATTTTAAAGTACACTTCCTGCAATTATACACGTTTTGCCATTGGGCGTAAAGAAAAGCATCTAAAACCTAAATGTTGATACGGAGATACTGTTTGTCTCAACACTGTTATCTCTATTTGTATGCATGGCTGGAAAGAAATCAGGACAAGATGAACTGTGTGGGTAGCATGCATAGTAGGCCAACTATAATGGACAGTTGAAAAGCCACAATCTCCATCTTAACCAGCTCAGCATACCTCCAGTAGGCAAACAGCATAACACAGATACGCACACATACCCATGTATGCACACACACACACACACACACACACACAAACATGCACACATGCACACAAACACACACACACACAAACACACATGCACACACGATCACACACATGCACATACACACTCACACAAACATGCACACACACACACACACACACAAACACACACACAAATATGCACACACACACACACACGTGCACGCACCCACACACCCACACACACAAGCACACACACACCACACCACTGAGGGTAGCATTATGCAGAATGAGCATGGGTGTATGTTGAGTGTCAGTCTCGCAGCATCAAGAACAGGCGCAGCGAAAGGGTCAAGAGTTGAGGTAATATGTCAAATCAAATCAAAGTTATTTGTCACATGCGCCGAATACAACAGCTGTAGACCTTACAGTGAAATGCATACTTACAGGCTCTAACCTATAGTGCAATTTCCCAAAATATGTATTAGGTGAACAATAGGTAAGTAAAGAAATAAAAACAACAGTAACAAGACAGTGAAAAATAACAGTATATGAGGCTATATACGGGCACCGGTTAGTCGGGCTGATTGAGGTAGTATGTACATGTAGATATGGTTAAAGTGACTATGCATGTATGATAAACAGAGAGAAGCAGTAGCGTAAAAGAGGGGTTGACGGGTGGTAGTTGGCGGGACACAATGCAGATAGCCCCGGGTAGCCAACGTGCGGGGGCACCGGTTAGTCAGGCTAATTGAGGTGGTATGCACATGATTGTATAGTTAAAGTGACTATGCATATATGATAAACAGAGAGTAGCAGCAGCGTAAAAGGGGGGTTTCAAAATGAAAATAATCTGGGTAGCCATTTGATTACCTGTTCAGGAGTCTTATGGCTTGGGGGTAAAAACTGTTGAGAAACCTTTTTGTCCCGGACTTGGCACTCCGGTACAGCTTGCCATGCGCTAGTAGAGAGAACAGTCTATGACTGGGGTGGCTGGGAACTTTGACCATTTTTAGGGCCTTCCTCTGACACCGCCTGGTGTTGAGGTCCTGGATGGCAGGCAGTTTAGCCCCAGTGATGTACTGGGCCGTACGTACTACCCTCTGTAGTGCCTTGCGGTCAGAGGCCGAGCAGTCAGGATGCTCTCGATGTTGCAGCTATAGAACCCTTTGAGGATCTGAGGACCCATGCCAAATTGTTTTAGTTTCCTGAGGAGGAATAGGATTTATCGTGCCCTCTTCACAACTGTCTTGATGTGTTTGGACCATTCTAGTTTGTTGTTCATGTGGACACCAAGGAACTTGAAGCTCTCAACCTGCTCCACTACAGCCCTGTCGACGGTGGCATGCTCCATCCTCCTTTTCCTGTAGTCCTGTAGTCCTGTAGTCCTGTAGTCCTGTAGTCCTGTAGTCCACAATCATCACAATCATTCCATCTACATGAACGCATGATTATTTATGAACCTTCTGAGAAAAACACACACACACATGCAAGAAAAATAGAAGGGAAAACAACTGAGAGGATGCATTCCACTCGCGAGTTTTGACTTCCATTAAAATATGCTCAAGGCTAGGCGCATAAGCAGTGTTTATGGAAATATGGAAAACATTGGTTTATGTTGAGGCCACAAAACAAATATGCATAATACCATTTTAATTAAAGCCTAATTTAAGAATGCTGACCTCTAAAAAGCCATTGATTCGATACCATTGATTAAATGCTAAGGCATATTAAATTCCTCTCGCTGACATTTAAACGCTGCGACCAACTGACCAAGGATTACTTAGTGTATTGACTGTCCTTTCTCTTTCCTACTACACATCCGATGATTCAGACATGGATTCAAATAGTATTTGTTGTCTTTAAACTACGTTGATTGAGCCTGCCTGGGGTGGCAGATGGGCAGGGTAAGCACTTTTTGGATTCTTACACTGTCCTCAGGCAAGCTCAATCAAGCGCAGCTGTAGTATTTGAATCAACAAATACTATTTGAACCCAGGTCTGCTACTCTACATACTGTACAGTCTATGTTTGGGGTGAAATACTCACAGAAACCATTTCATCATTATGATAATGGACCTTTGAAAGCCAATAGAAAATAAAGCAGCCATCTTTTGTTATGTTGATCAACCTTCAAGATGATAGGTGTGTATCTATGTTTCAAAATCCCCATGAACAAGACTAATCACCTGATTTTGACAAAGCATGTCCGCTACACAAACAGAATATCTATATTCAAAGAAATGTGCACATTTGTCTTAGTGTTACTGCGTACTGAATGCAAATTCTTTGATATGGCCTTGTCTAGTGTTTGAAATGCCTAAAATAATTTCCTTTACACTTGAAGCAAAGACTTATTCAGGTTATTTGATGCTGTAAAAACTCTTCTCATATAATGATAAATCACTTGATCTTTTCTGTCGACCGGTTCCATGCTGGCCTTTGAAGTGTCAAAGTTCAAGAGAATTCACTGATGAGAATGTTTTAATTTGTCTTAATGTAGTAGGCTTCAATATGTAAATGAGAGTGAATAATGGAACATCCTTTTAATGGCAAAAAGAGCATAAATTTATCCAACATGGATGTCCTCTAAACTCTAACATCAGACGGAAAAGTTATCTGCTAAACACAAAACATGCTACTGTACCACAGAAACATGGTAGGGAGTCAATTAAACTGAATTACAGCATGAGTCACTCTGTACATGTATCAAGGGTTCCTATAGCATGGGTCTCCGGCTCTGGAGAGCTACTGGGCGTGCAGGGTTTTGTTCTAGCCGTGCAGTAACACCGCCTGAAGCCGTTATTATAGTTCAGACCGAAGACCAAGATTATTTGATGATTTAACATCTGAGTATTGGTCTGGGCAGGAACAAAAGCCTGCCCACCAAGTATTGCAGCCCGCCAGGGCCAGCGCTGCTGCATAGGATTTACATCATAAGTCTTACTCACCATGACAGCCTAGCCAGGCAGAGTTAGCCACGTCAATGGTGTTCACAGGAGCATTGAAGATGTCAGATAGCACCTGGGTATGGAGAAAGGGGAGGAATGGGACCGCATGTTATTGGAAATGTTTGTTTCTGGAAATGTTACATTGTATGAGTGAGTCACTGTCTGCAGTACTGCATTCC
>NC_034191.2:73378325-73484627 GCF_002021735.2 Oncorhynchus kisutch
GGTCGAGTGTTTTAGCAGCGCAAGTACAGTCAATGTGTTGATAGAACTTCGGCAGCCTTTTTCTCAAATTTCCAGTTTGCACAAAGTCCAGTGAAGTTCTCTGAGGGCTGTTGAGGTATCAGCTTGTGGGGGATATACACGGCTGTGACTATAACCGAAGAGAATTCTCTTGGGAGATAATATGGTCGGTATTTGATTGTGAGGTATTCTAGGTCGGTGAACAAAATAACTTGAGTTCCTGTATGTTATCACAATCACACCATGAGTTGTTAATCATGAAACATACACCCCTGCCTTTCTTCTTCCCTCCTGTCTGCGCGATGAACTGAGAACCCAACTGGCTGGACGGACTCTGGAATCAGTTCAATTGCTTTGGGGGGTGTGAACAAAGGATCTGGACAAAGGATGCTGGTGAGTTACCGCTGCTCTGATATCCAATAGTTCTTCCCAACTGTATGTAATAACACAAAACATTTTCTGGGATAATAATGTAAGAAATAATACATAAGAAAACGAAATACTGCAACGTTTCCGAAGAGCTAGAAGCACGGCAACCCTCTCTGTCGGCATTATTAAAAAACAAATGTCATGCTAAACAAAGAGTGACAAAAGAAATTGCCAAATTGAACAAAGGAACAGATGTTTAATATCACCCTTTATGGATGATATGAGTGGTAATTCCTTCTCACCACAGTATATGTTATGTTAATGCTCCTGTGGAGTGGACCTGAAAAAGAGCTTGCTCAGCAAATTTCTCTTTTACGCTATTCACACGTTTTATGGGGAAGAAGGCATGCAGTCTAAGCTATTGTATACATTTGATACATTACTTTCTAGCTTAGAATGCATGCCGTTCTCTCCTTCATGGATGTCGACTGCAATATATATATTTTCATAAGGCTCCCCATAAAACGTGTATCTAAGGGGAAATTGCTGAGCAAACTCTTTTTCAGGTCCGCTCTACAGCATTATCATAAAAAATACTGGGGTGAGACGGAAAACCCCCTCTCGAGTACAGTATTAAAAACAGTCACACAGGTCGAAGGATCGCTGAGCCAATTGATTTGTTGCTTCGTTTTGCCTTCCTCGATGAAGAAATGCACTGAAGAAAATAAAGCAATTAGAAGTATGAAGGAGGGAGGGATGGAGCGAGAGAGAGAGAGAGGAGAAAGTGAGAGCGAGAGAGAGAGAGAGAGAGAGATCGAGAGAGAGAGAGAGAGAGAGAGAGAGAGGAGAGGGAGAGGGAGAGGGAGAGGGAGAGGGAGAGGGAGAGGGAGAGGGAGAGGGAGAGGGAGAGGGAGAGGGAGAGGGAGAGATCAGGATAAAGTATTGTCGGCATGAAGAAAAAGAAAATAGGCAAAGTGCTAAAAAGCATCCAAAATAACAGAGGGTTTTGATAACTGTCTGATTTCCATCACAGTGCATTTGGAAAGTATTCAGGCCCCTTGACTTTTTCCACATTTTGTTACATTACAGCCTTATTCTAAAATGGATTAAATAGTTTTTCCCCCACATCAATCTATACACAATACCCCATAATGACAAAGCAAAAAACATTTTTATTATTATTTTTAAAACATTTTTGCTCATTTATAAACACATTTAAACTGAAATATCACATTTACATAAGTATCTTTTTATTTTGATTGAACCTTTTTTTTTAAAGAGGGCCATGTACACATTACAATAAAAACTAAATATTAAAAAACCATACACATGTACATAAAACAATACAAACACAACATATATTTTTTCACATTTAATAAAAGCTATCACATTCATCTGCATAGAGGTCCTCAATCAATAATGTAAACTTCCTGTGTGACACCAGCACATCTAATTGCAGTGAACTCTGCAGATTGTTCCACAAATTAGGGGCAAAAAAACAAAACACAGATTTTTCCCAAATCTGTGGAGACTGAAGGGATCTCTAGTGTTATCCATTCCTGTGAACGAACGGGTTTGGTAACTCAGGATTTTTATCTTAATTAATTATGTTACGTACGGAGAGAGTTTCTTTAAGATTGCTTTGTAAATAAATAAAAAATAATGCTACTTTCTTCTTACAGACAGAGAGGTCCATCCCACATTATTGTACAGACCACAATGATCCTAAAGTCCTAAAATTGTCCCCTATGATAAAATGTATTGCTGAATGGTAGACTGCAGCCAAGGGATTTAAAACAGAGGTTGTCGCACTCTTGTAAACAATATCACCAAAATCCAATACAGGGAGAAGAGTTGTTTGAACAATTTTTCTCCTATTTTTATACTAACACCAATACTTTGGCAGCGATTACAGCCTTGAGTCTTGTTGGGTATGACGCTACAAGCTTGGCCACCTGTATTTGGGGAGTTTCTCCCATTTTTCTCTGCAGAAACTGAAGCTCTGTCCCGGTTGGATGGAGTGTGTTGCTGCACAGCTATTTTCAGGTCTCTCCAGAGATGTTCGATCAGGTTCAAGTCCGGGCTCTAACTGGGCCACTCAAGGACATTCAGACACTTTTCCCAAAGCCCTCCTGCGTTGTCTTTGCTGTGTGCTTAGGGTCGTTGTCCCGTTGGAAGTGAACCTTCGCCCCAGTTTGAGGTCCTGAGCGCTCTGGAGTGGGTTTTCATCAAGGATCTCTCTGTACTTTGTTCCGTTCCTCTTTCCCTCAATCCTGACTAGTCTCCCAGTCCCTGCAGCTGAAAAAACATCACCAAAGCATGATGCAGCCAATACCATGCTTCACCGTAGGGATGGTGCCAGGTTTCCTCCAGATGTGACGCTTGGCATTCAGGCCAAAGAGTTCAATCTTGGTTTCATCAGATCAAATAATCGTGTTTCTCTTGTAGGAGATTGATTAGGTGCCTTTTGGCAGACTCCAAGCGGGCTGTCATGTGCCTTTTACTGAGGAGTGGCTTCAGTCTGGCCACTCTCCCATAAAGGCCTAATTGGTTGAGTGCTGCAGAGATGGTTGTCCTTCTGGAAATGTTTTCCCATCTCCACAGAGAAACTCTAGAGCTCTCAGAGTGACCATTGGGGTCTTGGTCACCTCCCTGACCAAGGCCCTTCTCCCGCAATTGTTCATTTTGGTAGGTCGGCCAGCTGTAGGAACAGTCTTGGTGGTTACAATCTTGTTCCATTTAAGAATGATGGAGGCCACTGTTGTCTTGGGAACCTTCAATGCTGCAGAAATGTTTTGCTACACTTCCCCAGATCTGTTCCTGGAAACATTCCTGTTTCGGAGCTCTACGGACAATTTCTTTGACCTCATGGCTTGGTTTTTGCTCTGACATGCACTGGCAACTGTGGGACCTTATATAGACAGGTGTGTGCCTTTCCAAATCACGTCCAATCATTTGAATTTACCACAGGTGGACTCCAATCAAGTTGTAGGAACATGTCATGGATGATCAATGGTAACAGGATGCACCTGAGCTCAATTTCGAGTCTCATAGCAAAGGGTCTGAATGCTTATGTAAATGTTTTTTATTTTCAATACATTTCCAAAAATGTCTAGAAACCTGTTTTCACTTTGTCATTATGGGGTATTGTGTGTAGATTGATGAGGATTTTTATTTATTTAATCCATTTTAGCATTAGGCTGCAATGTAACAAAATGTGGGAAAAGTGAAGGAGTCTGAATACTTTCCAAATGCACTGTATAAGGTCTGGTTAAACCAGACTGAATGCTGTGAAAGTCTGTTTCAATGCCAGGACATGAAGGAGATCCATTTGGCCTTGTTTTTGTTCTTCTTGAACATTTCTAATCTGTGACAAGGGATTGCTAGAAGCACCATAACACAGGGAGGAAAAGAGTGGTGTTAAATCTGTACAACATTTTCCACAAACATTCCACACCAATGTCTTTGAACACCTGGGGCGACATTGGGTAGGACATGTTGAATAGTGCATCTCTCAGTCAGGTAAAGTACAGTATAAACGGGATAACACCCATGTCCTGTCAGTGAGGCATTGCACACCCACTTCCTTAGCACTCTGCATCACTGCACTTGTCTTTTCTTAAAGATCAATACACTCTTGCGTAAACACACACACAGTCTCACACACACACAGTCTCACACACACACAGTCTCACACACACACAGTCTCACACACACACAGTCTCACACACGCACAGTCTCACACACACACAGTCTCATACGCACACAGTCCCACACACACAGTCTCACACACACACAGTCTCACACACACGCAGTCTCACACGCACACAGTCCCACACACACAGTCTCACACGCATACAGTCCCTCACACCCACAGGACATTGGCCCTTGTCATAGAGTAAGCATTACTTAAAGGTCCCACACGGTCATCCTTTTTCCCAAGTAAAAGTAGCATTTGAATGACCAAAACATCAAGCCACAATATTTTGTACGTTATTACAATGCTCAGAGTTGAAGACATTTCACATTTTCTCTCAACTCTAACTATTAGGAAACCTGAAAGAACAGGCTGAGTGGGCGGGAAGCTTATATTTATGAGCTTGCCTTGACTGACAACTCTTAGGAAATTGGTCTTTCTATAAACTAGGGTACCAGTGAGCATTTTTTGTAGTGGACAACTGTTTGGAGCTGTTACAAAGTCATGAATAATAATTAGACAATTTTTTTACGTGAATACATTAATAAGATATAAAAGGAGGAACATGGATACATTCAACATTATTCATGAGTTAAATCAAAACATATGTTTAAACCCTTTTTCATGACTGGAGTGTACACAGATTTGTAAAAAAAAAAAGTTATTTCCTTGCATAATTCTGCTGTTTGTTATATCATATACTAAGCATTTATTAACAATCAAACTGTCATTAATGGGGTTCTTCAATCAAATCAAATCAAATCAAATCAAATTTATTTATATAGCCCTTCGTACATCAGCTGATATCTCAAAGTGCTGTACAGAAACCCAGCCTAAAACCCCAAACAGCAAGCAATGCAGGTGGAGAAGCACGGTCTCAATAATTATGCACAACAGTTGTTTGATGCGTATTTGATGTCTAACTGTTAAGTTATTTTGGGAAATGATGATGAAGGATTTCCTGAATGATAGTCAAATGCTAAAGATCTGGTGTGATACAGCACGCCATTGAACAGCAGAGGTGCAGGAATTGATGTTTATCTGGAAAATGTATAGAACATTTTTGTCGGTCAAGATAATTAGCCTATGTTGTGGACAACATTATGTTAAGATCCCCGAGGTAAGATTATGGTCCTTGTACGTTTTGATGCAGCCAATACCATGCTTCACCGTAGGGATGGTGCCAGGTTTCCTCCAGATGTGACGCTTGGCATTCAAGCCAAAGAGTTCAATCTTGGATTCATCAGAGCAGAGAATCTTGTTTCTCATGGTCTGAGAGTCTTTAGGTGCCTTTTGGTAAACTCCAAGCAGGCTGTCATTTTCCTTTTGTTGAGGAGTGGCTTCCATCTGGCCATTCTCCCATAAAGGCCTGATTGGTGGAGGGGTGGAGAGATGTATGTACTTCTGGAATGTTCTACCATCTCCACAGAGGAACTCTGGAACTCTGTCAGAGTGACCATGGGGTTCTTGGTCACCTCCCTGACCAAGGCTCTTCTCCCCCAATTGGCAGGTGGCCAGCTCTAGGAAGAGTCTTGGTGGTTCCAAACTTCTTCCATCTAAGAATGATGGAGGCCACTGTGTTCTTGGGGAACTTCAATGCTGCAGAAATATTTTGGTACCCTTTCCCAGATCTGTGCCTCGACACAATCCTGTCTCAGAGCTCTACGGACAATCCCTTCGAACTCATGACCTGGTTTTTGATCTGACATCCACTGTCAACTGTGGGAGCTTATATAAACAGGTGTGTGCCTTTCTAAATCATGTCCAATCAATTGAATTTACCACAGGTAAAGTTGTAGAAACATCTCAAGGATGATCAATGGAAACAGGATGTACCTGAGCTCAATTTCAAGTCTCATAGCAAAGGATCTGAAGACTTATGTAAATATACTATTGAAGTCAGAAGTTCACATACACCTTAGCCAAATACATTTAACCTCTCTAGGGTAGGGGGCAGCATTCAGAATTTTGGATGAAAAGCATGCCCAAATTAAACGGCCTGCTACTTGGGCCCATAAGATATGATATGCATATAACTGGTACATTTGGATGGAAAACACTCTAAAGATTCCAAAACTGTTACAATAGTGTCTGTGAGTATAACAGAACTGATTTGGCAGGCGAAACCTGAGAAGGAAGTTTTTCAGGAAGTTTTTCTTTTTTTGGTTTTGTAGTTTTCTATTCAATGCCATTACAGTATCCATTGACTTAGGACTCAATTTGCAGTTCCTATGCCTACCACTAGATGTCAACAGTCTTTAGAAAATGTTTCAGGCTTGTATTCTTATAAATAAGGGAGTAAGACCAGTCTGAATGAGTAGACGCTGACGTGTCACAGAGCTTTTTCATGCGCAATCCTGAGAGAGTGCATTTCTTGTTTACCTTTTATATTGATGACGTTATTGTCCGGTTGAAATATTATAGATAATTTAGGCTAAAAACAACCTGAGGATTGAATATAAACATTGTTTGACATGTTTCTATGAACTTTACAGGTACAATTTAGATTTTTTTTGTCTGCCTGTATTGACTGCGTTTGAGCCTGTGGATTACTGAAGAAAACGCACAAACAGAGGTTTTTGGATATAAAGAGACCTTATCAAACAAAATGAACATTTAATGAGTAAATGAATGTCTTCTGAGTGCCACCATATGAAGATCATCAAAGGTAAGGGATTCATTTTATCTCTATTTCTGAGTTTTGTAACGCTTCTGCTTGGCTGGTTACTGTTTGTAATAATTTGTCAACTGGGCTATGTTCGGGGCTAGGTATGCCTTTGCCGAAAGCATTTTATAAATCTGACAGCAAGGTTGGATTAACAAGAAGTTAATCTTTAAACCTATGTAAAGTATGTTTTGTTTTCAGAATTTTTATAATGAGCATTTCTGTATTTGAATTTGGCGCTCTGCAATCTCACTGGATGTTGGCCAGATGGGACGCTAGCATACCCTAGAGAGGTTAAACTCAGTTTTTCACAATTCCTGACATTTAATCCTAGTAACAATTCCATGTATTAGGTCAGTTAGGATCACCACTGTATTTTAAGAATGTGAAATGTCAGAATAATAGTAGAGAGAATTATTTATTTCACATCTCACATCACATTCCCAGTGGGTCAGAGGTTTACATACACTCAAATAGTATTTGGTAACATTGCCTTTAAAATGTTTAACTTGGGTCAAATGTTTTGGGTAGCCTACAATAAGTTTGGTGAATTTTGACCCATTCCACCTGACAGAGCTGGTGTATTTGAGTCAGGATTGAAGGCCTCCTTGCTCACACATCCTTTTTCAGTTCTTCCCATAATTTTTTATATGATTGTGGTCAGGGCTTTGTGATGGCCACTCCAATACCTTGACTTTGTTGTCCTTAAGTCATTTTGAGACAACTTTGGAAGTATGCTTGGGGTCATTGTCCATTTGGAAGACCCATTTGTGACCAAGCTTTAACTTCCTGACTGATGTCTTGAGATGTTGCTTCAATATATCCACATAATTTTCCTACCTCATGAAGCCATCTATTTTGTGAAGTTCACCAGTCCCTCCTGCAGCAAAGCACCCCTCAACATGATGCTGCCACCCCCCGTGCTTCATGGTTGGGTTGGTGTTCTTTGGCTTGCAAGCCTCCCCCTTTTTCCTACAAACATAACGATGGTCATTATGGCCAAACAGTTATATTTTTGTTTCATCAGACCAGAGGACATTTCTCCAAAAATTACAATCTTTGTCCCCATGTGCAGTTGCAAACCATAGTCTGGCTAGAGGTTTTGGAGCTTTCAGGTTATGTTTATTTAGGACTCGTTTCACTGTGGATATAGATAGTTTGATACCTGTTTCCTCCAGCATCTTCACAAGGTCCTTTGCTGTCATTCTGGGATTGATTTGCACTTTTTGCACCAAAATACGTTCATCTCTATGAGACAGAACGCTTCTCCTTCCTGAGCGGTATGACGGCTGCATGGTCCCATGGTGTTTATACTTGCGTACAAAATCACATCAAATGTATTTATATTGCCCATCTTACATCAGCTGATATCTCAAAGTGCTGTACAGAAACCCAGCCCAAAACCCCAAACAGCAAGCAATGCAGGTGTAGTAGCACGGTGGCTAGGAAAAACTCCCTAGAAAGGCCAAAACCTAGGAAGAAACCTAGAGAGGAACCAAACTATGAGGGGTGGCCAGTCCTTTTCTGGCTGTGCCGTTTGGAGATTATAACAGAACATGGCCAAGATGTTCAAATGTTCATAAATGACCAGCATGGTCAAATAATAATAATTCCAGTATTGCAGCAAGTCAGCACCTCAGGAGTAAATGTCAGTTGGCTTTTCATAGTCGAACATTAGGAATATCTCTAACGCTCCTGCTGTCTCTTGAGAGTTGAAAACAGCAGGTCTGGGACAGGTTGCATGTCCGGTGAACAGGTCAGGGCTCCAGAGCAGCAGGCAGAACAGTTGAAACTGGAGCAGCAGTTCACCTTGTCAGCTCAGGGATTTGAACTTGCAACCTTCCGGTTACTAGACCAACACTCTAACCACTTAGGCTACCCTGCCACCCAGGGTAGCTGGAAAGTAAAGCATTGCAGTAGTCTAACCTAGACGTAACAAAAGCATGGATTCATTTTTCTACATCATTTTGGACAGAAAGTTTCTGATTTTTGCAATGTTACGTAGATGGAAAAAAGCTGTCCTTGAAACAGTCTTGATATGTTCGTCAAAAGAAAGATCAGGGTCCAGAGTAATGCAGAGGTCCTTGACAGTTTTATTTGAGACGACTGTACAGCCATCAAGATTAATTGTCAGATTCAACAAAAGATCTAGTTGTTTCTTGGGACCTAAAACAAGCATCTCTGTTTTGTCCGAGTTTAAAAGTAGAGTTTGCAGTCATCCACTTCCTTATGTCTGAAACACAGGCTTCTAGCCAGGGCAATTTTGGGGCTTCAACATGTTTCATTGAAATGTACAGCTGTGAGTCATCCGCATAGCAGTGAAAGAGAACATAATGTTTTCGAATGACATCCCCAAGAGGTAAAATATATTGTAAACAATAGTGGTCCTAAAACGGAACCTTGAGGAACACTGAAATTTACAGTTGATTTGTCAGAGGACAAACCATTCAAAGAGACAAACATATCTTTCTGACAGATAAGATCTAAACCAGGCCAGAACTTGTCCGTGTAGACCAATTTGGGTTTCCAATCTCTCCAAAAGAATGTGGTGAACGATGGTATCAAAAGCAGCACTAAGGTCTAGGAGCACGAGGACAGATGCAGAGCCTCGGTCCGACGCCATTAAAAGGTCATTTACCACCTTCACAAGTGCAGTCTCAGTGCTATGATGGGGTCTAAAACCAGACATTTCGTATACCTTGTTTGTCTTCAGGAAGGCAGTGAGTTGCTGCGCAACAGCTTTTTCTAAAAATGTTGAGAGGAATGGAAGATTCGATATAGGCCGATAGTTTTTTATATTTTCTGGGTCAAGGTTTGGCTTTTTTGAGAGAGGCTTTATTACTGCCACTTTTAGTGAGTTTGGTACACATCAGGTGGATAGAGAGACGTTTATTATGTTCAACATAGGAGAGCAAAGCACAGGAAGCAGCTCTTTCAGTAGTTTAGTTGGAATAGGGTCCAGTATGCAGCTTGAAGGTTTAGAGGCCATGATTATTTTCATCATTGTGTCAAGAGATATAGTACTAAAACGCTTGAGTGTCTCTCTTGATCCTCGGTCCTGGCATTGTTTGTACAGATGAACATGGTACCTTCAAGCGTTTGGAAATTGCTCCCAAGAACCAGACTTGTGGAGGTCTACAATATTTTTTCTGAGGTCTTGCCTGATTTCTTTTGATTCTCCCATGATGTCATGCAAAGAGGCACTGAGTTTGGAGGTAGGCCTTGAAATACATACATACACCTCCAATTGACTCAAATTATGTCAATTAGCCTATCAGAAGCTTCTAAAGCCATGACATAATTTTCTTGAATTTCCCAAGCTGTTTAAGGCGCAGTCAACTTAGTGTAAACGTCTGACCCACTGGAAATGTAAGACAGTGAATTATAAGTGAAATAATCTGTCTGTTAACAATTGTTGGAAAAATGTTGATGTCCTAACCGAATTGCCAAAACTATAGTTTGTTAACAAGAAATTTGTGGAGTGGTTGGAAAACAAGTTTTAATGACTCCAACCTAACTGTATGTAAACTTCCGACTTCAACTGTATATATATATTTTTTGCAAACATTTCTAAAAACCTGTTTTCACTTTGTCATTATGGGGTATTGTGTGATTACATTACAGCCTTATTCCAGAATGGGTTAAATAAAAAAATGTGTCAAACAATCGGCCTAATGTGGAAGAAGTCAAGGGGTCTGAATACTTTCCGAAGGCACTGTAAATATATCCTTCCACTGTTCACAACAGGTCTTCAGCTGCCCAGAACCGAATGATCAGCCTGGTAGGATGGCGTGAGTGTGTCCAGCTTACACCTGTGCAAATCCATGTGTTTATAGCAATGGAATAAAACGTCCAACCAATGCCTCGAGACGGTTGTGGTTCCTTTCCAGAAGCAACCCTTAGCCCCTACCCCTAGACACTTCTGGAGATCTGAGAGGATTGGGGCAGGTGTAAGCAATAAGGCACCCAGCCGCCCTACAGTGTGCAGGACCCATGGATTCGTAACATTTTAAACCACAAATTTCCCATCCAAATGCTTGAAAAAAAGTAACAAAATGTGATATCACATAAAAGTGGACTTACTTATGCTTGAAAAAAATCCTACCTACTACAGAGATTGATAGGGAGGTAAGCAGAATCGCGAGAGGAGGGTGACCCATGTACCCCACTTCAATCAAGGTGGCTTCAGTCACCCACTTGGCTTCAGTCACCCCCAAGATTGAAGCGGGAGACAAATCCAGCTACAGTACATTCGGAAAGTATTCAGGCCCCTTGACTCTTTCCACATTTTGTTACATTACAGCCTTATTATAAAATGTATTAAATTTTTAAAAATCCTCTTCAAACTACACAAAAAACCTCATAATGACAAAGCACAAACAGGTTTTTAGAAATCTTTGCAAATGTATTAAAAATAAAACACAGAAATATCTTATTTACATAAGTATTCAGACCCTTTGCTATGAGACTCAAAATTGAGCTCAGGTGCATTCTGTTTCCATTGATCATTCTTGAGATGTTTCTACATGTAATGGGTGTCGCCGTCGGATGAGGAGGAACCGGACCAAAGCGCAGCGTGGTAAGTGTTCATGACTTTTATTTAACTGAACACTGAAACAAAAAGAACAAAGTGCAAAACGAAACTGTCCTGTCAGGTGCAGAAAACACTAAACCAAAAACAATCACCACAAAACATAGGTGGGAAAAAGCTACCTAAGTATGGTTCCCAATCAGAGACAATGATAGTCAGCTGTCCCTGATTGAGAACCATACCCGTCCAAAACAAAGAAATACAAAACATAGAAAAAGGAACATAGAATGCCCACCCAAATCACATCCTGACCAAACCAAAATAGAGACATAAAAAGCTCTCTAAGGTCAGGATGTGACACTACAACTTGATTGGAGTCCACCTGTGGTAAATTCAATTGATTGGATATGATTTGGAAAGACACACACCTGTCTATATAAGGTCCCAGAGTTGACATTGCATGTCAGAGCAAAAACCAAGTCATGAGGTCAAAGGAAACCAAGATTGAACTCTTTGGCCTGAATACCAAGTATCAAGTCTGGAGGAAACCTGCACCATCCCTACGATGAAGCATGGTGGTGGCCGCCTAATACTGTGGTGATGTTTTTTCAGCGGCAGGGACTGGGAGACTAGTCAGGATCAAGGGAAAGAGGAACGGAACAAAGTACAGAGAGATCCTTGATGACAACCTGCTCCAGAGCGCTCAGGACCTCAGACTGGGGTGAAGGTTCACCTTCCAACGGGACAATGACCCTAAGCACACAGCCAAAACAACACAGGAGGGCTTTGGGACAAGGCTCTGAATGTCCTTGAGTGGCCCAGCCAGAGTCTTGAACTTGATGGAATATCTCTGGAGAGACCTGAAAATAGCTGTGCAGCGACTCTCCCCATCCAACCTGACAGAGCTTGAGAGGATCTGCAGAGAAGAATGGGAGAAACTCCCCAAATACAGGGGAGCCAAGAAGACTTGAGGCTGTAATCGCAGGTTCAATGTACCAGCTACAGTCATTTTTTCCATACTTGGGTCACCCTACTTTGAACTGGTTTCATCCAAAATATCATCCAATTTGATGAAAAACATGATTTTTACTGTTCGTGACCTTTAAGTCTGCCATTTGCATTGGGTTCCTTCCTTCCCTGCTGTTCTCCCGCCTGTAGGCTGCCTGTATGTAAATAACACCCCGCTCTTCTTCTCTCCTCGCCACATAGGGAGGCCGAAGATGATAAAGCACTACTTCTTTGCGCTCATAAAATATGTATGAAGGCCGTTTGCACTCCTCATCGTGCATGGATATATATTGCCTTTGTGTGTGTGTGTGTGTGTGTGTGTGTTACAAAATGGGATTAAAATGTATTTAATTGTAATTTCTTTGTCAACAATCTACACAAAATACTCTAATGTCAAAGTGGACAAAAACATTTTGGGGGGGAGATTAATAACAGCTAAATAACTAAAAAATAGTCGTTGCATTAGGATTCAGCTCCCTGAGTCAATACATGTTAGAAACGTCTTTGACATCTATTACAGCTGTGAGTCTTCTTGGATAACTTTATTAGAGCCTTGCATACCTGGATTGTGCAATATTTTCCCATTGATATTTTCAAAATTCTTCAAGCTCTGTCAAGGTGTTGGGGTTCATGGCGAGACAGCAATTTTCAAGTCTTGGCAAGGATTTTCAAGAAGATTTGGCCACTCAGGAACAATCACCATCTTCTTCGTAAGCAACTCCAATGTAGATGCTTGTGCTTCTAGCTCCGACAGTGCAGTAATATCTAACAAGTAATATCTAACAAATTACACAACATAAACCCAATACACTCAAATCTAAGTAGGAATGAATTAAGACTATATACATATGCACGAGCGATGTCAGAGTGGAACGGACTAAGATACAGTATAATATTATAGAATACAGTATATGCATATGAGATGAGTAATGCTAGATATGTAAACATTATTAAAGTGACTAGTGTTCCATTCCTTAAAAGTGGCCAGTGATTTCTAGTCTATGCCTATAGGCAGCAGCCTCTATGTGTAACCATTATTTAACAAATCAGCAAATCAGTTAAGAACAAATTCTTATTTACAATGACGGCCGACTCAGACGACGCTGGGCCAATTGTGCTAGTGATGGCTGTTTAAACAGTCTGATGGCCTTGAGATAGAAGCTGTTTTTCAGTCTCTCAGTCCCAGCCTTGATGCACCTGTACTGACCTCACCTTCTGGATGATAACGGGGTGAACAGGCAGTGGCTTGGCTGGTTGTTGTCCTTGATGATCTTTTTGGCCTTCCTGTGACATCGGGTGCTGTAGGTGTCCTGGAGGGTGGGTAATGCGTTGGGCAGACCGCACCACCCTCTGGAGAGCCTTGTGCTTGCTGGCAGTGCAGTTGCCATACCAGGCGGTGATACAACCCGACAGGATGCTTTTAATTGTGCATCTGTAAAAGTTTGTTAGGGTTTTAGGTGACAAGACACATTTCTATAGCCTCCTGAGGTTGAAGAGGCTCTGTTGCGCCATCTTCATCACACTGTCTGTGTGGGTGGTCCAGTTTCAGTTTGTCAGTGATGTGTACGCCAAGGAACTTGAAGATTTCCACCATCTCCACTGCGGTCCCGTCGATGTAGATAGGGGGGTGCACCCTCTGCTTTTTCCTTAAGTTTTGTTGACGTTGAGTGAGAGATGGTTTTCCACTCACCTACTCCCGTTAGGCTGTCTTGTCATCGTTGGTAATCAAACCTACTACTGTTGTGTCGTCTGCAAACTTGATGATTGTTGTAGGTTATTGTCCTGCTGAAAGGAGAATTCCTCTCCCAGTCTCTGGTGTAAGGAAGACTGAAGCAAGTATTCCTCTAGGATTTTGCCTGTGCTTAGCTCCACCCCGTTACTTTTTATCCTGATAAACTCTCCATTATTTGCCGATATCAGCCACACCCATACTATGATGCAGCCACCACCAAGCTTGAAAATAAGGAGGAAGTTAATAGATGTGTTGGATTTGCCCCAAACATAAGGCTTTGCATTTAGGCCAAAACAAGTGTATTCCTTTGCTGGGTTTTCTTTTGCAGTATTACCTTGTTGCACATATTCTGTCATATCTTTTGTATTCTTATTCTCTGTCATTTAGGTCATTATTGTGGAGTCACTACAATGTTGTTGATCCATCCTCAGTTTTCTATCACCACAGCTGTTTTAAAGTCACTAATGGCCTCACGGTCACATCCCTGAGCAGTTTCTTTCTGTCACTCCCTGACCTTAGAGCTTTTATGTCTCTATTTTGGTTTGGTCAGGGTGTGATTGGGGTGGGCATTCTATGTTCCTTTTTCTATGTTTTTGTATTTCTTTGTTTTTGGCCGGGTATGGTTCTCAATCAGGGACAGCTGTCTGTCGTTGTCTCTGATTGGGAACCATACTTAGGTAGCTTTTTTCCACATGGTTTTTGTGGGTAGTTATTTTCAGTTTAGTGTTTTGCACCTTACAGGGCTGTTTCGTTTTGCTCTTTGTTATTTTTGTTTAGTGTTCAGTGTAAATAAAAAGTCATTAACACTTACCACGCTGTGCTTTGGTCCGATTCCTCTTCAGACGACGAAAACCTTTACACTTTCCTGTCCTGCAGCTCAGTCCTGCAGCTCAGTCCTGCAGCTCAGTCCTGCAGCTCAGTCCTGCAGCTCAGTTCAGAAGGATGGCTGTATCTTTGATGCATAACTATTAACTTGACCTTAAAGAGCTTAAAGAGATATTCAATGTCTGATTTTTTATTAGTGCCCAACTACCAACACTGCCCTTCTTCATGAGGCTTTCGAAAAGCTCCCTGATCATTGTAGTTGAATGTGTTCTTGAAATTCCATACTTGACTGAGGGACCCTACAGGCGTTGAATGTTTGTGGACAGAGGAAGGTTTAGCCATTCAAAAATCATGTCAACCCCTATTATTTCACACCAAGTGAGTCCATGTACCTCATTATGTGATTTGTTAAGCCAAATTCTACTCCAGAACTAATTTAGGCTTCCCTAAACGAAGGGGCTGAGAACGTATACAACTATATTTTAAGTATTTTGGTTGGATTGATGACAAAAAATGACCAAATATATTTGAATGCCACTTTGTAACACAATAAAATGTGAAGAAATCTAAGGGGTCTGAATGCTTTTGCAAGACACTGTATATACACGTAGATACCGGCACACTAAAGACTCCGTGTGCAAGAGCCTATATGACCCAACCCATACCAAAACGCTCTGTTGAAGATAAATGACAAATTAATACTTGATTTCCAAATAGAGGTTCTAGATCGAACACTCTTTTAAGTAGCCATTGCCATCCTAGCTAGAATGTATCAAAGACTAGAAGCAGCAGAGAAGAAGAGCGGGGGATACATGGTAGGAACATGATGGAGGGATCGACGACAGTGGTAAATAATTAAAGGAAAACACCATGTCTCGGTGGATAATCAATTTCCCTCAGCGGTCAAGGGGATTAATTTATACTGATACATTGGTACAATAGAGTACAGGCCCTTAGAAGGATTGTATGATGAAGAGGGGGAGGAAATATACCATCAGCATGATTCATTACATACGATTGGCATACGATTGACAACATCAATATCTAATATTAGAATTACCACAATTATTATCATTGATACTATCATCAAAATAAGCAGCACCACCACCACCGCTTCCATCTTTGTCATCATCATCAATAGCACTACCCACATTATCATCACTACTACTATCATCAATAGCACTACCCACATTTTCATCACTACTACCATATTCAATACCACTACCCACATTATCATCACTACTACCATCATCAATAGCACTACCCACATTATCATCACTACTACTATCATCAATAGCACTACCCACATCATCATCACTACTACTATCATCAATAGCACTACCCACATTATCATCACTACTACCATCATAAATACCACTACCCACATTATCATCACTACTACCATCATCAATAGCACTACCCACATTATCATCACTACTACTATCATCAATAGCACTACCCACATCATCATCACTACTACTATCATCAATATCACTACCCACATTATCATCACTACTACCATCATCGATAGCACTACCCACATTATCATTACTACTACCATCACATCAATACCACTACCCACATTATCATCACTACTACCATCATCAATACCACTACCCACATTATCATCACTACTACCATCATCATATTCACAATCATTTGCTTTGCTGGAGGTCAGCTGTGACTTTAAAGCAGTCCTCCCCTCTCCAGGGAGTGAGCAAGAGAAAGATTGAGAGAGAAAGAAAGGAGAGAGAAAGAATGAAAGGAGAGAGATGAAGAAAGCGCGAGAGAAAGAGAGCAGAGAGCAGACAGCAGTCAGCGTTTGGAGCTCTTTAAAAAAGTGTAACCCTCGGCTATCTCCCTGATATCCCAGTCAGCCCTTCACTACTGTGTCGCGGTAAATCATTTTAGCCCCACGGTTGTTGCACTTCTCCAGGATGTAAACCAACAACATACTCCTTAATATTTACTTTTAGTGGGTAAATCTGTTTAACTTACATTGTCTGACAGGTCATTCTAGCAGACCAGAGAACGCAGTCTTGACTTGATATTCCTAGTTTATCACACTCAAATATTGCATTAAAAAAAGGCCTGTAGCGTCAATAGGAGGGGTTAGTTTTCATAAAGAGCGATCTGTCAGTATGTGAATAAATTATTAATGGCTATTGATGGCCAGGGAGGGTCTTATTTGACATCCTTTGGTGGAGAGTGAGTAAGATTTCCGGGCCAGATCGCACACATGTACAAACACACAGACCAGCTCCGGTGCCAGCCCCAAATGTTATAACACAAGTCAGAATCAATCGATTGCCAAACCTGCCTGTCTATCTATTAAACCGGCAAACCCCGGCTCATGAAATTCACTGGGAGTAGGCTGCATTTGAGCATTTAATTTGCAATGGTTTGAATTGAAAGGCTGCATTGGGAAATAGCAATGTGGTTCAGTTTGATTCAGTGTTTCAGATGACTCCATTCAGCCAATCCTGGCCTGTCATTGCTATCCATTCAGAGAGTGACTAAGGAACAAGGAAACGTATTAGACTACATTCCATATACAGTACAGAGGCTATAACACATCCAATGACAACAGATTGACCAAACTGCTCGCTATGAAGGCAACAGACAAACAGATCCCTCATGGACTAATTGAAAAATACTCAGCCTTGGCAGTAGTCAATGGTGCCTAAATTGAACTAGCATTAACTTCTAAGATCCATACAGTAGCAGTTTGTAGCAATATTATCACAGATCATAACACTCACTTCTCTTTCTCCCTCAGCAAATATGGACTTTTATTGAGGGGAGAATAAAAAAAACAAGATGGCGCTCAATATGATGTCCCCGAGGCAAAATCACAGCCTTTGATTAAACACGAATATTCTGGGCCCATATTGTGCCAAAATTCAGTCTGGCAAATAACTGATATGAGAGTGCAAGGGGTAACCTAGTCAGTCCTCATGCTTCAATATCTTTAAGGCGTAGTGTTTGGAGTTGGGGCTTCTCTTCATCCATGCAGTTCCCTTCAGGAGGTGTTTGAGTAAAACTGAGTCCAGACACTATGCAAAAAGACTACTGTTACCAACTACTGTGGAAAGAGGTGTGTGTGTGTGTGTGTGTGTGTGTGTGTGTGTGTGTGTGTGTGTGTGTGTGTGTGTGTGTGTGTGTGTGTGTGTGTGTGTGTGTGTGTGTGTGTGTGTGTGTGTGAGAGAGAGAGATGAAGGAAATTCCAGGAAAAGAGAGAGAGTAAAAACAAAGAGTGAGTAGAAGATAAGAAATGAAAGAAAGTGAGAGGGAGGAGGAGACAGAGGAGACAGAGGAGACAGAGGAGACAGAGGCGACAAAATGAAATCAAATCTAATTTTATTGGTCACATACACGTGTTTAGCAGATGTTATTGCGGGTGTAGTGAAATGCTTGTGTTTCTAGCTCCGACAGTGCAGTGATATCTAACAAGTAATATCTAGCAATTTCACAACATACACCCAATAAATACACATCTAAGTTAAGGAATGAAATTAAGAATATATAAATATACACGAGCGTTCAAAAGTTTGGGGTCACTTAGAAAATGTGGTGTTTATGAAAGAAAAGCACATTTTCTGTCCATTAAAATGACATCAAATTGATCAGAAATACAGTGTAGACATTGCTAATGTTGTAAATGACTATTGTAGCTGTAAACGGCTGATTTCTTATGGAATATCTACATAGGCGTACAGAGGCCCATTACCAGCAACCATCACTCCTGTGTTCCAATGGCACGCTGTGTTAGCTAATCCAAGTTTATCATTTTAAAAAGGTTAATTAATCATTAGAAAACCCTTTTGCAATTATGAAACCTGATTAAAGAAGCAATTAAACTGACCTTCTTTAGACTACTTGAGTATCTGGAGCATCATCATTTGTGGGTTCAATTATAGGCTCAAAATGGCCAGAAACAAAGATCTTTCTTCTGAAACTCCTTCTGAGAAATGAAGGCTATTCCATGTGAGAAATTGCCAAGAAACTGAAGATCTCGTAAAACGCTGTGTACTACTCCCTTCACAGAACAGAGCAAACTGGCCCTAACCAGAATAGAAAGAGTGGGATGCACAACTGAGCAAGAGGACAAGTATATTAGAGTGTCTTGTTTAGTTTGAGAAACAGATGCCTCACAAGTCCTCAACTGGCAGCTTCATTAAATAGTACCCTCATAACACCAGTCTCAATGTCAACAGTGAAGAGGCGACTCCGGGATGCTGGCGTTCTAGGCAGAGTTCCTCTGTCCAGTGTCTTTGTTCTTTTGCCCATCTCAATCTTTTCTTTTTGTTGGCCAGTCTGAGATATGGATTTTTCTTTGCAACTCTGCCTAGAAGAACAGCAGCTTCTGCAAGATGTGTCATTCCACTGTGGACCGCCCCTCCTATGTGGCTCTAACATGGTAAACACCTACCCCACTCCCCACTCCCCACTCCCACAACGTCTTCAGAAGCAAAGCAGTTCCCCCACGGTTCACATTAGAATGGTAACCATTTAATATATGGTGAAGAAGTGAAGCCTCCCATCAGAATAGATCTAGGGACAATACACTCTGAGAAAACAGATACAGTATGGCTTGGCAGAGACATGGACAATACACTCTGAGAAAACAGATACAATATGGCTTGGCAGAGACATGGTCAATACACTCTGAGAAAACAGATACAGTATGGCTTGACAGAGACATGGACAATACACTCTGAGAAAGCAGATACAGTATGGCTTGACAGAGACATGGACAATACACTCCGAGAAAGCAGATACAGTATGGCTTGACAGAGACATGGACAATACACTCCGAGAAAGCAGATACAGTATGGCTTGGCAGAGACATGGACAATACATGTTGCAGTAGGCCAATAGAGTAGGGTTTAAGATGTCTTATCGGAAGTATACTTAGCTCTTAGCTTACAACTTAGCTCTTTCTCTGAGTCAGTCAGGTACATGATACATGACAACATTGTTTCCACTGTAGGCCTACATGTGCTGGTACCAGTTTTAAGTTTCAATGTTACATGCACAAGTACAGTGAAATGTCTTTCTTCTAACTCGAATCCCAACAATACAATCAGTGTGCTTATACATTCCAAGGCCCACCCTTGGCTGCACCACTGCCCAGTCATGTGAAAGTTGATTATGTCACACAGTTACGCCACATTTATGAACCCTTTAAAGCATGACATACGGTTATAGATGCTTTGTAATACATTTAAGCAGTGCTTAAGAAGGCATTAAGAAGGTATTAAGAAGGTATTAAGAAGGTATTAAGAAGGTATTAAGAAGGTATTAAGAAGGCATTAAGAAGGTATTAAGAAGGTATTAAGAAGGTATTAAGAAGGCATTAAGAAGGTATTAAGAAGGTATTAAGGAGGCATTAAGAAGGCATTAAGAAGGTATTAAGAAGGCTATATGAAGGCATTAAGAAGGTATTAAGAAGGTATTAAGAAGGTATTAAGAAGGTATTAAGAAGGTATTAAGAAGGCATTAAGAAGGCATTAAGAAGGTATTAAGAAGGCTATATGAAGGTATTAAGAAGGCTATATGAAGGTATTAAGAAGGTATTAAGAAGGTATTAAGAAGGTATTAAGAAGGCTATAAGAAGGTATTAAGAAGGCATTAAGAAGGCTATATGAAGGTATTAAGAAGGCTATATGAAGGTATTAAGAAGGTATTAAGAAGGCTATAAGAAGGTATTAAGAAGGCATTAAGAAGGCTATATGAAGGTATTAAGAAGGCTATATGAAGGTATTAAGAAGGTATTAAGAAGGCTATAAGAAGGCTATAAGAAGATATTAAGAAGGCTATATGAAGGTATTAAGAAGGCTATATGAAGCCTTTATAATCTGAACTTCATTTAAAGCGGGACCCAAAGTGGAATTATGTTTTTAGAATTTTGGGGAAATTAATAAAAAATGAAAAGCTGAAATGTCTTGAATCGACAAGTATTCAACCCCTTTGTTATGGCAAGCCTAAATAAGTTCCAAAAAACAATGTGCTTAACAAGTCACATGAGTTGCATGGGCAGACTGAGTACAATAATAGTGTTTAACATTATTTTTGAATGACTACCTCATCTCTGTACCACACACATACAATTATCTATAAGGTCCCTCAGTCGAGCAGTGAATTTCAAACACAGATTCAACTACAAAGACCAGGGAGGTTTTCCAATGCCTCACAAAGAAGGGCACCTGGCTGATTCTCATGAAACCAGTTAAAAAATATCTGAAGAAAATTGAGTTAGAAAACCATGATGCATCTGCAAAATGCCTCATCTGCAAAAATTAACTATCGTTCTGGGGACCTAGATGTCTCGTTTTGGGGAAAGTGTCTTATTTGTAATAAATGTAACATTTTCAGCATAATTTTGTACACTTTCACCCAGATTCTCATTACTGGAATGCATCCGGATTAATTCTCAGGTCATTATATAAAATAAAAACATAATTTATTTTAATAAAACACAAAATATGTTACTGTAGTTTGTCTATAAATCATAAAAACGTATATACTAGTTTACATAAAAATAATAAGATGTGTTCCGTGCAAACACAGTGCCTGTAGACATGTGTCTCACACCGTAACACTTTTTCACGTTCCTGTAAAAACTCCAATCAGTTTTGGAGTTTTATTCACCCATAATGCATCATCTAGAGGAGTAGTCCTTAGATGAGCACAAGTTAAGTAAATGTATTCACTTATATGCCTTCAGAATGAGGTTATTCTCAAACACCCCCTTTATCCCACTTGGCCTTCTCATGACCAAAGCATCTAAAAAAGCTCAAATAGGGAAAATGTCTGATTTAATTTTATAATAATTGTATAATTTCATTTGAAGCCTTTTTATTTGCAGTTTAATGTTTAACTCGGGCCTTTTCATTAGAGGAGCAATGTTAAAACATATTAGAAATATTGATTAGTTTATTACATGGTCAAAGTTGCTTAGGTCACTCGTTTTCCCCATTCTAATGTTCAATCAAACAGTAACTGAATGCCTCGATGCCTGTCTGCCTGCTTCATATAGCAAGTCACCACCATGTGACTCACTGTCTGTAGGAGCTAACCCTTTTTATGAACGGGGTGGAGTATCTAATAAACTGGCCACAGAGTTTATTACTTAGTTGCTTACCAAGACAACGTTGAATGTTCCTGAGTAGCCTAGTTACAGTTTTGACAGTTCTGACTCCTTGAAAATCTATGGCAAGACATGAAAATAACTGTTTAGCAATGATAAACAACCAATTTGACAGAACTTGAATAATTTTAAAAGAATAACGTGAAAATATTGTACAATACAAGTGTGCAAAGCTCTAAAAGACCCAGAAAGACTCACAGCTGTAAATCGCTGCCAAAGGGGATTCTAAAGTGTATTGATTCAAGGGTGTGAAAACTCATGTAAATTAGCTATTCATGTATTTCATTTAGAATAAATGTCTTAGCTTTATAGTATGGCTTTGCCTAAGATTGGAATTTGTAAAGTTACCCAGTAGACAGACCTCTGGGTCTAAAGGGAATGCAGCCCCATGAATTGAGGATATGGTATCACATACTCTTGCCAGAAACCGTGTAGTTTTGAACACTGCCAAGTGGAATGCAGGAATGTTCCTTCCTCTGAGCCACATCTTCAACATAGGGAGGAGATATCAGGGTTGAACTTGTGCAATCTAGATGGGGTAATATAGAGCTGATGGAGGAAATTAAACTGGATCAGTCTGTATCTGGAGTTCAATGTGGATGTAACACCATCCCTGCATAGGTCACTCCATAGACCCTCATCAAGATCAATACCCAGAACTTTTTCCCATCTAAATCTGGGTTTATCTAGCTCAGGCAGTGGTAGTCCTGACAGAAGAGCATCGTAAACACAGTGGTTGGTCTGCGTGGAAGAGTTGTTCAGTAGGTGACATCTTAGGTAGGTTCCATTGTCCCTTGAGATTCACCCTAATAAAATGCTCTAGTTGTAGGTAACTAAAGGAGTCCTTGTTAGACAGGTGCTATATCTGTTTCTGTCAAGATTGTTCGTAGAGACGGACCAAGGCGCAGCGGACATTGAGTTCCCAATAATTTATTAACCGTGAAACTTTAAACAAAACAAGAAACAAACAACGAACCGTGACTACAGAGGTGCTCCATACACTTACACAAAATACAAAATACAATATCCCACAAACAGATGGGAACAAACACTACTTAAATATGATCCCCAATTAGAGACAACGATTACCAGCTGCCTCTAATTGGGAATCATACAAATCCCCAACATAGAAATAATAAACTAGAACACCACATAGAAATAATGAACTAGAATAACCCCAGTCACGCCCTGACCTACTACACCATAGAGAAAAAATGTCTCTCTATGGTCAGGGCGTGACAGTTTCAGCTGTTTGAAGGACATAATATTTCCCTCCTCATAACACTGTTCCAGAAGAGAGACACCATGGTCTAAAGTTACTATTCTGGTAAAACATAGGAATATATCTAGTGCTCCATAGAGGGGTTTTAGGGGAAGGAAATCCCTCTCGTCTGAACAGCAGTTTTCACCATGCCAGGACAGAATGTATGATTAAAGGGTTGTCTGTGATGGGTTTTAATAAATGTAATGCCCCATTTGTAAAACAATTCTGCCCCAGTGTCCTCATGTACATCAAACTGTTCAATGTTCAACCATGAGAGAGAAGGACCATTGTCAAACCTCTGAGACAGAAATCTAGACTGCGCAGTCCAGTAATACATTCTGAAATTGGGGAGGTTTAACCCCCCTTTACCATAATCAAGGGTCAGTTTGTCCAGGCTAACCCTAGGGGTTTTGCCATGCCAGGTAAACCATCTGGTCAGCTTGTTGAGAGAGGAAAAGAATGCTGCGGGCACAGGGATGGGGAGAGATTGAAACAAATATGAAGTGTGAATACTTTCTGAACGGACTGTATATGTATACTGTAGAACATAGGAATAATATACATCAATAGAAATATAAGCTGCCTGTTTCCATTGCAAAATCCATGATATAGGAGGAAGACATTAAACAAATAGTTTTGATTAGAGGAAGTGACTTCTATTTGCTAATGGTCGCTGAAGTGATTTGGAAGCCGGTAGTCAAAGCACATGTGAAAATGTGTGATCACTAATTTAGCCGAAGATCAAAGCTAGCGCTGTAACGCGTTTAATGTGTTGATTCCACCAATAATTCCATTTGATGATGAAAACAGCTTAATATTGCTGCTCGTCGGACGACATCGGACCTATTGGAATGAATGATTTAATGACATGGAACATCCATGTGGTCCTTAACATGGCTTCCCTGCATCACATTACTGTACTGCTGTAGTCGAAGAGGCTGTACGGAAGTTTGATTGATAAATACTGCACAATTTAAACACTTCACCCCCAATCCCACCTTCCCCAAAACATGTGTAAATATTGGACTATAAATATTAGACTATAAATATTGGACCAAAAAATGTCTCCCTATTTTATTTATTTTTAAAGATGGAGAACAAGCTATGAAGGAAAAAGTTTTGGTGCAGGTACATCCAACTAGCCAAAAATAATATTGCGATATTCAAAAAGATATATCATTAAAAAAATGTATCACGATATGTAACCGTATTGATTTTACCCCCATCAATAATGTATACCATGTGTATCCTGTACATATGACTAATAAAATGGTCAACTTAAATTGTTCAACTCAATAATATGAATCAATGTCATATCTCCTGAAGCTACACAATGCTTGCTCAAAGGTGTGCCCCTGTCCAATCAGGTCATTTCTGGGCAATATTTCTGTCCACTTAGGAGCCTTCTTTTGGATCAAGAGCAGCCACAGAAGTAAAAGTTCTGTAAAACCTCTGTAAGCATAGAACTGCAACTTGTTAGCATTTGAGCCATGTGCACTACAATTGGCTATGATTTGATGTATTGTGCTTGAGCAGACAGAAAGCTGAAAGGCCTTACGGCTACATCTCCTTCCTATAGCCTCATCCCAGACCCTGGAATAAGAAATGAAAATAGAATTCAGACCTGAAACACACTAATTGTAGATTGACAGCCTTTGAGAAAGTCTAGTTCTACTTAGTTCTATGTTCCATTCATACCTTTCACCTACAGTATGTCCTTTTAAATTAGATGTTCATGCACAGTGCTGTAAAAAGTGTCCAATTGTCATACTAGAGTGGAAGTGAAAGATACGTTAATATAAAATTACTAGTGGCGACCTGTCATTCAGGGCCGTTGTTTTGAGCCCCACCTGTTTAGCTAACTACATATACAGTCAAATATACAAACTTGGTCTCTTTCTTGCTTTCTTGAGTAATGCAGCTCCAAAATGCAGGTGTTTCAGCCCAGCTCAGTGCTTTCTGTGGTGGTGGGGCCACAGATAAAATGACGTCAAATCATGTTATATCTACCGAAGCAAAATCTTAGTTCGCAAGCTAGACCAGCAGTCATCATCATGATGCAATTAGACAATCTACTGACAAATCCTTTTCAATCCTTGTCATATGAAGAGAAATTATAGATAAAACGTATCAGAGCTCATCGGCCATTGGACATAAACATTACACAACAAGTTGGAAATCGCAAATTCAAAAATGAGTAGTTTGGAAAGAATCTGTGGCTAACTGCAAGTGTTGCAAAGCAATAACTGGCCTACTATTCAGTGGAGAGGGTATGTGGTCCAAGTCTGGGTTTAAGGGTCTCTTTTCCAAGCTTAAAAGGATAAACATTCAACACCATGGGTGAGAAAAGGTTGAATACATTGGCCATGCTGTCAATCCAGCATGACTTCTGCCATGTTCAAAACAACAGGAAAATGTCAGACTTCAGTGAGTTCAAGACAACTGGGAACTCGGGGAAAAAAATAGCTACGATTGCTACAACTGGGAACACGTTTTGAACGGTCATCCAACTCGGAGTTCCAAGTCGGGAACTCAAACCTCTTTCTAGAGCTCCGATCTGAAGATCACTGACGTCATCATTGAACCTTGTCTTGAAAGCATCATAAATCCAGAGAATGCCAGGCTTTGATGACAAAATTTGCCCAGAAGAAGGACCACCTTCCTATTCAAGTGAGAACAGCACAACAAGGTGAGTCCAAAAATGTCTTGTATGCTGCTGCATAAATTATGTAATATGCCAGGGAGATACATACATACTATAGCTAAGAAAGTACCACATGTGCCTCACCCTAAAATGTAGTTCCCTTTCCCCTCATAACTTAGCCTACTGATTTGATTGACTTGGTGGTGCACATAGAGAAATGTAATCATTGAATTTTGTAAGAGCTTTCATTTTCTCCATATATGCACCCTTTATTTATCCTGTTCTGTTCTGTTCTGACTTGGTGTACAGGGAGAATACTGTAAGAACGGCCCATGATCTGAATTTTGGCGCTGTACATTGCAAATGTGCTGAACAAATAATAATATTGACAGCATCCGTCCTAGCTCACTCATTAATGTCTTAATCTAAATTACAGATTTCTTCTTATCCTCTTGTCGTCCCCTTATACCATGGGTGTCAAACTCTGGCCCGTGGGCCAAATTTGGCCCGCGGGGTAATTATATTTGGCCCGCGAGACAATACCAAATTACTACTAGAGCTGGCCCGCCGGTATTAATACCACTAATATCACCACTAATACTACGAATACCATAATGCTCTGCTGTTTTCGCGCGCCAATCAGGACAGGACCCAGAAACGCTCTCTCCTCTGTGACAGTAGTCATAGCAACATAGACGCTACAACTGTCAGCGAGCTAACCCTTCCCAAAAATGGCGAAAAGAAAGGCAGAAAACAGGAGCTTTCTGGACAAGTGGGAGGCAGAATATCTGTTTACATATGTAAAAGACAAACCTGTTTGTCTTGTTTGTGGAGTCAACTTGGCTGTAAGTAAGGAGTACAACATTAGACGACACTATGAAACGAAACACCATGACAAATACAAGGACCTGGACATGACTCAAAGGAGCCAGAAAGTAGAGGAGATGAAAAGAAGTTTGGTTTCACAACAGAATATGTTTAAAAAAGCCACATCACAGTCAAAGTATGATGCTGTGGGCGCCGCACAGTTTCCACGGTTCATCCCTGACACAATGCCTCAGCTCCGCACCCAAGCTTCTCAGATGCTCTCCATGTTCGGCAGCACTTATCTATGCGAGCAACTTTTCTCCTCGATGAAGATGACCAAAACAACTCACAGGAGACGTCTGGCTGATGAACATCTTCGCTCGATACTGAGGATTTCTTCAGCTCAGAGCTTGAGCCCAGACATTGATGAACTAGCATCCAAGAAGAGATGCCATGTATCTGGCTTGGGCACATCAGATTAGACCAGTGTGCAATAATTAACGTTTTCTTTATGCACTTTTTCTTGCTACAAGGCATGGGCTTGAATGGTTGATTGATTTATTATCATTTTATTTGTAAAATTATTAGCCAGTGGAAAAAGTTTATTTTGGTATTTAAATCAGAAGGCTGCAAATAGAAAAGAGGCATACAATTTTTATTTACATTTTATTTATTTAATAAATGAATGCCATTGATGTGTTTTTTCATTTGAAATTCGATTTTGCATGTCTCCACTATTAAATTATATATTGTATGGTAATAAGCGATGCTTGTTCCATATTCAATGTTAAAGCAAAACTTGTTTGGGTCCATATTAAAAGGTTAATTTGTTCAATGTTGGCCCGTGACTTTGTTCAGGTTTTACATTTTGGCCCACTGGGTATTTGAGTTTGACACCCCTGCCTTATACCATAGTTTGTACATCTCAATTGTCCGTGGAAACCACATTTGTTTGAGCAAGTCAGCCATGTCAGCTATGTTTTTCTAAAAGGCAGTAAATGAGGCTGAATGAACTGTTTCGCTGCCAGACAAAGCTCCACTGATAGCTAGGTGTAGCAGTGGTAAGGATTCACTCCATGGTGCTACAAAGAAAACTCTGCTGTTGGGACAGCTTTATGTAGGCCCTAACAGTTTGTGGGCACTGTTCGTCTCCGTTATAGTGCAATTAATGTATGGTTTAGTGTTGTGTTGTGTAGTGTAGTGGCTTTGCTGGCACGCATCAAATGTTCTTTTTTAACCCCCACCAAGATTTACATGCTAAAATTGCTACTGAAAATGACTCAAGTAACATTTAAAGTCACCCAGTGAAATCCTACTAGAGTAAAAGTCTAAAATTATTTGGTTTTAAATAGACTTAAATATTAATAGTAAATGTAATTGCTAAAATATACTTAAGTATCAAATTAAAAGTGTAAATCATTTCAAATTCCTTATTAAGCAAACCAGAGGATACGGTATCACAATTTACGGATAGCCAGGGGCACGCTCCAACATTCAGAGATCATTTACAAATTAAGCATGTGTATTAAGCATAGTGAGTGCGCCAGATCAGAGGCAATAGTGATGACCAGGATGTTCTTTTGATAAGTGTGTGAATTGGACCATTTTCCTGTCCTGCTTAGCATTCTAAATGTAACGAGTACTTTTGGGTGTCAGAGAAAATGGATATAGTAAAAAGTACATTATTTTCTTTAGGAATGTAGTGAGGTAAAAGTAGTCAAAAATATATTTAGTAAAGTAAAGATACCCAAAACAACTACCTCCGTAGTACTTTAAAGTATTTTTACTTAAGTACTTTACACCACTGTTTCTGCACAACAGACTCACAGATCTACTTGAGTCACTGCAAACGCAGTACCTTATGTTGTTGGCTGTTTAATTTCTCTTCCATCCACAGACTGTGACCTGAGTTTACCCGAAGTATAATCACTCTTCTATATGGACAACAAGGTATACAGGTATTGTGCATAACAAGTCCCATCTGCCTGCTGTTGAGTTGGAATTGCTGAGCAGATCTTTTACATGTTTTAATTTTGGGGGCTTCAGAATCAGTGGGCGGACCTGGTGGGAAGATTGAATCATTCCAGTCCATTGGATTACTTGGTGACCTTGCAGAAAGTGTTAAATCGATCTTTCTTGTGCTGTGACTCATGCAGGCCCCTGAAAGGACGACAGTCCCAAGAAAAATGGACCTCGGGATGGATTCTTATTCCAACTCTTCACCGGCATGCGAGTCCAAAGTTTAGGAATCATTTTAAGTATTTCAGATCTGTCGCCAACCTTAAATTTGTTCATTTTCGTGATTTATGGGAATGTAGTATTGTAAATATATTGATAAGTTGACATC
The DNA here is from genome assembly GCF_002021735.2 of Oncorhynchus kisutch. Classification (NCBI taxonomy): domain Eukaryota; kingdom Metazoa; phylum Chordata; class Actinopteri; order Salmoniformes; family Salmonidae; genus Oncorhynchus; species Oncorhynchus kisutch. The sequence goes on from NC_034191.2 coordinate 73,407,386, forward strand.
TTTGTGTATCAGTGCAATTGTAAAATAAAAACAATCCATATGCCTTCCTGGGCTACTAAATCATGCTCAAATTTGGATGAAAATATTAGGATTTGTTTAGGCAAGACAAAGTGTTCATGGACATTTAGTTTACCTCAACAATTTAACCTTTATTTAACTCATATCTCTGAAAATGAATTCAAGCTACTTTGTTGCATAAATGATGACAACTTAATGATACTTATCTATACGGAACAAAAATAAACGCAACATGCAACAATTTTAAAGATTTTACTGAGTTACATCAGTCAATTGAAATAAATAAATTAGGCCCTAATCTATGAATTTCACATGAATGGGAATACAGATCTGCATCCGTTGGTCACAGATACATTTACAAAAATGGACCTCACAATGGGCCTTAGGATCCCGTCACGGTATTTCTGTGCATTCAAATTGCCATAGATAAAATGCAATTGGGTTCGTTGTTCATAGTGTAGCTTATGCCTGCCCATACCATAACCCCACCGCCACAATGGGGCACTCTGTTTACAATGTTGAGATCAGCAAACTGCTCGCCCACACGATGCCATACATGTGCTCTGCGGTTCTCCAAAACGGCATTGGAGGTGGCTTTTTTTTTTTTTTCGTTTATAATTCAGTTCAGTGTACATATCAATTGGAAAACCATTTTAAATCTTAGCATGAAGCCTCCTTCCACTTTTACTGCACCCCCTTATGTATCCTGCCTACCTTGACATACTGTATCACACCATTGATCAAAATGAATTATAGCCAGGCAATTGCACAGCTGTATCAATTAGTCCATTTGCTATTGTTTGACTGCTCACACCGAGCTGTACTGAAAGAGTTCAATCTCAATGGACTGTGCCTCAGGCTGGCTCACACACCTGCGATCTGGGCGTTGCCCGTCTTTTTATTGGTCGCAAAGCCCCTTTTATGCAGATGACACTGCTGAGCGGACTAGCGTAGAGGGCGGAGCGGGCTGAAGCCTGTCAGGGTCTGTGTTTATGCTCAGCTGGCCTGCCGTGACATTCTAGTCTACAGACATGGGCAGCACACAGCACAGGCAGGAATGGTCGTGGTCCTAAACAAGGGCTGCTTGCTTGGCGAGGGGGCAGCTCCTCTCTCTGTTCATCGGGTTCATATCCAGCTGCCTGGGAAGAGGGTGAACATGTGACCACCGCCGCCATGCACTCTCATTAGAATCTACACAACATCCATGTGTAGAATAGGAGTGGAGGAGCTGAGGATTACTGGAGCAGATCAATGCCATTAGTACAGTGCTACTGCCACCCAGAGGCCAAATGACAGAATGACAGGAGGAGGAAATCAAAACAGAAGCCCTTGACAAAGACAGCTACAGAGCAACCTGGGTTGTCCCCAGGGAACGCCACCACTTTGCAGTCCGCTGAGAAGCCATAACGAGTGAAATAGTAAGGAGAGACAGGCCCCTGTGGAGGGGAACCTGGTGAGGTATATAAGAAGAGGAGTTCAGAGCAGCGAGTTATTCCCTTATACGGTCTGATACACTACGGGGTTCAGCCAATCAGCATTCAGAGCTCAAACCACCCAGTTTATAATATATATTACCCAGCGTTAGCTTTAGGAGTCATCAGCTTTTCCTGTGGAGATTGTAGCTGGACCAGTGGTCGCCTTTATATGGCTGAGTCATATCTAAAGACAGACGAGGAGAGCTGGGTCGATGGCCCCAGTTGTTTACCCAGTTATAGCTGGAGCCCTCAGGCTGACCTGCAACTCTTCAAATACAAACATGAGGTAATAGCAAAGACTGGGGGACACTATGCACACATGACCCCACCCAAGTCCTTTAACCAAAAATGTATTATTTTACAATAAAAAATATTAAACACCCTCTAATATATGCCATATACTCAAAGTGACAGTGAAACATGCATTCATTTTACGTATGGGTGGTCCCAGTAATCAAACCCACAATCCTGGTGTTGCAAGCACCATTCTTTAACAACTGAGCCATACACGACCACTCTTCCATGTGCCCATTCTAAGGTCAAAAGTTGATTTCCATTCTTTCTCAGTTACAACCAGGAGAATAGACACACCAATAAACACAAGTGTACGTATGATGCTATATCATAGGGAATGTTACCAAAAAACCTGATGATGGAACAGGGGCTCGCCGTCTCGCCTCCAGGTTAGGGGCAGTGACCTCCGACCACTGCTCGCTGGACTCCGAAGACTGCTCTCTGGACTCCGAAGACTGCTCGCTGGATTCCGAAGACTGCTCGCTGGACTCCGACCACTGCTTGCTGGACTCCGAAGACTGCTCGCTGGACTCCGACCACTGCTCGCTGGACTCCGACCACTGCTCGCTGGACTCCGACCACTGCTTGCTGGACTCCGACCACTGCTCGCTGGACTCCGAAGACTGCTCGCTGGACTCTGACCACTGCTTGCTGGACTCCGACCACTGCTCACTGGATTCCGACCACTGCTCGCTGGACTCCAACCACTGCTTGCTGGACTCCGACCACTGCCCGCTGGACTACGAAGACTGCTCTCTGGACTCCGACCACTGCTCGCTGGACTCCGACCACTGCTCGCTGGACTCCGACCACTGCTTGCTGGACTCCGACCACTGCTCGCTGTTCTCCGAAGACTGATCGCTGGACTCCGACCACTGCTCGCTGGACTCTGAAGACTGCTCGCTGGACTCCGAAGACTGCTCGCTGGACTCCGAAGACTGCTCGCTGGACTCCGAAGACTGCTCGCTGGACTCCGAAGACTGCTCACTGGACTCCGACCACTGCTCGCTGGACTCCGACCACTGCTTGTTGGACTCCGAAGACTGCTCGCTGGACTCCGAAGACTGCTCGCTGGACTCCGACCACTGCTCGCTGGACTCCGACCACTGCTCGCTGAATATGTCCATCAAATTCATCCCTGAACCTTAATAAACTAAAAGAATAAACATGTCACAAAATCAGAACGACTGATCAAACCTTTCCAAAGAACATAAATAATATAGAATACACGGTACACCTCAATGCAGGACAGTTTTAATAAAATGCGGATCATACGGAACCAAGTGCACAACATGTTTGGGTAACACTTTAACATGAGGATTTCATCATTTGTATACATTTCTATTGGATTCTTATAAATGCTTTAATCAACCACCAAGTAAGTCCATTCTGACTAATCTTAAAATGACTGAATGTTATTCATAAACTGTAATGTATGTTATCACAGCCCCTTGGTCTACTACTACTGTGTATATCACCAGATATCATTGTTTAGGAAACTCTCCTCAGCACAGGCAGCTGTGCTAATCCAGGAGAGACAGATAGACTTAAATGTTATGGTCCAATTGTGCGCTCCACTGAGAGAGATAATTTTACACAGTCACACAAATGACCGTATTCTTCCTGTATGCTAAACAAGACCCCTCCCCTTACCCTGCTGTATATTGTAACGAAATTCAAGCGAAAAACAGATACAGGACTTGATTATAATGTCAACATGGATTCAGTGCTGCTGATAACATACAGAGAAAATCCCCTTGATAACCTTATTGTTGTTGAAAGAAATGTAAAAAATAATAACAGTTGGAACATGAATGATGTTATAAACAATTTTACATCGCTTTTTACAGTACACATTGTTAAACACACATCCATTTGTAATAAATTCACTGATAAAATTGCCTCTAAATTTGACCACTAAGATATTGTGTAAAAAAAATCTGAAATTCTGGAGATTGGGTTTGATTGGCAAACAACAGAAAAGGTAAGATGGCGGAATGAACACAGCTGTGCAGATTGCCTCAAGATAAAAAACGTTATATTCAATATCTGTAAGTTTGACTTAATATTAGCACTTCACACGCAAACATGAAGGAGGGTAAACATTCAGAACCAATCCCCAAAAGAAAACGTGACACTTCGAGGGACACAGACAATTTCTGCTTTTCCACACTGGGAATGATAAGGGTAGAAACTGATCTGTTAAAGTCAATACATGATCAACTGGGCATACTTGAGTTAGTCAGTAGAGATATAAAGGAGTTGAAGGTGAGCTGCTAGATGAGTGACGAAAAGCTGCGACAACAGAGAAAGAAAGGGTCAGTCAATAAGATTGAAACAGACGTTAATGAACATCAAAAGGAGAACATGTTTCTTAGAGGAGCCTTACTTGACATACAGACTAGATCTATAAGAGAAAATCTGGTACTTAAAGGTATCAAAGAAAAAGAGGGCGAATATCCTGAAAGTTTGGTGAAAAAAGTATTTCTTACAGTGCTACAGATCCCAAGCCATGCTGTCGACAAAATCCAACGTGATAAGGTGGTAAAATAATTCGTATTCAACTTTCTATTTATAGTATTTCAGAAATGGATGAGACAGCATTAGAAGAAATGATAATGAACTAAATAATACTTCTTCATATATAAGGAACTGAAACACAAAAGTACTCAATCAACGTGGTAGAAATAAAACACGGAGGACATAGAAGGCACAGTATGTGGGTAATGTATGTTCGGATGTATTGGGATGGAAGGTGGGGTGTGTGTTTTTGTGTTTGGAAAAGTGTGGAGTTGAGTGAAAAAGGATAGGGGTTATCACTGTTAAGGCAGACTGCCAGCCTCAGCCCGGTCAATACCTGCCAGCCTGCACAGCACGATATCAACCCAGAGCATATCGGACTGCTTTTCTCTACCACACCCCCGGATTCCTACCGCAAGCTCTGAACCTTTACTCCGGATCATCGCAGCTAGCTAGCTGCTATCCGAGTAGCTACTCCTGTCTAACGTCACTGTCCCGAAGCAGGCACCAGTTAGCCTGGAGCTAGCCTCGACCTAGGCCCATCTCCCGGCTAGCCGAAGAGATTCCATCAAGCAATCCCTGGGCTTCAATTACCTCTTTTTACAATTGGCCTGGACCTTTTGCTGCTGACACGGAGCCCCGCCGATCCATCACGACTGGTCTACCGATGTAACTGACCGAGGGGGTTTCTGTCCTGAAGCAAGCACCAGTTAGACTCGAGCTAGGCCCTTCTCCCGGCTAGCTGAAGAATTCCATCAGATAATTCCTGGACTTCAAAAATTATTCTGCCAAATTGGCCTGGACCCTATGCTGCTGACACGGAGCCCCACCGATCCATCACGACTGGTCTGCCGACGTAACCATCCGAGGGTGTTTCAACAGACTCTTCAGTTGCGACGTCCCCCTGAGGCCCAACTGCTAGCCTTGTGCTAGCCCCGGCCTGCTAGCTGTCTGAATCGTCGTGCCTCCAGCTCGCCTAGCTACTCACTGGACCCTATGATAACTTGCCTACACATGCCTCTCCCTAATGCTAATATGCCTTGTCTATTGTTGTTTTGGTTAGTAATTTTTGTCTTACTTCACTGTAGAGCCTCAAGCTTTGCTCAATATGCCTTAGCTAGCCCTTATGTTCCACCCCCCACACATGCGGTCACAGCACCTGGCTTAAATGGTGCCTCTAGAGACAAAACCTCTCTCATCATCACCCAATGCCTAGGCTTGCTTCCACTGTACTCACATCCTACCATACCCTTGTCTGTACATTATGACTTGAATTTATTCTTCCAAACCCAGAAACCTGCTCCTTTTACTCTATGTTACCCTCTGAATGCACTAGACGACCAGTTAATTTAGCCTTTAGCCATACTCTTATCCTACTCCTCCTCTGTTCCTCTGGTGATGTAGAGGTTTAACCCAGGCCCTGCAGCCCCCAGCATCACTCCCATTCCCCAGGCGCTCTCATTTGTTGACTTCTGTAACCGTAAAAGCATTGGTTTCATGCATGTTACATGAGAAGCCTCCTCCCTAATTTTGTTTTATTCACTGCTTTAGCACACTCCACCAACCCGGATGTCCTAGCCGTGTCTGAATCCTGGTTTAGGAAGGCAACCAAAAATCCTGAAATTTCCATCCCTAACTATAACATTTTCTGACAAGATAGAACTGCCAAAAGGGGCGGAATTGCAATCTACTGCAGAGATAGCCTGCAGAGTTCTGTCATACTATCCAGGTCTGTGCCAAAACAATTCAAGCTTCTACTTTTAAAAATCCACCTTTCCAGAAATAGGTCTCTCACCGTTGCCGCTTGTTATAGACCCCCCTCGGCCCCAGTTGTGCCCTGGACACCATATGTGAATTGATCGCCCCCCATCTATCTTCACAGTTTGTACTGTTAGGTGACCTAAAATGGGACATGCTTAACACCCCGGCCATCCTACAATCTAAGCTAGATGCCCTCAATCTCACACAAATCATCAAGGAACCTACCAGGTACAACCCTAAATCCGTAACCATGGGCACCCTCTTAGATATCATCCTGACAAACCTGCTCTCTAAATACACCTATGCAGTCTTCAACCAGTATCTCAGCAATCACTGCCTCATTGCCTGCATGCGTACTGGTACCCCTCATCACTGTCAAACGCTCCCTAAAACTCTTCAGCAAGCAGGCCTTTCTAATCGACCTGGCCCGGGTATCCTGGAAGGATATTGACCTCATCCCGTCAGTAGAGGATGTCTGGTTGGTCTTCAAAAGTGATTTCCTCTCCATCTTAAATAAGCATTCCCCATTCAAAAAATGTAGAACTAAGAACAGATATAGCCCTTGGTTCACCCCAGACTTGACTGCCCTTGACCAGCACAAAAACATCCTGTGGCGTTCTGCATTAGCATCGAAAATTCCTCCGCGATATGCAACTTTTCAGGGAAGTCAGGAACCAATATCCTCAGTCATTTAGGAAAGCTAAGGCTAGCTTTTTCAAACAGAAATGTGCTTCCTGTAGCACTAATTCCAAGTTTTGGGACACTGTAAAGTCCATGGAGAATAAGAGCACCTCCTCCCAGCTGACCACTGCACTGATGATAGGAAACACCGTCACCACCGATAAATCTATGATAATTGATCATTTCAATAAGCATTTTTTCACAGCTGGCCATGCTTTCCACCTGGCTACCTCTACCCTGGCCAACATCTCAGCACGACCTGCAGCAACCTGCCCATACCCCCCCCCTCCCTGCTTCTCCTTCACCCAAATCCAGACAGCTGATGTTCTGAAAGAACTGCAAAATCTGGATCCCTACAAATCAGCTGGGCTAGACAATCTGGACCCTCTCTTTCTAAAATTATCCACCGAAACTGTTGCAACCCTTATTACTAGCCTATTCAACCTCTCTTTTGTATCATCTGAGATTCCCAAAGATTGGAAAGCTGCCACGGTCATCCCTCTCTTCAAAGGGGGAGACACTCCAGACCCAAACTGTTATAGACCTATATCCATCCTGCCCTGCCTTTCTAAAATCTTCGAAAGCCAAGTTAATAAACAGATCACCGACCATTTCAAATCCCACCGTACCTTCTCCACTATGCAATCTGGTTTCAGAGCGAGTCATGGGTGCACCTTAGCCACGCTCAAGGTCCTAAATGATATCAAATTCTGCCATCGATATAAGGCAGTATTGTGCAGCCGTCTTCATCGACCTGGCCAAGGCTTTCGAGTCTTTCAATCACCGCATTCTTATCGGCATAATCAATAGCCTTGGCTTCTCAAATGACTGCCTCACCTGGTTCACTAACTACTTCTCAGATAGATTTCAGTGTGTCAAATTGGAGGGCCTGTTGTCCGGACCTATGGGGGTGCCACAGGGTTCAATTCCCGTGCTGACTCTTTTCTCTGTATATATCAATGATGTCGCTCGTGATGCTCTGATCCACCTCTACGCAGACAACACCATTCTGTATACATCTGGCCCTTCTTTGGACACTGTGCTAACAAACCTTCAAACGAGCTCCAATGCCATACAACTCTCCTTCCGTGGCCTCCAACTGCTTTTAAATGCTAGTAAAACTAAGTGCATGCTCTTCAACCGATTGCTGCCCGCATCCTCCTGCCCAACTAGCATCACTACCCTGGACGGTTCTCACCTAGAATATGTGGACAACCACAAATACCTAGGTGTCTGGTTAGACTGTAAACTCTCCTTCCAGACTCACATTAAGCATCTCCAATCCAAAATTAAATCTAGAATCGGCTTCCTGTTTCGCAACAAAGCCTCCTTCACTAATGCCGCCAAACATACCCTCGTAAAACTGACTATCCTACCGATCCTTGACTTCCGCGATGTCATTTACAAAATAGCCCCCAACACTCTACTCAGCAAACTAGATGTAGTCTATCACACTGCCATCCGTTTTATCACCAAAGCCCCATATACCACCCACCACTGAGACCTGTATGCTCTCTTTGGCTGGCCCTCACTACATATCTGTCGCCAAACCCACTGGCTCCAGGTCATCTATAAGTCTTTGCTAGGTAAAGCCTGCCTTATCTCAGCTCACTGGTCACCATAGCAACACCCACCCATAGCACGCACTCCAGCAGGTATATTGCGCACTGTTCAACCCCAAAGGCAACACTTCCTTTGGCCGCCTTTCCTTCCAAATCTCTGCTGCCAATAACTGGTACGAATTGAAAAATCTCTGAAGCTGGAGTCTTATATCTCCCTCTCTAACTTTAAGCATCAGCTGTCAGAGCAGCTTACCGATCACTGTACATTTACACAGCCAATCTGTAAATAGCACACCCGACTACCTCATCCCCATATTATTACTTACCCTCTTGCTCCTTTGCACCCCAGTATCTCTACTTGCACATTCATCATCTGCACATCTATCACTCCAGTATTAACGCTATATTGTCATTATGTTCACTGCTAGGGTCTATTTATTGCCTACCTCCCTACTCTTCTACATTTGCACACACTGCACATAGATCTGTTTATTTTTATTTTCTTTTGTGTTATTGACTGTACATTTGTTTATCCCATGTGTAACTCTGTGTTGTTGTTTTTGTCACACTGCTTTGCTTTATTTTGGCCAGGTCGCAGTTGTAAATGAGAACTTGTTCTCAACTGGCATACCTGGTTAAATAAAGGTGAAATAAAAATAAATTAAATAAAATAGTCACCTGGAATCCATTTCAATTTACAGGTGTGCCTTGTTAAAAGTTAATTTGTGGATTTTTTTCCTTCTTATTGCATTTGAGCCAATCAGTTCTGTTGTGACAAGGTAGGGGTGGTATACAGAAGATAGCCCTATTTCGTAAGAAACCAAGTCCATATTATGGCAAGAGCAGCTCAAATAAGCAAAGAGAAATTACAGTTCATCATTACTTTAAGACATGAAGGTCAGTCAATGCAGAAAGCAACACCTTCTCATGGTCCTTTTAGACTTGCAAATTCACTGAGATAAAAATATCCCCTTCAGTAACTGAATATATCTCAGGGTTTGAGTGTTAGTGTTGGATTAATGAACAAATATTTGTCTATATATGGTCGGCTGTGCTTGCAATGTATCAAAGACTTTGGCCAATGTGTTTTTTTTACCCACACAAGGAAGTTAATATATTAACTTTTAACCAGGCGGATACCACCTATTTGACATTTACCAACAGCAATACTCTGAGAAAAACAGGGCACTGTATCGAAAATCATGTCACTGTTGCACTGAGACAAGCATAGTATAGAAACTATCCATGCTATCTATAGGGCAACTTACCTGCAGAAGTTCATGCAAACTTTTTCCTGGATTGAGATCACTGAGAGCTTGGTTGGTTCCTTTCCTCCAGTACACACTGCTATGTTGCTGTTAAAAAGGGAAATGATGAAATACAATACATGTGTTGCCTGACTTTAATCAAAATACAAAATGGAGCACTTTAATATATTTCTAGTACAGTCCATACACCTGGCCACTCCCACATAGGGCTTTCAATGACCAGGTCAAGTGCCTTGGAAATCCCCATGGAATGTCTCAGTTCAAATCACAGGACTAAAACACGATTGGCTCTGCCAGTAGCATTCCGATCTTGATGACTGTTGATTCAAAGCGTTGTGTATTTCTGCTGAAGATAGTGGAGAGATAATTTCATATTTTTCCAAAATATGAATTATCTGCAGTAAAATTAAATTAGTTTCATAAATCTTATAGTTTGAGGCAGTGTATTGGATTTGTTACAACACTTTTGGTGATCTTACTGTTGTAGGCCCTACCTTTGAACTCAACTGAATAACGGCTGAGAGGTGAGTAATGGACTACTTCAGCTATGTAATTGTTTGAACAGAGTGAACTGAGCTGAGCAAATAGTTGTACTTGTGCACTATAAAGTAGTGTACTATCCATGGTGCACTACAACCTTAACCAACATGACCACAGAAGGAGTGACAGTAAGCCTGTCTACATGGATACGGACCCCTCCCTGAGTCCTTGGAGGAAAATAAATAAATAAAGTGGTTTGTTTGTTAACACAAATCATCCAAAACATTATGGAGTGCACGTATTTCTCTCTTTAGTTCATTGTTGTTTTACCTGAATTCTGACACAAACTGCACATTGTTCCGGTGGACAACATTGAGGTTCCCATCAACAGCAACCACCTTCAGCTGAACACAACAGTGAGGAAATGGGTTGAGTGAGCAGCTGCAGTAGATTAAACATGTTAGTTATGAATAAACAATGAAACTGTCTGGCTCCAAGCCCGAAATCCAGAATGAGTGAAGAAAATGCCCATCAAATGCAGTGAATGAACAGACCTAAATAAGTTGCCTACTAAATCTTGACAGTCAAATAATAGTGGCACACACTAATGGGTTACTTGAGAGACTAAGTTTTCAAGATAAGCAAAGCTATAATAATGTAGCCTCTGATTGGTCGTTTTTTCTACTCTTCCGTGTTAACTCAAATATATGCGTGCCTAGGAAGTATTACACACACAACGATGTAGTTATAATAGCCCTTCATGTTGAGTGCTGAAATCAAAACCTCAGGTGAAATGAATCGGTGGACACAGTTCCACCTATTCCGCTTCAGGCATTACCACGAGCCCATCCTCCCCAATTAAGATACCACCAACCTCCTGTGGTCTCAACTTACTGTTGAAAGTTCTTATGATCTTATGACGCCTGGATAGGTATTCTGCGTATCAGCTAACCACATCATATCTTACAGCAGGGCAACTTCGATGGGGTTTGGGGTGTCACAAAAAATCTGAACTCCTCATGAGGGGTGGCAGTGGCTCATGTACCCACAGCCATACCCAAGCACGCAGTCAGAGCCGGCCCTAGCTTTTTGTGGGACCTAAGTGACATTTTTACACATTTTGCCATGCGTAGAGAAAATGTTGCAGTTTTACAGCTAATTTCCTGCAATTCTACACATTTTGACATGTGGTGGAAAGAAGGGTTAGAAGTTTTTAATATGATATCTGAGTGAGGGTGAATAGCAAAGTCAATGGGGACCCCCGGTCGGTAGCATTGATAGCTGGATAGACTAACTTACCAATCTAAAAACATTTAGCTGACATGGGCTAATTGAGTGACTGTCAGAGACTGACAAATTAAAAAATGTAAAAAACTGCTGACGCACAACAACATTTGTGGAATCTATGTGGAAAATACATTGGATTTGCAAAAAGTCATTTTGAGGGTGAAGCTTCAACCATGAATTGTCACCATGGTAACCAATTTTCAACATAGACAAACCTTGTATAAAATATCTCGAATTTGTACCTTTGAAACAACGTCAGATCTACAAAGTTATATCCACTATCAGAAAAAAAACTATAGTCTGGGCATTACCTCCAAGTGGGGAGTTGATCAGCTATCCATTTAGTCTCCCATCCAGGGTTTTAACCAAGCCCTGCTTTGATATTTGTCAAGGACTACTACCAATGTGCTATCGTGAGAATTATTACTGAGAGATCTCTTAATAACTAAATAGATTCACTGTTGCTATCAAAGTCATTCCAAAGGTTAGGTTTAAAGGCAAACTTCAGCATTTTTATACTTCATATTCATCATCTCCAGTACCACCCAACATCGACATATGTGAAAATAGTGTGTTTTTAATAGACACGTTTTTCAAATGACATCATCGGTGTGCATTGTGTGATTTTGACCAATTTTAATTAGACATGACCTACTAATTGTCTACTAAACTGGATAAGGTTTGTTCAAGACTATCCTATCAACAGGACTTTCAAAACGGTAATATCCTATGTTTCACCGAGTCGTGGGTGAACAAGGACATGGATAATATACAGTTAGCTGGGTTTTCCATGCAGTGGTAAGACAGAACATCAGCCTCCAGTAAGATCCGTGGGGATGGGGTGTGTCTCTTTGTCAACAACAGCTGGTGCGCAATATCTAATATTAAGGAAGTTTCAAGGTTTTGCTTGCCTGAGTTAGAGTACCTCATCATAAGCTGTAGACCACACTATTTAGCAAGAGAGTTTTCAACTATATTCTTCATTGCTATCTATTTACCGCTGGCACTAAGACTGCACTCAACGAGCTGTATAAGGCCATAAGCAAACAAGAAAATTGTCATCCAGAGGCACCGTTCCTAGTGGCCGGGGACTTTAATGCAGGAAAATGTCAGTTTTACCTAATTCCTACCAACATTTCACGTGCATCTAGAGAAAAAATAATAATTTGGCAAATCTGGCCATAACTCTATTACAAGCCAAAGCTCAAACAGGAAGTACCAGTGACGTGCTCAATATGAAAGTGGTCCGATGAAGTGGATGCTAAGCTACAGGACTGTTTTGCTAGCAGTCTGGAATATGTTCCGGGATTCATTCGATGGCATTGAGGAGTATACCACATCAGTCACCAGCTTCATAAATAAGTGCATTGAAGTCGACGTCCCCGCAGTGACCGTACGTACGTACATATCCCAAACAAAAGCCATGGATTACAGGCAACATCCACACTAAATTAAAGGCTAGAGCTGTCACTTTCAAGGGGTGGGACACTAATCTGGACGCTTATAAGAAATCATGCTACACCCTCCAAAGAACCATCAAACAGGCAAAGTGTCAATACAGGACTAAGAACGAATCCTACTACACCAGCTCTGATGCTCGTTGGATGTGGCAGGGCTTGCAAACAGCCCAATTACGCAAGCCTACCAGACAAGCTAAATGCCTTCTATGTTTGCTTCGAGGCAAGCAACACTGATCCGTGCATTAGAGCACCAGCTGTTCTGGATGACAGTGTGTGCCAATGTGAGTAAGACCTTTAAACCAATTAACATTCACAAGGCCGCTGAACCAGATGGATTACCAGGACGCATACTCAGAGCATGTGCTGACCAGTTGGCAAGTGTCTTCACTGACAGCTTCATGTTCCTTGGTGTCCACATCACTAAGGACCTATCATGGTCCAAATACACCAACACGGATGTAAGGAGGGCACGACAATGCCTATTCCCCCTCAGGAGGCTGAAAAGATTTGGCATGGGAACTCAGATTCTAAAAAGGTTATTCAGCTGCACCATCGAGAGCATGACTGGTTCCATCACCGCTTGGTATGGCAACTGCTCGACATCCGAACGCAAGTCGCTACCGAGGGTAATGTGTACGGCTCAGTACGTGACTGGGGCCGAGCTCCCTGCCATCCGGGACCCATTTAAACACAAAACCCCATAATTACAAAGTGAAAACATGTTTCTAGAATGTTTTGAAAATGAAATGCAGAAATATTTACATAAGTATTCACACCCATGAGTCAATGCTTTGTCGAAGCACCTTTGGCAGTGATTACAGCTGTGAGTCTATCTGGGTAAGTCTTTAAGAGCTTACCACAACGGGATTGTGCAACATTTACCCATTATTCTTCTCAAATTCTTCAAGCTCTGTCAAATTGGTTGTTGATCATTGCTAAACAACCATTTTCAGGTCTTGACATAGATTCTCAAGTAGATTTAACTCAAAACTGTAACTCGGCCACTCAGAAACATTCACTGTGTTCTTGGTAAGCAACTCCGGTGTAGATTTGGCCTTGTGTTTTAGGTTATTGTCCTGCTGAAAGGTGAATTAATCTCCCAGTGTCTGATGGAAAGCAGACTGAGACAGTTTTTTTCTGCCGGTGCTTAGCTTTATGCAATTAATTTTTTATCCCCGGAAAACTACTCAGTCCTTAACAATTACAAGCATACCCATAACATGATGCAGCCACCACTATGCTTAAAAATATTGAGAGTGGTACTCAGTAATGTGTTGTATTGGATTTGGCCCAAACATAACACTTTGAATTCAGGACAAAAAGTGAATTGCTTTGCCACATTTTTTGCAGTATTGCTTTAATGCCTTGTTGCAAACAGGATACATGTTTTAGAATATTTTTTATTCTTTACAGGATTCCTTCTTTTCACTCTGTCAAATTAGGTTAGTATTGTGGAGGAACTACAATGTTGTTGATCCATCCTCAGTTTTCTCCTAACACAGCCATTAAACTCTGTAACTGTTTTAAAATCACTATTGGCCTCATGGTGTAATTCCCTGAGAGGTTTCCTTCCTCTCCGGCAACTGAGTTAGGAAGGACGCCTGTATCTTTGTAGTAACTGGGTGTATTGATACCACATCCAAAGTGTAATTAATAACTTAATCATGCTCAAAGGGATATTCAGTGTTTTTTTGTTTTTTTTACTCATCTACCAATAGGTGCCCTTATTTGCGATGCATTGGAAAACCTCCCTGGTCTTCATGGTTGAATCTGTGTTTGAAATTCACTGTTTGAATGAGGGACCTTACATACAGTATAATTGCATGTACAGAGATGAGGTAGTCATTCAAAAATCATATTAAACACTATTATTGCACCTTCCAACACCTTCCAACAAGAAAACAACAAAGTCTCTGAATGTCCTTGAGTCGTCCAGCCAGAGCCCGGACTTGAACCCGATCGAACATCTCTGGAGAGACCTGAAAATAGCTGTGCAGCAATGCTCAATCGAACCTGACAGCACTTGAGAGGATCTGCAGAGAAGAATGGGAGAAACTCCCCAAATCAAATCAAATTGTATTTGTCACATGTGCCGAATACAGTGAAATGCTGACAAATACAGGTGTGCCAAGTTTGCAGCGTCATACTCAAGAAGACTAGATGCTGTATTGCTGCCAAAGGTGCTTCAACAATGTACTGAGTAAAGGGTCTGAATACTGATGTATATGTGATATTTTTTTATTGTTCATATAAATTAGCAAAAAACGTCTAAAACTATTTTTTCTTAGTCATTATGGATGTAGATTGATGAGGGGAAAAAGCTATTTAATACATTTTTGAATAAGGCTGAACGTAACCAAATGTGGAAAAAGTCAAGGGGTCTGAATACTTTCCGAAGGCACTGTATATGACTAGGGTTTCAAGCTTCGGTTGATGTCAAATTGAATCTTCAAGTTAATAATGAATATGTTTGATTCACATCTCCATTTCAACCAAAGATCTAAGTTAAAGAACAGGACTAAATCAAATTACAAGTTTACAGTTGACTTAGATTTAGTCCTATTCTTTAACTTTGATTTTTGTTTGAGATGCAGAGGTGAATCCAACATATCAATTATTAATTTGTAGGCAAACTGGAATTAAAATCAGACTAAGTCAGTGGCACAACATATACATCTCCTTTAAATGCTGACATTTGGTTGCATTGACAACCAAACACAATTCATCATCACTTTTGCAATATAGTAAATAGCCTATTAACAAATATGTTGGATTTACGTCTCCAACTAAACCCCCCCCCCCCCCCCCCAAAAAAAAAAAAGTTACAGATTAGAATTAAGCCAGTGGCTCAAATTAAACTATGCAAGAATGACATACATCTTCATTAAAATGTTGATATTTGGTTGCATTGTCAACCTAACCCAATTTGATATGACTTGTAATACAGTAAATATCCTAAAGTTAAGGCTATCTTACAAACAAATGTAACCGTTTTTATTCAACCTTAAAATGACTAACCCATCCATTGCCACATTGTTGAGGTTACTGTAACTACAAAAGTCATATTATGTAATCATAGAACATGTGCATGTTCAAGAAAGCATGCAAAGGTTACAGATCTGTGGAGATCTTTACAATATAGATATCTGAACATAATTTCATACTGTATTGATCACTTGCACTATGTACTGTACGTGCACAAACTTCTGTCTGTCTTTTCAGTGGGTGAATAAAGGTTGACATTTCATTGATCATCATCTCAACCGAATATTACCCACTTTTCTACGTTGAAATGATGTGGTTTGCAGTGGGTGGTGTAGTGACTGGCGAGCTACAGTACACTGGGGTGCGTTCCTATAGAATGTGCACGCTTGATTGAGCCCTTTTTGACTGTGCAGTCACTACTCTGTCCTTGGCTTTATTCATGTCAATCATTACCGGCTATTCTGATTACTTTTTTAAATCAAAAGTTATCTTTTGAGAGAGAGAGACCCCCCCCCCCTCCCCCCATTGAGTTCTTTCATTTGCTGTATCAGCAGCCCTCTGGTTCTTTTTCAGAAACAGGAAATCCACAGGTCCCTTTGAACAATTCATGGAAGAGGGAGTGTTTGCATAGAAAATCCCTGTGGTAGGCCTACTGATATCTTTGAAACACATGCCTTAATGCTTTAGTAAGGAGAAAGACCCATTTTCCAGGCAGTAATAATGGAGCAAAGGAGTGATGTGTGAATAGGCCTAATTGCCAAGCATTAAACTGAGGGCATATTTCCTGTGAAGGGTTTTACAGCACAGATACACCTGCTATATGTGTCACCATGTCATCCATTTATGCCACCCCTCCAAAGCAGGACTCACCCACAACTTCAACAACACTGTTGTGTCAATATACTGTGCGCCAGTGCCAACTAGTCCAAGTAACAAGTGGGTCATTCAAAAGATCTTTCCAGAACATAATGCATAAACATGTAAATCAAATCAAATCAAATCAAATTTATTTATATAGCCCTTCGTACATCAGCTGATATCTCAAAGTGCTGTACAGAAACCCAGCCTAAAACCCCAAACAGCAAGCAATGCAGGTGTAGAAGGTGTAGAAGTAAATGAATTTAGATTGTTAGGGCTACAGATAATTTTTTTAAAGCCTACGTACTAAATTATATAGTATGAAGATTCAAACATAACTTAATGTTTGTGTAGCATAGTTTACTGCATGCATTACTTTATAATATTGTATTATATAAAGTCATACTAACCTATTAATCTATTTTACTTTATTCTATTATACAGATAAGCAGTTTTCACATTTTACCATAACTAGCTAAACTACACATTGTATTGCAACTAATTGGTCTTTTGTAAAAGAAAAGGCTAACCTTCAATTCTCCTCAGTTGTTTGCACATCAATTAAACTGCAGAACCACTGTACATAGATTACACTACACACCTAATCAGATGCACACAGTGCCGTGGGCTATTCTACATGCGGCAGGTAGTTAAATAGGCAACTTTTCATTCTGTCAGTTGTGCCTTCTTTTGATTGGGGAAATAAAAATCTAAATAGGTCGTCAATGCAAACAGGATGTTGTCGCCCTGGTGCTCCTGTTGCAATTCGACGTGTTCCTGTGAACCGATAAGATCCCGGAGTCGTAGGGAAACAGCCGGAGACGTGAGTCATTTGGTTGAGGACGAGGATCAACGCGAAATTGTCGCGGATCGAACCAGGATGAACCAGGACATTGCACTTTTGAGAGAACAGTACAACTGCACTAAAGAGAAACAAAAGACCCGGGTGGTTTTATTCAGACAAGGTAGGCAACTCTTTCGATGAGTGCTGTGCGAGCTTGGCATGCACACAACCAGTTTTGTCTAAAGTTTTGTCTGGCAACAGGCCGATGTTCTGCTTCCTTGGTCTTTTGTATCTATAATGGAGTTATAATGTGAATTTCAGTAGTTTTGACTGAATTAGTCTTGGCTACTTTTGTTTCTTCATACAACTGATTATCCTGATCCGTCTGCTTTGAACAACAACAATGGCAGTTACTGTAGCCAGTAGACCTGACCCTTACAGCTGCGCTAGGGTCGGACAGACTTCCTTCGTGAACACCTGTGGAGCCCCTGCAATATATTATTCAGAAAACATACCTCAATCCAGGGATGACAAATGCCTTGTACTTTAAAATTGTCCCATTCAAATAAAAGTGTATTTGTCACATGCGCCAATGGAATAAAACTGTTGTAGACTTTACCATGAAATGCTAATTTGAGCCCATTCCCAACAACGCAGAAGTAAAAAGTAAGAACATTTGCTAATTGAAAAAAGTAACATAATAAATCACAATAACGAGGCCATATACAAGGAGTACCAGCGCGAGTCAATGTGCAAGGGTACGAGGTAGTTTAGGTAATATGTACAGGAAGTCTATCCAAACCTAATGCAGCTGTAAGCAAGGTCAGATCTGTTGGCTAGGCTACAGGCTTCTGGAAGTGTGTGTATGTCCATGTGTGTCATTTGAACACAAGTTATATTTTTGTTACAATAACATGACTACATAAGTAAGCACTTCATTTTTTATTTTTTTCTGAGCTGAAAGGTTGATTGCAAATGTCTGTTAACCTGTCTTTACTTTTCTATTCTATTTCCCGACAGTATCAGCTGATGACGCAACAGAGATCGGTGGGAAAGCCCTGGTCAACATGGTCCCGGTCAACCAGGAGATGAAGAGCACACATGAGAGGAAGAGGACGGTGTCAGAGGCTGAGATTGATTTTGTTAGGCACCTGGAGATGACTCCGTGGTACACACACTTAGGAATCCACCGACGGACCAACGGTATCGTAGCACCTCATCCGAACCCCACATTCACTGGCAGCAATTCTTCGAGTTTGACTTCGCTCTCTGAGGACTGTCCTGACACGTCCAGTGACAAAGTCTTGGGGGATTCTACGTCTTTCCATTCTGAAGAGTTGAGTTCCAGTAACAGCATTTCAGGCTCCCAGAAGTTCTCATCCCCAGTCGTTTTGTCCAGACAACTGAGTTTTGGGGGCCAGCAGCCACCTCAGTTCTCCTCCAGCCCCCTTCACCACTACCCCTTCCCCCAGCGAAAAGGGCCCAAGAAGTCAGAGGCTGCCAGGAGACTTGGGATGTACACATCATTCTGATAAGAGAGGGAGTCTGCTATAGTGCAATATGTGTTATGTTTCTGCATTAAAAACATTATTGTTGAGTTGCTATAAGGACATTTGCTATGCAGCCATTTACATGTTAATGATGTCATGTAAGTTGCTGTGCCTTACCTTGTGTTGGACCCGTTTGTTACCGTTTGAGTTTCATCTCATTGGCGCCTAAATGTGTTTGTTTGAGAAGGAAATATATTTTCCCCAGTGAGTCTGCAGGACTGTGCCACTGAACCAATGAGTGGAAAATGACTGATTATTCTCTGGTGTGCATAGCCTATTATTGTCATACAGTAAGCTTAATCCCAGCCATCCAGATGGAATGTGCAGACAGTGTGATGATGCAGTGATTTAAATATCTTTGTACAGTGTGCTACTTCAACATGCATATTGAATATTAAAACATCCCATCAAAACTCTTTGAGTCATTTTAAAAAGGTACCATACTTTTGATGTTCTTTCCTTCGCTTCTACTATTCTGTGTTGTCATTTGTGTCAGTCTCTCGCTGCATTTTGTTTTAGGCTAAACTCCAATCGTGTTGGTAGCATCATAATATGAGGACCGAGCCATCTCCTAATCTAACCCCAAACCATGGGTGCAACTTTCACTGGGGACATAGCCAGGGGAACACTCCAACTCTCAGGCATAATTTACAGATAGCCAGGGGAACACTCCAACTCTCAGACATAATTTACAGATAGCCAGGGGAACACCCCAACTCTCAGACATAATTTACAGATAGCCAGGGGAACACTCCAACTCTCAGACATAATTTACAGATAGCCAGGGGAACACTCCAACTCTCAGACATAATTTATAGATAGCCAGGGGAACACTCCAACTCTCAGACATAATTTACAGATAGCCAGGGGAACATTCCAACACTCAGCAGTGGTGGAAAAGGTATCCAACTGTCATACTTGAGTAAAACCAAAGACACCTTAATAGAAAATGACTCAAGTAAAAGTAAGAACCAGTAAAATACTACTTGAGTAAAAGTATTTGGCTTGAAATATTCTTAAGTATCAAAAGTATACATTTCTAATTCCTTATTAAGCAAACCAGATTGCACTTCTTTTTTATTTACAGAAAGCCAGGGGCACACCCCCGCACTCAGACATCATTTACAAACAAAGCATGTGTGTTTAGTGAGTCTGCCAGATCAGAGGCAGTAAGGATGACCAGGGATGTTTGGTTGATAAATGAATTGGACCATTTTCCTGTCCTGCTAAGCAATCAAAATGTAATGAGTACTTTTGGGTGTTAAGGAAAATGTATGGAGTAAAATGTACAATATTTTCTTAACGAATGTAGTGAAGTAAAAAGTTGTCAAAAATATGAATAGTAAAGTACAGACACCCCCAAAGAGTAGTACTTTAAAGTGTTTTTACACCACTGACACTCAGACATCATTAGGCCGTCATTGTAAATAGGAATTTGTTTTTAACTGACTTGCCTAGTTAAATAAAGGTTCAATCAAAAATAAAACATGAAAATGTACAGATCGCCAGGGGAACATTCCAACACTCAGGCATAATTTACAAACGTAGCATGTGCCATCAGATTTGCCACCAATGCTCCTTATAGGACACATCACTGCACTCTATACTCCTCTGTAAACTGGTCATACTATATACCCATTGCAAGACCCACGGGTTGATGCTTATTTATAAAACCCTCTTAGGCCTCACTCACCTCTATCTGGGATATCTACTGCAGCCCACGTACAACACCTGTTCTGCCAGTCACATTCTGTGAAAGGTCCCAAAAGCACACACATCCCTGGGTCACTCGTCTTTTCAGTTGGCTGCAGCTAGCGACTGAAACGAGCTGCAACAAACACTCAAACTGGACAGTTTTATCTCAATCTCTTCATTCAAAGACTCAATCATGGACACTCATATTGACAGTTGTGGCTGCTTTGCGTGATGTATTGTTGTCTCTGACCTTCTTGCACTTTGGGCTGTTGTCTGTGCCCAAAAATGTTTGTACCATGTTGTGTTGCTACCATGTTGTTGTCATGTTGTGTTGCTACCATGCTGTGTTGTCATGTGTTGCTGCCTTGCTATGTTGTTGTCTTAGGTCTCTCTTTATGTAGTGTTGTTTCTCTTGTCGTGATGTGTGTTTTGTCATATATATATATATATATATATATATATATATATATATATATATATATACAGTGGGGAGAACAAGTATTTGATAAACTGCCGATTTTGAAGGTTTTACTACTTACAAAGCATGTAGAGGTCTGTAATTTTTATCATAGGTACACTTCAACTGTGAGAGGCGGAATCTAAAACAAAAATTCCGAAAATCACATTGTATGATTTTTAAATAATTCATTTGTGTTTTATTGCATGACATAAGTATTTGATCACCTACTAACCAGTAGGAATTCCGGCTCTCACAGACCTGTTAGTTTTTCTTTAAGAAGCTCTCCTGTTCTCCACTCTTTACCTGTATTAACTGCACCTGTTTGAACTCGTTACCTTTATAAAAGACACCTGTCCACACACTCAATCAAACAGACTCCAACCTCTCCACAATGGCCAAGACCAGAGAGCTGTGTAAGGACATCAGAGATAAAATTGTAGACCTGCACAAGGCTGGGATGGGCTACAGGACAATAGGCAAGCAGCTTGGTGAGAAGGCAACAACTGTTGGCGCAATTTTTAGAAAATGGAAGAAGTTCAAGATGACGGTCAATCACCCTCAGTATGGGGCTCCATGCAAGATCTCACCTCATGGGGCATCAATGATCATGAGGAAGGTGAGGGATCAGCCCAGAACTACACAGCAGGACCTGGTCAATGACCTGAAGAGAGCTGGGACCACAGTCTCAAAGAAAACCATTAGTAACACACTACGCCTTCATGGATTAAAATCCTGCAGCGCACGCAAGCTCCCCCTGCTCAAGCCAGCGCATGTCCAGGCCCGTCTGAAGTTTGCCAATGACCATCTGGACGATCCACAGGAGGAATGGGAGAAGGTCATGTGGTCTGATGAGACAAAAATAGAGCTTTTTGGTCAAAACTCCACTCGCCGTGTTTGGAGGAAGAAGAAGGATGAGTAGAACCCCAAGAACACCATCCCAACCGTGAAGCATGGAGGTGGAAACATCATTCTTTGGGGATGCTTTTCTGCAAAGGGGACAGGACGACTGCACCGTATTGAGGGTAGGATGGATGGGGCCATGTATCGCGAGATCTTGGCCAACAACCTCCTTCCCTCAGTAAGAGCATTGAAGATGGGTCGTGGCTGGGTCTTCCAGCATGACAACGACCTGAAACACACAGCCAGGGCAACTACAGAGTGGCTCCGTAAGAAGCATCTCAAGGTCCTGGAGTGGCCTAGCCAGTCTCCAGACCTGAACCCAATAGAACATCTTTGGAGGGAGCTGAAAGTCCGTATTGCCCAGCGACAGCCCCAAAACCTGAAGGATCTGGAGAATGTCTGTATGGAGGAGTGGGCCAAAATCCCTGCTGCAGTGTGTGCAAACCTGGTCAAGAACTACAGGAAACGTATGATCTCTTTAATTGCGAACAAAGGTTTCTGTACCAAATATTAAGTTCTGCTTTTCTGATGTATCAAATACTTATGTCATGCAATAAAATGCAAATTAATTAGTTAAAAATCATACCATGTGATTTTCTGGATTTCTATTTTAGATTCCATCTCTCACAGTTGAAGTGTACCTATGATAAACAATTACAGACCTCTACATGCTTTGTAAGTAGGAAAACCTGCAAAATAGGCAGTGTATCAAATATTTGTTCTCCCCACTGTATATATACACGTGTGTGTGTGTATATATATATTTATCCCTGCCCCAAAAAGAGGCCTTTTGCCTTTTGGTAGGCTGTCATTGTAAATAAGAATTTTTCTTAACCGACTTGCCTAGTTAAATAAAGGTCAAATACAAATAAATGTGTGTTTAGGGAGTCTGCCAGATCAGAGGCAGTAGGGATGACCAGGGATGTTCTATTGATAAGTCTGTGAATTGGACAATTTTACTGTCCTGCTAAGCATTCAAAATGTAATGACTACTTTTGGTTGTCGGGGAAAACGTATGGCATAAAAAGTACATTATTTCATTTTGTAAATATCAATAGTAAAGTAAAGTACAGATTCCACAAAAAAAAGACTTTTATGTAGTACTTTAAAGTATTTTTACTTAGGTACTTTACACCACTGCATTAAGGGTAATAGCAGGTGGAATGAAATACAACCAAAAATGTAAATGGATAACCTACGTATTTTAAATCATTGGACATACTTGTGGTGGAGTACTTTCTAGAAGTTCTGTGCTTTGCCACCGAGTAGGAGCGAAGACAATTTGGACCTCGTGACTTTCCTTAGTGCGGAAGTGAAAGAAGAATAACATTAAAAAGCTCGTTTCAACACATTCCTATCAAAATAATACGGCGACAAGGTTAACACTTCCAACGTGACTGAATCATTAATTTGGTAAATCTTTAAATAAATCTGAAACAACGAATGTTTCGTATTTATCCTGCGTGAGCTAGTCGTAGCCAAAATGGGCAGCGTCGCAGCTGTTGTTATTGTCTGCGACTGCGTAGTTAGCATACAATAATATTGGCTCTACCTACTGTAGCTAGTTAGTTCTACTCATCCATTTTACATTTGAGTTATTTAGCAGACGCTCTTATCCAGAGCGACTTACAGTAGTGAGTACATACATGTTCGTACTTCATCCTGCGGATTTCCCCTATTTGCGGGCTAGCTGTTCACTTTCACCTTTCCTACCATATTTGTTTCACAGTTTTGAGAATGGCAGAGATGCATATTCAGGCAAAGCTGGTAAATCTTTTAAAACAAGATAAAATTCAGCTCTGGAACCCACCATACACCACAGAAAACAACCAGGCAGGACAGCAACCTCTGCAGGTAACATTAGCTATGAAGTTATAGCCATTCTAAATGTGTTGATGTTCATTCAGCTGGTTGGTCTGTCACCTGACTATGAGTCAGAGTTGTGTGATAGTTTTTAACTATGCCTGTCTGTGTCTGTCTTTGTCACTGTTGTCATTGCAGCAGCTTGCAGTGAACTATGCACCCATTGTGTGCTTCTCTGTGTCTGAAGTGGCAAGTGCCTTGGAGAGCATCAGATCCCAAGCAGTAAAGAGAGGAATGGGGAATAAGACCTATAGAGAGACATTTGTGGCCACGTTGGAACTCCTTCTGCCTAAAGACGGAAAAAAGGTTTGTGTGTGTGTGTGTTTTTTGAGTTTGAGGGTGGGTGTGTTTTCCCTGACACACCCTACAGAAAATAAACTAATAATTCCAGATTTTTTACCTAATTGCTTTAGGATGTCAAGAAGAAGAACTATTTGGAGACTAAACTGGATGTCCTTGCACAAGATATCATGGCTAGGTAAGTGAAAATGGCCATCACAATGTCAATCTTTTATGTTATCAGTGGTTGAAGTGTCTTATTAGGCCTATTATGTCTAAGGTCACAAAGCTATACAGTGCTACTTTCTTCCTACATTTGTATAGGATTGCTGAACAATATGGACTCAAATACATCAAGTTAATTTTGAATGGGAAGACACTGACTCCTGGTAAGTTCCACTTAGATCTAGTTACCACAACCACCCTCTAATCAATGCATATTAACTCTCATTATGTTTGGTAATTTCAGCTTTGCATGCAAAAGCTTTGATGAAGTCCTTAAGTCCGATACGTAAAGCTTATAATAAAGAGCAGTGATATTAGCAAGACCAATGTGCAGTTTTTTTTTTCTCTCTCAACTTTGCAAGCATTCAAACGGTTTCTCTTCACAGAGAAGCGTCTGGATGAACAGGACGTGAAGAACAACAGTAAGATTATGGTTCTGCGGGTGAGCGAGCCTGAGAGGAAGAAACAGATGGCGGAGGAGGAGGAGAAGAAGAAAACTCAGGACCTGAGTGTCCAGAGAACCCAGAAGGGCTTCCAGATCCTCTCCGAGAGAGGTTAGTGAGACACTGCTTTTGAACACAATCACAATTATCACAACGCTACAGGAATATTACTTCATGCTTGTTCTTTGGCTTGGTTGTCATTTTAGGCATCCAGATCCTCTCAGTAAACCCTCATACTGCGTTTAACCTCAATCACAATGCTACAGGAGTGTTATTTTATGGTGGTTCTGTGGTTTGGTTGTCATTGTAGATGGCACTGATGACCCAGCCACGACTCCATTCCTAGAGATTGCTGATCAGAAGGGGAACCCTCTGAAAATACCTCACAGAGAGAAAAAGGTAGTCTAGACAAAGGACTCATGAACATATGAGCAATATTATATTCATAACTGCCATGATAAGCAGTACGAGTGGACAGCAAGCTCACACAACGTGTGGCTTGAATGGTAACTATGATTCTTGCCATGTGTTCTGTGTGAATTTAAGCTCCACTGATTGTGACTCCGCACCACACCAACTCTTGACTATTTCTAATGCTGTGTGATTGTTGTCCTCAGGCTTTGATTCTAGCCATGGGGTTCCACGAGAAAGGCCGTGCTCTGATGAAGAGGAAACAGTACGACGCTGCTCTGTGCCACCTGTTGCAAGCTGACGACCAGTTTGGGTAAAACACCTACAGCTACAATCACAGAAATTTGTCGAAGCAGATGTTGGTCAAAACACACATTTACCTTTTGGTTAAATCCGTCAATGTCTAATTAAAAATGTCAGATCATTTTATGGTGTTATCATTTTATTTGACTTTGAATGTGTACAACTGCTACACGTTCTGTTCCACCTCTAATACCATTGTACAGTTCCTCCGATCCATTAGATTTATTAAGACTGATGTAAGATATTTATTTTGTGTGTCTCTCCACAGAACATGTGGCTCGGTGCTCTTGAGCACGGTGGACAACTATGCAGTACTGCAGCTGGACATCGTGTGGTGCTACAGAGCCCTGGAGGCCCTTTCCTGCCTGGACGACGGCAAGCAGAGGCTGCAGAGAGCCGAGGACTGCTTCCTCAAGTGCTACGGAGAGGAGCAGCAGAGGCTCATGCAGATCAAGGTGATGAACCGCCATCTCTGGTCTATGGCTCTGTTAACAAACAACGCCTAACCCCTACCCACATTTCATAAAAGTTGTAATATAGTACATTTTATTAATTTAATTTTGTTTTCAGGGAAACACAGGACGAGAGGAAGTGCTGTTCCTCAGGCTGTACCTCCTACAGAGCTTACTAGCATACCTGGATGGTAACGAACACCAGGCCACACAGAAGCTAATGCGGGTACAGTACATCATCTGGCTGTACAATCTGGAGTCCTGCTTCCAGATTGTCTTGTCTTCAGACATTAACAACAAAGTTTCTATAAGCAGGGAGGCACCTCACTGTAATATTACTGATTCTACCTCTTACTGCTGTGTTGTAGGTGGAGGACCTGTATGGGCGTCTGTGTCTGGACCCAGGGAAGATGACCGGGCTGATGGGTCTGGGTTTCTCTGAGCAGGAGGCCCGTCTAGGCCTGAGGGCCTGCCACGGCAATGTAGACGAGGCCGCGCTGCACATCACCCACAGGAGACAGGTGGGTCCCCCATGAGCAATAGAATGACGCAATGTTGACTTGAATGGTAACGTCTATTCTAGTTTATTATACAGTGCCTTGCGAAAGTATTCGGCCCCCTTGAACTTTGCGACCTTTTGCCACATTTCAGGCTTCAAACATAAAGATATAAAACTGTATTTTTTTGTGAAGAATCAACAACAAGTGGGACACAATCATGAAGTGGAACGACACTTATTGGATATTTCAAACTTTTTTAACAAATCAAAAACTTAAAAATTGGGCGTGCAAAATTATTCAGCCCCTTTACTTTCAGTGCAGCAAACTCTCTCCAGAAGTTCAGTGAGGATCTCTGAATGATCCAATGTTGACCTAAATGACTAATGATGATAAATACAATCCACCTGTGTGTAATCAAGTCTCCGTATAAATGCACCTGCACTGTGATAGTCTCAGAGGTCCGTTAAAAGCGCAGAGAGCATCATGAAGAACAAGGAACACACCAGGCAGGTCCGAGATACTGTTGTGAAGAAGTTTAAAGCCGGATTTGGATACAAAAATATTTCCCAAGCTTTAAACATCCCAAGGAGCACTGTGCAAGCGATAATATTGAAATGGAAGGAGTATCAGACCACTGCAAATCTACCAAGACCTGGCCGTCCCTCTAAACTTTCAGCTCATACAAGGAGAAGACTGATCAGAGATGCAGCCAAGAGGCCCATGATCACTCTGGATGAACTGCAGAGATCTACAGCTGAGGTGAGAGACTCTGTCCATAGGACAACAATCAGTCGTATATTGCACAAATCTGGCCTTTATGGAAGAGTGGCAAGAAGAAAGCCATTTCTTAAAGATATCCATAAAAAGTGTCGTTTAAAGTTTGCCACAAGCCACCTGGGAGACACACCAAACATGTGGAAGAAGGTGCTCTGGTCAGATGAAACCAAAATTGAACTTTTTGGCAACAATGCAAAACGTTATGTTTGGTGTAAAAGCAACACAGCTCATCACACTGAACACACCATCCCCACTGTCAAACATGGTGGTGGCAGCATCATGGTTTGGGCCTGCTTTTCTTCAGCAGGGACAGGGAAGATGGTTAAAATTAATGGGGAGATGGATGGAGCCAAATACAGGACCATTCTGGAAGAAAACCTGATGGAGTCTGCAAAAGACCTGAGACTGGGACGGAGATGTCTTCCAACAAGACAATGATCCAAAACATAAAGCAAAATATACAATGGAACGGTTCAAAAATAAACATATCCAGGTGTTAGAATGGCCAAGTCAAAGTCCAGACCTGAATCCAATCGAGAATCTGTGGAAAGAACTCAAAACTGCTGTTCACAAATGCTCTCCATCCAACCTCACTGAGCTCGAGCTGTTTTGCAAGGAGGAATGGGGAAAAAATTCAGTCTCTCGATGTGCAAAACTGATAGAGACATACCCCAAGCGACTTACAGCTGTAATCGCAGCAAAAGGTGGCGCTACAAAGTATTAACTTAAGGGGGCTGAATAATTTTGCACGCCCAATTTTTCAGTTTTTGATTTGTTAAAAAAGTTTGAAATATCCAATAAATGTCGTTCCACTTCATGATTGTGTCCCACTTGTTGTTGATTCTTCACAAAAAAAATACAGTTTTATATCTTTGTTTGAAGCCTGAAATGTGGCAAAAGGTCGCAAAGTTCAAGGGGGGCGAATACTTTCGCAAGGCACTGTATTTTGATTAATTAAATAAGTCCCATAGTAGGGAAAAAGGGTCCGGCGCTCTCACCTGATGTAGTTGCAGATGATAGGAAATATTAACTGATAACTAAGTTATCAGCGCTGTTATAATTATAGAAATACACTTACTAGAACTATTTGAGTCAGTGTCCCATGATGGGTGGAGCATATTGAGTGTAATTCTATGGTTTTGTCTGTCCCTGTAAGGAGAGGGAGGAGATGAAACAGCAGGAGAGGGAGAAGAGGATGAGGCGTATGGAGGGCCTGGCCACCCTCAGAGCGCTGGGTTACTCCAAGAGAGACGCTGCCCGGGCCCTCCATCAGGCAGACGGGGACATGGACAGAGCCTATGGGGTGAGAGGCAGTCGCTGCTACTGCAAAAACACACATTGTTTCTCAATACGCCATGAAAGAGGATATGCCAACCATCACAACATGTTACCATAACCAGAGCCATGAAGCAACATTAGCTAGCAGAAGAGTGTAGGTGTAGGCTAGCATACTTTGCTAATATGTATTCTTTTTGTATTACTTGATCCTTGTTTACTTGTTTCCCCCTAGATTCTTCTAGAGTCCACCCAGGCTGAGTCTGCTGCTGTAACCAACCACAACACAGAGCTCCCCATAGATCAATCCAAGGTTGAGCAGGTAACATCCCCTACCTCTTTCGAGCTCTCCCTCACTCACTCGCTCTCGTCACTATTTCAGTATAAAAGGTAGGTTTATCAGTTTAGTATGGTACCTTATCCTTCCCTCTGCATAGCTGTTATACCTGGGCTTTGAGCCGGAGGCTGCCGAAGCTGCACTGAGGCTGACGGGGGGAGACGTGCAAGGGGCCACCCAGCTACTGCTGGACAACCAGGGGGTCCTGCCCCCAGAGCTGCTCTCCCCCTCTCCCCCCTCCTCATTGTCCGAGGAGCCCAGCACCTCCTCTGAGTCCGCAGGTAGGACTCGCATTCACACACGTACGTACACAGAGAAGCATGCAGATGAACAGATGGATTCACGCTCTCATTACTCCGTTAATACAACAATACAGGTCTTATTGAATAAATCATTTAAAAAAATCGGTTTTGTCACATACACTGGCTAGTGTTCCGCTGTTGAGAGGTCTATGTGAGAAAGAGGCATTCAATATGCTGCTGATACTTAAGGCACCAGGATGCCATTTATACCCAAATCCCCAAAGTAGAGCCCTAATGAACATGACACTTGTCATTGGTGTGTCCAGGCTCTGGGAGCCAAGGGGAGGACCCTATGGACGTAGACCTGGTGAATGAGGTGCTGGAGGATATCCCCCGACATGAAGAAGACTACCTGGACCTGACCCTGGAGGAGGAGAGCGAGGTCATAGCTCAGATGAAGTCCTACCTCCACAGGAACTGTACCCCCTCCAGCTAAAGTGCCGTCAAGCCGGCAGCCATTTTTTAACGCACTTCCACCACGTCCTAAAACAAGGGTGTTTGATTTTGGTCTTTTTAGACCCCAAATTAGGTTTGTGATTGTTTTTTTTCCCCATAGCGATATCCCCATCAACATTTTTACATTCTGTTTTTTTGTACCAAAGTGTTGTCATTTAAACATGTGAACAGATTGGAAATAATTTGTAAGGAAGTGAGCTAACGTCAATCAAAAAAGGAAATCAGAAAGTTAATCTGGGGACTGTGTTCTCCCCATTCTCACCACTTGGATTATTTGAAGGTTCATGTTTGAGATTTCAACCCTGTTTAGAATGTGAGGCTTATAATTGTATCGTAAAGGGAATTTTGGTTGCTTGTGTAC
The DNA here is from genome assembly GCF_002021735.2 of Oncorhynchus kisutch. Lineage (NCBI taxonomy): Eukaryota > Metazoa > Chordata > Actinopteri > Salmoniformes > Salmonidae > Oncorhynchus > Oncorhynchus kisutch. The sequence goes on from NC_034191.2 coordinate 73,437,408, forward strand.
AAGATGTTTCTCCAACTGAAATACATTTGTGTTTGTACTCTGTTTTAGTATTCCAGATCCCTTGAAGTAATTTAATCAAGAAATTAAGTTGGTTAAATTCTGTTTTTATTTCAGTTGTGGTTTTCATGGAGTTTGATTACCAATATGACAATACATGACTGGTCTTAGTGCCATATAGTTCAGGTTGCCTTTAGTTTCAAAGTCATTTGCATTTAATTTAAGAACCTGTTATTACATACAATAAATACTCCTTTGCAATTAGTATGTATTTGTGCCTCATGATTCACTGTTGTGAATGAGTGATAGTATGAACATTTATTTTTCTTATGCCTGTGCTCTATACCGTATCTACCAGTGGAGGCTGCTGAGGGGAGGATGGCTCATAACGTCTTGAACGGGGCAAATGGAATGGCATCAAGCATATGGAAACCATGTGTTTGATACCATTCCACTGAGTTATTACCACGAGCCCATTCTCCCCAATTAAGGTGCCACCAACCTCCTGTGCTATCTAATCATAACCTTTTTGGGGTACCTTACCCCAGATATGCTTTGCTCTCGCAGTACCCCCTCATGTGCAATCAATCGTTAAGCCAATATTCTTAATGAGTCTTCCCAAGTACCCCCAGGGGTCCTAGTACCCAGGTTGAAAACCACTGCTCTATATAGACCCTCGTACACTCACACGTATCTCACAGAAACAACACAGCAAGTGTTCGATTAAAAATACATTTGTGGTATTATGTTATTTTTTATTTTTTATTGTACATTTCTAGAATGGTGAAAGTCAGTCCATGTGGGTCTGGACAGGGGAAAAGGTTTAAAAGTAGTTGACCACTCTACGGATGGACTGGATGTTGGGGTTCTCGGCCTGCCACTCATTGTGACTGCAGTAGTCTCCTCTCTCCACGATGTACATGCGTCCGCGGAAGTTAGGCTCCTCGTACATCACCCAGCTACAGAAGGAAATCGGCAGGTTAGAAATGGTCACACATCTGCTCACTTCACACACTGTTAGAGAAGATGGAATAGCAGTAATGGCCTAAATATATCTACTGTGTGTAATTTAATGATGTTTTCAGGATATTAAGTCAAATATAGAAATGTATTGTGTGTTTGCTAATAGCTATAGCCTGTCCATTAAATTAATAAATGAATCAATTACATAGATTTATAAAATACTATCACACATCAAATCAACTAAATATGTGGTTTTTAAAAATAAATATACTACTTTCAGGGTGAGGATCCATTTAACAACAAGTTGTAAAATCCTGAACTTCCCCTTTAATATTCAACTCACTCCTGGAAAATAACAGTTGGGACCACAGTTGTGAATAGTGGAATTAGTTATTTAGGAATTCAGCAATCTACGCTTTACCTTCTAGATCGTTGGCATATGTGTTCCAATTATGTTCCTACATGCTAAAAGGTTGGCTATCTTAGCTCAACAAAAATAGATCCAAATGTTTAATCACTGTAAATGTGTTTCTCTGATTTCACAGTTTTACGTGTGTGTGATTGCAGTCTGTGGCTAGAGGTGTGTTTCTTACGCTCCGTCTCCGTAGACCTTGATGGAGTTGATGCAGCTCTTGCTGAAGCCACGGCTCTGCAGGAAGGGGCAGTCGTCACAGACCTCCACACACTGGCCAGAGAAGTTACAGGCCTCGAACAGTTCCATTCTGTAGTGCTCACCGTGCTGCAAGACACAGTAGAAGAGGAGAGAGGTTAACATGAATCTGCATTTGGATTTCATACACGCTTTTCAACAGCGGAATACTATTATAATGAAGATGAGCGAGAAGAATCTAAAGTATCTTTAAGTTAAAGTAGAAAATGGCTCTATAACGTAACCTCTCATCATCCTCATTAGCACCCCCCTAGCCCTTAACCCCTATCCCTTTAAGCCTTAACCCCTATCCCTTTAAGCCTTAACCCCTTTCCCTTTAAGCCTTAACCCCTTTCCCTTTAAGCCTTAACCCCTTTCCCTTATAACCTTAACCCCTATCCCTTCAAACCTTAACCTATCCCTTTAATCCCTATCCCTTCAAACCTTAACCTATCCCTTCACTCCTTAACCCCTATCCCTACAATCCGGAACCCTTAACCCCATCTCTCACCATCTTGATGGGCTTGCAGGAGCCCATGTGGTCGTTGTGGCTGTTCCAACGCTGGAACTCTGGGTATTCGCCATGCTCCAGGATGTACTGCTGTCCCTTGAAGTCGGGGTGGTCGAAGCAGCGGAAGGCGCCGCTCTCCACACGGATGGAGTTGACGCGGTTCATAAAGCCACGGTCCTGGAAGTTATCGCAGTCGCCCCTGACCTCCAGCTGCCTGCCGGTGAAGCATTTTCCCTCGTAGAAGGTGATCTGTGTTGGGTGGGTGAGGAGGTTAATACCACAGTTCATTAGTTAGGGTGGGGAGGTCGAGGTAGGATAGCCTGGGATCAAATAATATTTAACATCATAATATAACTGGCTTGATTGAGCTTGACTGTTGCAATGCAACCCATAGAAGAATCCCAAAAGTGCAACCCCCACCCAGCTGCCACTGCAGGCAGGCTAAAGCAAACCCTTAAAGTATTCGAACGATTTCAAATAGTATTTGGATGCAAAATCCATTTCCTTTTATTGTTCACTTAGCCAAATGTAGTGAAACGGTCCAGAGCGATTGAGTTTGGATCCCAGGCTAGAGGCTTAACGGACACGTTGTCTCTGGAGTGTCTATTCAATCCACATCGCGGAAGTTCAGCTTTACAGCGTGATTGAAATTTAAACGCAATGTTTCCGCTTTAGAGTAGACTTCATTCAAGGTAAACGCTGCGTATGTCGCCTCAACCGGATGTTACCTTTTCATTTCTAATCGCGGAAACTTTAACGCTTCATCTTTCCAGATGTTGTCATGCAGTCTTGTTTCCATGCTGTATTTATGTGCTGAAACCAACTGCAGCTATTAATAAAAGACTAGAGTTGGCTTTAGCAGCATTATGCATACAAGACTATGGCATGTCTATTCCTATTGGCCAGCCACCAACTAATTATCCATACCGGCCACTGATAGTTTAAATCAAATAAATAAATGAAATGCTCACAAGACTTGCTCTTTTAGATATAATATTTGACCTCCCTTGACATATTTAACATTTCTCCCAGCAAGACAGTTATGGCACTGATCAGAACAATCTCACATTTTCACCAGGGATTGCCTCAATTTCCAAACTCATTTTATCACACCTACACTACCTGTTAAATGCATACACTCCCAAACCTATATGTTTATTGGCTGGAGTTCTCTCTAACCTTTACCTGGTAGTCTCAGTGAGGTCCAAATACCAATTTTTCAAGGGAGACCTGGCCTGGCTATCCAGTCAGTTATGTCCCAGTGGTAACCTACCTTATGCCGTGTGTATACAAGAAGACCCAGGTGCAGCTTACCTTTCCAGAATACTGCGACATTTCCACTGGATACTGTCCAACCTGGCCCACAAGTAAAGTGTAACAGTAAAAAAGTTGGACACCTCAATATATACGTCCGGGGCCGTGCCGGAAAGTATCGCGAGGCTTGCCACACAAAGGACACACAATGGGGGACTTAGGGCTTTTGCTGGGTGGGCACTTTCCCTTCAACTGTTGGCACTGCTGATTCTGGGCTTTGGCTGTAGAGAGACTAAACAGGAGGACAACAAAGGGTTTTGCTTGGCCAGGGCTTTGTGCAGGCCGTTTTGCACATGCTACGCTTCTCTTCTGGTCAAGTTGAATAAGGCCTGGCATGCCCTCACAGTGAGAAAGACAGAGAGAAGTGTGTGTGCGTGGGGTGGGAGGGTGGTTATCATGGCAACCAGGTGATGGGCCCACGAGGGAGAAGAGAGCGTGCAGAGCTACATCAAAGGCTCCGTATTCTCCTGCCCTCTCCACACAATACTACTACTATGACCTGCCATTGTTCACACAGACAGGGTGTCACAACCTTATTTAGATGACCATCGACCTCTGATCTGAAGTACTAGAACTGGCAGTGATGTTGTATGTGAAGTGTGGGGGACATTTGAATAGATTATTAAGATTTTATGGCTTTGAAATAGTTTTATATGGCTGTTATGACAATAACGCACTGGGCATATAAATCTGGTGATAAAACTGTTTATGAATGTCAGAACTATCCCTGTACATTCAAGTGAGAAATATAGATTTATACTGACTCTTTAATGTCATAAAATGTCTTTCAACATTGGCATATTGTAATATCTTGGAGAGCTTGAAGCTCTGTAAGAGAATATAGAGAACGTAAATGGATCTCCTGACTTGCTGATAGTGCATTGTGGTATTGGATTACTACCCTTGAATGCTAATCGATCGCCTACAAGTCCATTAGAGGATGATAAGCCCTCTTAAGTGTCTCTCTACCTCTGGCTATGCTGACTCTTTCTCGCTCGGGCCAATAGGTTAATAGATCGCCCTATCTTTGTATAATTTAGCCCCTCTCAATCATAGCCTGGGTAGCAGGCCTGTAATGTTGGTCTCATTGACTTCAACTAGGTATCCCCTTTCCCACTTTAGTTGTCATTATTAGACGCTAACATTAGACAATGTTCAACAAAAACACAAGTGTCAGTAATAGTGAGAAATGATGTGTTGCACCAGATTTAACTAACAGCACATTTGCATCTGCAGTCTCCGTTCTTCTGCACTAACGTGAAAGAGCTGGACAGAGGAAACAAAATCCCAGAAGGCAGCCGCCATACTGCTTTGACCTATCTTGTAGTTTTCAGATCAGTGCAGATGGAGAGGAGATATCCACTTTAGACTATTGAGATTCAACCCTGGGAGAATTGGACAGGTAAAACCAATATGGTAGAATCTTCTCCATGCCATCGAATAGGCTAGGATATTTTGTTATACTGAACAAAAATATAAATGCTACATGTAAAGTGTTGATCCCCTTTTTCATGAGCTGAAATAAAACATCTCAGAAAGGTTTCATACGCACAAAAAGCTTATTTCTCTCAAATTTTCTGCACCAATCTGTTTACATCCCTGTTAGTGAGCATTTCTCTTTTGCCAAGAAAATCCATCCACCTGACAGGTGTGGCATATCAAGAAGTTGATTAAACAGCATGATCAATGCCACATGTCTCAAGTTAAGGGAGACTGCAGTTGGCACGCTGTCTGCAGGAATGTACAGTTGAAGTCAGAAGTTTACATACACCTTAGCCAAATACATTTAAACTCAGTTTTTCACCATTTCTGACATTTAATAGTAACAATTCCATCTTAGGTCAGTTAGGATGACCACTTTATTTTAAGAATGTACAATGTCAGAATAATAGTAGAGAGAATTATTTTTTCAGCTTTTATTTCTTTCATCACATTCCCAGTCGTTTACATACACTCAATTAGTATTCCGTAGCATTGCCTTTAAATTGTTTCGGTAGTCTTCCACAAGCTTCCCACAGTAAGTTGGATGAATTTTGGCCCATTCCTCCTGACGAAGCTGGTGTAACTGAGTCAGGTTTGTAGACCTCCTTGCTCGCACACGCTTTTTCAGTTCTGCCCACAAATTTTCTATGGGATTGAGGTCAGGGCTTTGTGATGACCACTCCAATACCTTGACTTTGTTGACCTTAAGCCATTTTGCCACAACTTTGGAAGTTTGCTTGGCGTCATTGTCCATTTGGAAGACCCATTTGCAACCAAGCTTGAACTTTCTGACTGATGTCTTGAGATGTTGCTTCAATATATCCAGATTTTCCTACCTCATGATGCCATCTATTTTGTGAAGTGCACCAGTCCCTCCTGCAGCAAAGCACCCCCACAACATGATGCTGCCACCCCCGTGCTTCACGGTTGGGATGGTGTGCTTCGTCTTGCAAGTGTCACCCTTTGTCCTCCAAACATAACAATGGTCATTATGGCCAAACAATTCTATTTTTGTTTTATCAGACCAGAGAACATTTCCCCAAAAGTACAATCTTCACCCCCATGTGCAGTTGTAAACCGTAGTCTGGCTTTTTTATGGCGGTTTTGGAGCAGTGGCTTCTTCCTTGCTGAGCGGCCTTTCAGGTTATGTCGATATAGGACTTGTTTTACTGTGGATATAGATACTTTTGTACTGGTTTCCTCCAGCATCTTCACATGGTCCTTTGCTGTTGTTCATGGATTGGTTTGCACTTTTCCACCAAACTACGTTCATCTCTGAGACAGAACGTGTCTCCTTCCTGAGCGGTATGACGGCTGCGTGGTCCCATGGTGATTATACTTGCGTACTATTGTTTGTAGAGATGAACTTGGTACCTTCAGGCAGTTTTTTTTCTGAGGTCTTGACTGATTTCCCCATTATGTCAAGCAAAGAGGCACTGCATTTGAAGGTAGGCCTTGAAATACATCCACAGGTACACCTCCAATTGACTCAAATTATGTCAATTAGCCTATCAGAAGCTTCTAAAGCCATGACATCATTTTCTTGAATTTTCCAAGCTGTTTAAAGGCACAGTCAACTTAGTGTATGTAAACTTCTGACGGTAATTGCGATACAGTGAATTGTAAGTGAAATAATCTGTCAACAATTGTTGGAAAAATTACTTGTCATGCACAAAGTAGATGTCGAACTGACTTGCCAAAACTATAGTTTAACAAGAAATTTGTGGAGTGGTTGAAAAAAAGTTGATGACTCCAACTGTACATCAGAGCTGTTGGCAGAGAAGTTTATGTTCATTTCTCTACCATAAGCCGCCTCTGTTGTTTTAGAGAATTTGGCACTACGTTCAACCGGCCTCAACCACAGACCACGCCAGCCCAAACCTGCACATGTGGCTTCTTCACCTGCGGGATCCATACACCCAGACAGCTGATAAAACAGGAGTATTTATGTCTGTAAGAAAGCCCTTTTGTGGGGAAAAACTCATTCTGATTGGGAAGGGGTGCAGCCAGTCTTGATATCCATAGGGCCTTATTCATTTATCAGTTGACTGATTTCCTTATATGAACTGTAATTCAGTAAAATCGTTGCATGTTGCGTTCACATTTTTGTTCAGTATAGATCCAGACTCCATCCTTGCAGATCTACCCAAGTGCCTAGAGGGTAGGTGGGCTAGGGGTTGTTTCTCCATCATAAAATTAATGTATTCTATGGAGTAAAGACTGGCTATAAGTCCGTACTGTAATTGGTTCTACATGACAGTAACTATCTCCACTCTACTCCAACTGGATTATAGAGAGGAATATAATGAGGATTAGATCTCTCATGGGGGCACATATTAATCCAGCCCACCAGGTTTCCATTTCCCCTTGGTAATGTTAATTATCATGGACCCGCTCTGAGAGCTGGCAAGAGTGAGGAGCGGTGTGATGACACATTCTGTTTCCCTGACTGGGTGGCAACCTCAGCGTTTTGACATGTTCTGAGGTAGAGGAGCCAAGAGGAAGTAGAATACCGAATCATTTATCCCAGGACAGGTTAGGGAAAATATATAATTCCTATATCACATACTGTAATATCAAAATATATCATTTTCATGTGTATTCTGATTTTTTGTTTTATACAAACTAAATCTAATTCTGAGAAACAATCAGACAGAAAATCAAACTGTAGTGAAACAATATGCAGATTTAATGATTACCAAAAAAAAGGGAATCAACATTCACTACACTAGTGAATGAATGCTGGCCAACTGTAGTGGCCATAATAATAACTTTATGAAATACGTTGTTATGCAAACTTTTCAAGGGGAAGGCAGGGGGGGTCAGGTAGCAATGAGATTACAGGCTTTAAATGAGAAGTAAGGCTCGATATTTCACCATGTTTAGTTTCTCAGAAGAAGGGGAAGACAGGAGGGGGGGGGGGGGGGGGTGATACGAGTGTACTCTAAGCTGGGATGGATAATTACTCTTAATGTCAAAGTCTTCCTATGTCCTTCCCCCAAAAAAACACAAATAGAAGGGGAAAAAAGAAGACGTTTCTCGAGGGAGAACAGGCTGTTAGCCACTTCAAGTAGAGGGATTTCCCAGTGTCCAGTGCTGTGGTTGGGGACGGGTTGCGAGGGCCCGAGGCGGATGGTTACATCAGGGAGCAGGACGTCCTGCCCTGGGGGGCTCCCCCCTCCATTTTCTCTGCTTCCAGGATGGTCCTCTTGAACACCTCCACCGCCGTCTGACTCACACAGGAAACAGGAAGTCAGAGGACAGAAATTATGCCATATCAAGACAACAGGAGTGTGCAGACTGATGTTTTCTCTGCTCTGTGCTTAATAGGTAGGTTAAATGGTGATGGTGAAATGTGTTCAGTTCACACCAGCAAATCTAAAAGAAAACCAAACATTGACAGATGAATTGTGGCTGCTGGGAAAGAAAGAAGGTTGAAACACTGGAATATTTGATACAAACATTATTTTGATATCATCAGCAGCATGTGTCAGCAGGTAGCCTGGCGGATAGGAGCGTTGGGCCAGTAACCGAAAGGTTGCTGGATCGAATCCTTGAGATGACAAGGTAAAAATCTGTAGTTCTGCCCTTGAGCGAGGCAGTTAAACCCACTGTTCCCTGAGCCCTCCACACCTCTCTGATTCAGAGGGGTTGGGATAAATGCGGAAGACATTTCAGTTGAATCCATTGAGTTGTACAACGGACTAGGTATCTCCTTTCCAATGGATCTAACATGCCTCCTTTGGAAAATTGGGGAAGTCGCAATTAATGTTGAATGATGCATTCAGACCATATCATTTAAATAACTTCAAAAAACAAATACAAGTCGGTTACTTCTTTGGTTTTCATACATATTGATCTGAAGCAGGACACCTCAAGTCACTATTTGCACTCTGCCTACAACAAAACCACTGTAACCTTGAAAAGACTATGGAGAGATTCTGCAACAGCCTTAAAGAAGTATCCGTCAAAATAATATTTTTTTCTGCAACAATAGGAAACCTTTATGGTCTTCTTCAGCAGCAGGGCCTATTCCTGAGAAGGAGAGGAACATTTCTTGGAAGAGGTGTGTGCACACATCTCCATCAAAGTAGAGAATGAGAAATTCAATAAGAAGCTCTCCCTCTCTCTGGAGCCCAGACTGCTGTCCTCAGCATCCCCAGAAAAGGCCTCTCCTCCTGGGGACCGAGATCAAAACGACACCCTGGTCTGGAGTCCTCACAGCACAGAAATGGGGTCTGATCAATGTCTACCCCCCCTATTCCCCTGCCTAGCTCTGTCCCCCCTACCCAGGAATGACAAGGATGAGAACTGATTAAAGAGATTGATGAGCGGAGAATGATGAACAAAGCTGTAGGTATTACACTTTGGCAAACTATCTTCCATGTTGGCACCAAATGTTTCTTCCTTTACATTACTCTCACTGTATGTATTCAAACTAGACTGTAATAGCCTTGGGACATTCGGTGCCAAGATGGCACCCATTACAATACTACAGTAGATGTCAAACTCCATCTAACCGATGGCTCTGGGAGTGAATGTCCAGTCATCACCTGGTTCTCTTTTGCAGAGGACTCCATGAATGCTGCGTTCCACGAGTCAGCCAGTGCTTTGCCTTCTTCACAACTGATTACACTGAGGAGAGAGGGGGAAACAACACGTCACATTGACTACAATTAGCTTGTGACAGCAGTACAGCCCATACGCACAGTTCCTGATTGTACTGAGGGGAACAGAATAATAAAGTGAACACCATTTGTTTGTAACGCTACAGTATAACCACATGTAAAAGTGTTAAAATCCAATGGGAGCCTTACAGGAGGGTAAAGGCTCTAATGACAAAACTGAGCTGTTTTCACTATGGGGGAATTCCGACCGGAGTCCAGCACGTGTAAATGGAACTGAGCTGTTTTCACTATGGGGGAATTCCGACCGGAGTCCAGCACGTGTAAATGGAACTGAGCTGTTTTCACTATGGGGGAATTCAGACCAGAGTCAAGCACGTGTAAATGGAACTGAGCTGTTTTCACTATGGGGGGATTCCGACCGGAGTCCAGCACGTGTAAATGGAACGCAATTCAATTTTTTATGCACTTTTCTCTCTACGCATATTCTGACCTTGAACTTAAGCATGAGAATAGCATGCTATTCACACTGGCAAAGCGCACGCCCCCACAAGGTGGGGGGGGACCGGCAAGCTTTGGGGGCCCCGCAGATAGCATATGAACACGTCATAAGTTATGAAATAAATGTTTTGAATTACAGGAAAGTAGCTTTAAAACTGAAGAAAAAAAAATTGTACATTTTGCCAATGTGTAGGAAAGCAGGACATTCGGGACAATCCTTGTCTGGCAGGGAAACACTTTTTATTGTTTTTTTTTGTGTGCATTATTTGAGCTCAAACGTTACATTTAGGGCAATTTTATAAGAAAAAAGATTTGTTTTGGGGAATTTAACAAAAAAAATACTCATGCTCCGGAGCAATGGATCCCAATTTCAAACTCTCCAAAAAAGGGTTTAAAATTATAAAAACTTGTAATAATGGATATCAACTGAATAACTATCTAATGTAGTTTCTTGCAATAGCCTTCTGAATGTTAAACAATATCTCTCAAAACTGTGATTCCTAAAAGATGTCCGAAGATCTGGTCAACTCCGTGAGATGTGTCTTAAATGGTTGTTTTTTTAATTGCCGATTTTCAAATGAATAATTTACCATATTTTACAAATGTTTGTATTTAACTTGTATTTTTAGAGGCAAAAACATGTCAGTTTTAATTATCTGTCGACAATTCTGCCAGTGGCTTGTAAACTCTAATGCTTTGTTAATACACTGTTCTGCAACATATGCTTAAACAATGGAAAACATTTCTGTGCAAGACCAAAGCTGTAAAAATTTCAATATATGTCCTAAATCTAGAAAATAAGGTCAAAATGCTAACAGAATTAGCCCTGAAATATGCATTACATATTTGAATAATATCTTGTTAGAATTAAACAATCAAGGCCTTTAAACACTTGTTGGACAATTATTGTAACAATAAATGGCTTTTATCTTGTCTGACGGAGTGGACATGAATCCAGTTATTTGCATTTTATGAATAAAAAATGTAATAATGTAACAATGTTGTTCCTTCAAATGGTGTGATAGCTGATACTTTGGTCTTTCAAAATATATATTTCAAATGTTGTTAATATTGGGGCAGCCTAGTGGTTAGAGTGTTGGACTAGGAACCGAAAGGTTACGAGTTCAAATCCCCGAGCTGACAAGGTACAAATCTGTCGTTCTGCCCCTGAACAGGCAGTTAACCCACTGTTCCTAGGCTGTCATTGAAAATAAGAAGTTGTTCTTAACTGACTTGCCTAGTAAATAAAGGTACAATATTAAGACAAATGTTTGTGGAGTTGAAATTGTCCCGTCTTTCAAGAAACCCTGAACTCTAAAACGGCATATAAAGGCTAAATGTGTAAAATAGCATGACATTAGCTATAATAGTGCGCTACGCCACTGGCTATTCACCCACTATTGGTTTGGGGTGGAGATCAAATAAATGAAGGTGTGTCTACAGATACACCGTATTCTGACCTTGACTTAATTCCCTCATAATTCCACTACCTTTCATTGCGAGGAAACCATGAATAAGGTTGAGTGGAAAAAGCTACTTTATTTTATCAGGACAGAAATAACAGCATGCTCTATATACTGTAAATGACAAATTGTTAAGAGCAAATTAGTCATCCATTTGGAGAAGGGGAATTTAAAGACAAATAGTTAAGAGCTAGGTAAATTAGTCATCCATTTGGAGAAGGGGAATTTAAAGACAAATAGTTAAGAGCTAGGTAAATTAGTCATCCATTTGGAGAAGGGGAATTTAAAGACAAATTGTTAAGAGCTAGGTAAATTAGTCATCCATTTGGAGAAGGGGAATTTAAAGACAAATAGTTAAGAGCTAGGTAAATTAGTCATCCATTTGGAGAAGGGGAATTTAAAGACAAATAGTTAAGAGCTAGGTAAATTAGTCATCCATTTGGAGAAGGGGAATTTAAAGACACATTGTTAAGAGCTAGGTAAATTAGTCATCCATTTGGAGAAGGGGAATTTAAAGACACATTGTTAAGAGCTAGGTAAATTAGTCATCCATTTGGAGAAGGGGAATTTAAAGACACATTGTTAAGAGCTAGGTAAATTAGTCATCCATTTGGAGAAGGGGAATTTAAAGACACATTGTTAAGAGCTAGGTAAATTAGTCATCCATTTGGAGAAGGGGAATTTAAAGACAAATTGTTAAGAGCTAGGTAAATTAGTCATCCATTTGGAGAAGGGGAATTTAAAGACAAATTGTTAAGAGCTAGGTAAATTAGTCATCCATTTGGAGAAGGGGAATTTAAAGACACATTGTTAAGAGCTAGGTAAATTAGTCATCCATTTGGAGAAGGGGAATTTAAAGACACATTGTTAAGAGCTAGGTAAATTAGTCATCCATTTGGAGAAGGGGAATTTAAAGACACATTGTTAAGAGCTAGGTAAATTAGTCATCCATTTGGAGAAGGGGAATTTAAAGACACATTGTTAAGAGCTAGGTAAATTAGTCATCCATTTGGAGAAGGGGAATTTAAAGACACATTGTTAAGAGCTAGGTAAATTAGTCATCCATTTGGAGAAGGGGAATTTAAAGACACATGGAAAATCATAAAACAATTGCCATTATGATCCCTGGAGATGAATGTGAAATCAGACATATTGAAGCAAACTGAAAATCATATCAACATGACATGTATCGGGGCCCCTTTTTCACAGTGAAGCAGGCTATAAATAAGTTGTGCCGTTATTCTGAATTTTAGCCACCGTCAGTAATACCCACATACATATAACTGTCCCTTTAATGTTAATTTCCTTACATTTGTAGCCTACATTTTGCATCATTACATTCAGTTCTGTTTACCTTGCTTTCCATACGTCCGTATAGTTGTTCCTAGCATTAGTGGATCATAGTCTAACGTTATACAATAATTTGTCATTTGGGACATGTAGCCTATTTGAATCATTATGGAACTCAGACCACACGTAGCAGGTTAAACCTGGAGCACGGTTCACAACGACTGGACAGTTGTCATACACTTCCATGATTACGGTAGATTTATAGGACTATTGTTCAACCCCTATTGTACACTTAAAAAAAACATTAATGAATTTAACTTGAATATGCCAATTTTCAGGACGACTCAAAGCATCATTTTTTTATTCAGCAATATATTTAGTGCTTAAAGGCTCTCCAAACCTGTTTATGATTCATATGACACCCAGTGTTATAACACGGTCATAATATGTAATAACAGCTACAATAACCTGTCATAACTCATGACCCATGTATTTACACTTGTGACATATATTGTATTATTTAATGGCTGGTTATGACACCTATATAAGAGTGTCAAAACCCACATTTATCCTTTCGTTTGAAAGTTTGTTTCTTAAATCCTTTGTTGTTATGAATTCTTGACCGTCAGGTTCTTTTCATCATATTTTAAATAACTTGTAGAAAATACACTTTATGACTCTGTCAAGAAGCTTTTGGATCATCATAATCATGAGTCAAAAAGAGGGTGTCTTGTCCTGCTCCTGAAATCTGCTCCTGTATTCATCCCAGTCATAAGTCAAAAAGAGGGTGTCTTGTCCTGCTCCTGCATTCATCCCAGTCATCAGCAACAGAGCATTGGGGTAGGTGCATGTCTGACATAAATGTGTGTGTAATTACAATTATAATTTAATATGGTCAATTAACAAACAAAAAATAACATTGTTGACACGTAGGCTATGGTGTAAGGGAATGTTTTGCCCTGTGTGGTTTTGTGGGTTTGGACACGTACAGTATGTAGGTGTCATAACAAACCATAAAATAACTACCATGGTAGGTTGTGTTGGTTTCTACACTCTTATGTACTGTAGGTGTCATAACCAGCCATAAAACAACAATGTCACAATAGGTCTAAATATATGTCATGACAGTGTTATGACCATATTATAAAAGGTTATGACAAGTTGTGTCAGCTGTCATGACTGTTTTATGACCATATTATAACAGGTTATGACAAGTTGTGTCAGCTGTCATGACTGTGTTATGACCATATTATAACAGGTTATGACAAGTTGTGTCAGCTGTCATGACTGTGTTATGACGCTGAGTGTAAAGTGTTACCGATTCATAACACTTTCCTAACCCTAAAACTGCCTAAATAATCTACAAGATAAGAGTATTATTAAATCTACCTGAGACGGAGACAAATATGCATATATTAGATGACTTTCTTTCATTGATCCCTATATTCTGAATCATTCTCTACAGATATTCTAGTTGGCCTGTCGAGAAAAATGTAATAAAAAATGTACACCACATTTAAAGTGATGGCCTTAGATAAAAGGTCCTGAAAACCCCATTTAATGAAAACTACACGAGAACATATGTTGGCCAGCAAGTGGGTTCTCAGTGTTTGAATTCAAATGTGTGCAGAGCTCAAGGGAACCACACCTGCAAAGTCTAAATACCAACTACTGATAAGAGCTTAGGAAAGGCATACGTAAGAAAGGTGTCATTCCCTATGTCTGAATTGGGCCCTATAAGCCACAGAGTAGGCTCGCTACGCTATTTCTCAACACTACCCTGGTCCCAGATCTGTTTGTGCTATATAGCCAACTCCTATGGTCGCAGCTAGGGATGTGGCGGTCACAAAATTGTCAGCCGGTGATTGTCAAACAAATAACTCTGAGTCTCACGGTAATTCACCGTTAGTTAACATAAAACACATTTTACAACCCTACAAGCCATTTTAAAAAGGCTCATAAATCCATGTAATATAGCCTAGACCTTCACAATAAATCCATGATTTGCTTTAGACAGTTCTAAAGAAGCATGATATGAAGAAAATGTAGTCTATTTCAGAAGAAAAGAATAGCATACTGTTGTTTTTAGAGTTATTAATGTAACTTTGGTTGTTCTACAAACGTTGGGCTATATGTTTTGATTTGTAAGACATTGTAAGGCTGCATGATGAGACTAATGATGATTTGAAAAGTGCTTGAAAGGCATGAGTTCTGCTTTGTTTTTTTGTGCAGGCTGTACACACTCCAGTAGTCTCTCATTAACAATTTGACAAGCACTTGATAATGCCTCGAATTTAACGGTGGCATCCCCTTTGTGGCTGTAATGCTCCCTAAAAAACATGCCTTTTGCGGCCCAGAGTGCTGTGCCCTTCTCACGGAGCGTGCTGCGCAATCCGAAGCGTCTCTCACTCACATGGCTCTCCGTCACGTGATTGGGTCTTTCTCACAGGCTACAAGTTAAGACAGACATCGGGGAAGCAACTCCTTATCCAATTCCGAGGTGCATATTGAAGATATTGGAAGAAATGTCCACATTTACTTTGTTAGCCAACAATAAGAGTAGGCCTAAAGAACAGCAAAAGCACTAGCCTGTCAATCTACTATCCCCCATAGTACAAAAGTTGACCTATTCTATTCTTTGTGAGAACAAAATATGTCAAACATATTTTGGGACAGTTGTGGGTTGCGATAGATCCCAAATTAATACAACCACTAACATCAAAAAACCTGTTTCATGCAATGGGTGATGCAACAGATCAGAACGTTTAGTTTAAAATGTTGATCAACTATTAGGCTTTTTCTTCACATTATAAGCACAGCAATGAGCACACAGCAGTAGGCTATAAGCACGAATGTCCATTAGCAGGAAAACACCATTATCTAAAGTGACCACAAATGCAATTATGCATGTAATGCTTTTATTATAAAGTTGCATTTTTATGGTGGAAATTATCTTCCCCAAACTTGAAACTCACACGATGCTTATATGCCAGTCAGGCTCTACAACCCTTGTAAAGCGGATTCATGTGCTTCATTTTAAAGAAGTTATTTGGCCGCTTTAGTTGTGATACAAACCTTATTAAAACATACAGGCCTATGGGTTAGGCTACACGAGGTGTGCGAATATGATAAGAAAAAGGAAAAAAAAATAGACATTGTTTCTTGCCTTACGCTGGGCATCATTCACAAGTGATATGCTAATATTGTCACTCATCACACTAATCTTGATTTAATCTGGTCTTTACATATACTAAATAATATATATGTTTAAAATATATGTTTTGATTTAGAATGGACCATTATCATGCACCTGTATCAAAACAGGGGCAGTGGAAAAAAAATACATGTCATCTATGCACTTAAATAGTGATTGGAGGATACATTTCCCAGTGTTGTTTTTTTTCTTCATGCCAGCCAGGAAGGCTATACTCCTGTTGTAAATATAAGCAACGTGCTTAATATTAGGAGAGTTGAGAAATAAACATAGTAGGCCTAGCCTATAGAAAGATGGGATCCTCCTCTTTTTAATAGAGGCCATCACTCTGTTTCTTCTGCAATTGCATAGACTATAGAAATGTTGTGCAACATGAGCTCTCATGAAGTGTTTGATTAGATTTTCAAATACATTTGCATTGATGTCAGAGTGATTAGAAGGACAATTGAGTGCTGAGTACCAGGCTGTTAGCAAGTTTGGTAGGCTACTAACGGCCAGCAGCAGTGTCAGAGCTTGGAGAAACCTAATTACGTGACTAAGTGGTCATGTGAAATTTGACTGCCTTCAATGACTTGTGACCGCCGGTGTGGCGGTAATACCAGGTTATTTATACACCACGTCGACTAACTGAAAAGACAGCATCACAATACTAAGATAACATCCCCTTTTCCCCACTGATCCTAACTGCATCGCATGAGTCTTCAGCCGAGCCCAAAGCTACATAGCTCAGGGGTGTAAACCCCTTCACTCCCATGATTTAATAGCCTGGTGTTATTGATTCATTAAAGAGGTCCAGCCGGTTCTCACTTCACCCAGAGCAAGCCTTTCACTGCCCTCGAGACAGGAAGAAGAGAGATGGGGAAGTGATCAGTAATGCCTTGATTACTTTAGTGGACTAACACAGTCTACTAGGCTCCTGTGTGTCTGGGTGGGCGTTCAATGGACAGTTCACAACCTCACTCCACACTGAGAAGAACATGAATAATCTCAATGCTGCGTACATCACCTCAATGGGGCCAGCGTGTGTACATCACCTCAATGGGGCCAGCGTGTGTACATCACCTCAATGGGGCCAGAATGTGTGCATCACCTCAATGGGGCCAGCGTGTGTGCATCACCTCAATGGGGCCAGCGTGTGTGCATCACCTCAATGGGGCCAGCGTGTGTGCATCACCTCAATGGGGCCAGCGTGTGTACATCACCTCAATGGGGCCAGAGTGTGTGCATCACCTCAATGGGGCCAGCGTGTGTGCATCACCTCAATGGGGCCAGCATGTGTGCATCACCTCAATGGGGCCAGCGTGTGTGCATCACCTCAATGGGGCCAGCGTGTGTACATCACCTCAATGGGGCCAGCGTGTGTACATCACCTCAATGGGGCCAGCGTGTGAACATCACCTCAATGGGAATGGCAGACAACATTTCCTGCTTTGAGGTGACTGTGCCCCATTTCCTGTTTATTCTGGGAATGACTGAGAGGGAGAGTACGAAAGAGGAAGCAGAAACAAAAAAGGAATAGGAGGAGGAAAGATGTAGAGCTATGAGTGAGTGACCCATTTTCAGAAAAGCATCAGGCTGGCAGTGTGTACTACACTATACTACAGGCCTGGTAAGAGACAGAAGACAGTGTGTAGTATGTTATACAGGCCTGGTAAGAGACAACATACAGTGTGTACTATACTGTACAGGCCTGGTAAGAGACAGTAGACAATAACTACTACACTGTCTTCCTATAACTACAACTACTATTAGACTGTCTTCCTATAACTACAACTACTACTAGACTGTCTTCCTATACCCACAACTACAACTAGATTGTCTTCCTACAACTACTACTAGACTGTCTTCCTATACCTACTACTAGACTGTCTTCCTACAACTACAACTAGACTGTCTTCCTACAACTACAACTAGACTGTCTTCCTACAACTACAACTAGACTGTCTTCCTACAACTACAACTAGACTGTCTTCCTACAACTACAACTAGACTGTCTTCCTATACCTACTACTAGACTGTCTTCCTCTACCTACTACTAGACTGTCTTCCTCTACCTACAACTACTACTAGACTGTCTTCCTCTACCTACAACTACTACTAGACGGTCTTCCTCTACCTACAACTACTACTAGACTGTCTTCCTATACCTACAACTACAACTAGACTGTCTTACTACAACTAGACTAGACTGTCTTACTACAACTAGACTGTCTTCCTATCCCTACAACTACTACTAGACTGTCTTCCTATCCCTACAACTACTACTAGACTGTCTTCCTATCCCTACAACTACTACTAGACTGTCTTCCTATACCTACAACTACTACTACACTGTCTTCCTATACCTATACCTACAACTACTACTACACTGTCTTCCTATAACTACTACTACACTGTCTTCCAATAACCACCACCATTCCACTTTCCTCCCATACTTTCTACATTCTCATGTTAGGAATTAGGCCTAACTAACTGACTGATTGACCCAGGCATGCAGCAGACTGACCTGACCCTGCCTTCTCCAAAACAGAGCCTTCTCCAAAGACAGCTTAGAGCAGACTGGACTACTGTTTACCAGCTAGTGTCAATGTGCCAACAGGCCAGTAGTCTAGTTTAGTGGAGTCAGGACAACGAGGGAATGGCATTGAGTGGGAGATGGATTTCCAGGGAGATCGTTCAAGATTGACTGCAAAATTTGACATCTATCCATGCCTTCAAAACAGGCTACTAGGGGCAACAGTGAGCGCTATTACCACCAAGTAGTCTTGGGTTTTGCCAGGACCTTGTGTATGAGGGTTGTGGATAAGTGTAATCTCATGACTCTGGATCTGAAGGGTAAGTGTTCGACCCGTCATGGATACTGGTTTTTCTTTTAAAAAATGTACCCTATCCAAAACTTTAACCCTTACCTTAACCATTCAGAATGAGTGACTAAACTTAACCCTTAACTTCAAAATTTGACATTTGGAGAAATGGAATGCTAGAGCAGGAGAAACAAAAACACAGAAATTTGACGTTTGGAGAATGTGGTTATACATCTACTTCTGCAGTGAGACAGCTTGTTGCAATTTCGCCCTCCGTGCAAAAGATGGAAGATGTGGAGCCTTATATGGCAGGCCCATAAAATGACAGGACATCAAGTCGTAAAGGTTTATTCCAGCCCCGCACCCTCTGCTGAACCAATGTACTTTCTCTCCACTCGGTCAGCTGAACAGGCCTCCACAGAGTCAAACATAACGACAAGACAGAACAGTAAATCCCTGTTAAATCTAATTTAAGAAAATGAAAACAACTGTCCTCTGGGAAGACTAGCTGTGTGTGTGTGTGTGTCATACCGTTCCATGTGAAGATCTTTCTTGTTCCCCACCAACATGATGGGTACTCTGCAGAAGACAAAGTCCTGTCAGTCAAACGAATCAGTGAAACACTGTGTATATGTATGTATATATATATTGAAACATTGTCAGATAGTGGATCAGTCTACTTACTGTACTTTACCCACCATATCCAATAATTTTTCGTGGATAACTTTTATTACTTCAAAACTACAAAAGAAAAACAAAAAAAGGTCATTCAATCTTTTATGATCAGCACAAATAAAAAGCATTTAAAGCATTAAATAAAACTCCTACTAGACACAAGAACAGAGTCAACAGAACATTACTAAATCTATTCTCAAAGAAATCATCTTACAATGGTTATACAGTTGAATAGTTAACAATTGGGTCTAGAAATGTGTGTAAAAATGCTTACTTGTACTTAAATGCATTCTTAAATGGGTGTAAAGCTTGACATTTTCTAGGTCGGACAATGTTAAATCTGCAACATGTTGGTGTCCAGCATATCAAATGGCTTCATTCTCTGTCCCCGGCACCTCCAGTCTGTGTGTGTGGGCGTGTTTGTGTGCGAATAAGCAGCAACACCATCTGAGAGCTAAGTGGGTGCTGATCCATCCACATCTTCACAATAATAAGAAGGATAAATTAACCCACTGCCTTTTATCACCTACATAGATTTTTAATAGGGGCCTCATCAAAAGATAATCATTTGTTCATTAAATGTGTTACATTGGTATGGATTTGGAGAGGGCTGATGGGAGGCGTAACCTACCATGATTACATTGACAAACGTTGCCTAACGACCAGACTGGGACAAAATCAGGGCTGCGTTCAAAAAAAGGAAGAGGACTGTTGCGGTTGAACCATTGCTTGAAATCGATACGACATAAGCTTTGATACGAGAAGAAACCTCCCTCAAATAAAAACCATCAATACTACTGTACTTAATGTTCCATTTCAATACTACTGTACTTAATGTTCCATTTCAATACTACTGTACTTAATGTGCCATTTCAATACTACTGTACTTAATGTTCCATTTCAATACTACTGTACTTAATGTGCCATTTCAATACTACTGTACTTAATGTGCCATTTCAATACTACTGTACTTAATGTTCCATTTCAATACTACTGTACTTAATGTTCCATTTCAATACTACTGTACTTAATGTGCCATTTCAATACTACTGTACTTAATGTTCCATTTCAATACTACTGTACTTAATGTGCCATTTCAATACTACTGTACTTAATGTGCCATTTCAATACTACTGTACTTAACAATGTGCTATTTGTTTGCTTGTTAGATGCCTTTCCAACATCTAGTTGAGGAATGTTGTTCCATCAGTGTCATAGTCTACTGTAGAGGCCTATATAACTCAACCCAATGTAGCAGGCGTATAATAAATGCCTTAGTGTCGTAGCTTTTTTTCTGGCCCCGAGGAGAAAAAGAAGAGGGGGAGGTTCTCTTCTGCACTGTTGAACCAATCCAGTAAATGTGGAGGAGGAGTTAAGATGGGGAGTCGCCTTGTTAACGTCCAAAAGGAGAAGTCGAGTGACAGGCTCTCTTTCCATTTCCTCTGAAAATCAGATGCATCTGTTTTTTTTAAACCCGGCAGAGGGTGAGCTAGACCTGACGCAGAGTTTGAGACTCAATATAAAATGACGAACGTTGAGTCCCAACCTGGTCAGTAGAAACGCATGTAAATCAATGGGGATATTAACTAAATTTGACATCATTAACTGGCCAGTAGGAAGACATGACGGGATGGGGTTAGGAACAGATTTCTCCAGGGAAACTCTCCCTAGGCCCGCTCCCATGGCATCTTACATACGTCTCTGGGGCACACACACACAGCATCCTAGGCTCCAGTACAATAGTCTTAAACAGGACAAAGCATTTGCTACAGTATGAATCCTGTTGAAATGATAGTCTAGAAATGTATGGAGGAATTACAGGAGAGAAAATGCAGTAGTAGAGTTATCAGGAAGCCCTTGGAAAAGAGACTCTGGGTCTTAATGGGCTTTTCCTGGTTAAATAAAATATGACTTTCATTTTGGTCAACTCTCTGCAGTCAGGAGAACTTCTGTACTTGTTCATTCTCGTATTAACGGTGAGAGTGAGAAGCTGACAGAGAGAGACTGGAGGGGGAAATCAATCATTTCCAGGCCCAGGGACATGTACTAGTCTGTGGCGACCTAAATGCCAGAACCGGACAAGAACCTGACACCCTCAGCACACAGGGGGACAAACACCTGCCTGCAGGTGACAGCATTCCCTCCCACATATGCCCCCCTAGACACAACTATGACAACATAACCAACAAAAACGGGTCACAACTCCTGCAGCTCTGTCGCACGCTGGGTATGTACATAGTCAATGGTAGGCTTCGAGGGGACTCCCTAGGTAAGTATACCTACCTATAGCTCATCTCTTGGCAGTAGTACTGTAGACTACTTTATCACTGACCTCAACCCAGAGTCTCTCAGAGCGTTCACAGTCAGCCCACTGACACCCTTATCAGACCACAGCAAAATCAGTCTACTTGAACAGAGCAATACTCAATCAAAGCCAAAGGAACTGAGTGAAATGCTATAGATGGAAGGAATGCAGTTTGGAAACCTACCAAAAAACAATTAGGCAACAACAAATTCAATCCCTTTTAGACAATTTCCTGGGTAAAACATTCCACTGCAATAGTGAAGGTGTAAACTTGGCAGTAGAAAATCCTAACAGTATATTTGACCTCTCAGCTTCCCTATCAAATAGAAAACTGAAGACAATGAACAACAATGACAAATGGTTTGATGAAGAATGCAAAAATTTAGAAACCTGTCCAACCAAAAACATAGACCCGGAAAACCTGAGTCTACACCTCCACTATGGTGAATCACTAAAACAATACAGAAATACACTAGGGAAAAAGAAGGAACAGCACGTCAGACATGAGCTCAATGTAATTGAAGAATACATAGACTAACCACTTCTGGGAAAATTGGAAAACACTAAGCAAACAACAACACAAATAATTATCTATCCAAAATGGAGATGTATGGGTAAACCTTTTCTCCAATCTTTTTGGCTCTATAACAAAGAATAAAGAACAAAAACATATACACTGCTCCAAAAAATAAAGGGAACACTAAAATAACACATCCTAGATCTGAATGAATGAAATAATTTTGTTAAATACTTTCTTCTTTACATAGTAGAATGTGCTGACAAAAATCACACAAATTATCAATGGGAATCAAATGTATCAACCCATGGAGGTCTGGATTTGGAGTCACACTCAAAATTAAAGTGGAAAACCACACTACAGACTGATCCAACTTTGATGTAATGTCCTTAAAACAAGTCAAAATGAGGCTCAGTAGTGTGTGTGGCCTCCACGTGCCTGTATGACCTCCCTACAATGCCTGGGCATGCTCCTGATGAGGCTCCTCCCAGACCTGGCCTAAAGCATCCGCCAACTCCTGGACAGTCTGTGGTGCAACGTGGCGTTGGTGGATGGAGCGAGACATGATGTCCCAGATGTGCTCAATTGGATTCAGGTCTGGGGAACGGGCGGGCCAGTCCATAGCATCAATGCCTTCCTCTTGCAGGAACTGCTGACCCACTCCAGCCACATAAGGTCTAGCATTGTCTTGCATTAGGAGGAACCCAGGGCCAACCGCACCAGCATATGGTCTCACAAGGGGGCTGAGGATCTCATCTCGGTACCTAATGGCAGTCAGGCTACCTCTGGCGAGCACATGCGGCCACCCAAAGAAATGCCACCCCACACCATGACTGACCCACCGCCAAACCGGTTTTGCTGTAGGATGTTGCAGGCAGCAGAACGTTCTCCACGGCGTCTCCAGACTCTGTCACGTCTGTCACATGTGCTCAGTGTGGACCTGCTTTCATCTGTGAATCGCCATGACCACAAATACAAATTCCATCTAGATACTGTTGCCCTAGAGCACACAAAAAAACTATACATACCTTGGCCTAAACATCAGCGCCACAGGTAACTTCCACAAAGCTGTGAATGATCTGAGAGACAAGGCAAGAAGGGCATTCTATGCCATCAAAGGGAACATACATTTCAACATAACAATTAGGATCTGGCAAAAAATACTTGAATCAGTCATAGTGCCCATTGCCCTTTATGGTTGTGAGGTCTGGGGTCCGCTCATCAACCAAGACTTCACAAAATGGGACAAACACCAAATTGAGACTCTGCATGCAGAAATCTGCAAAAATATCCTCCGTGTACAACGTAGAACATAAAAAAATGCATGCAGAGCAGACTTAGGCCGATACCCACTAAGTATCAAAATCCAGAAAAGAGACGTTCAATTCTACAACCACTTAAAAGGAAGCGATTCCCAAACCTTCCATAACAAAGCCATCACCTACAGAGAGATGAACCCGGAGAAGAGTCCCCTAAGCAAGCTGGTCCTGGGGCTCTGTTCACAAACACACCCTACAGAGCTCCAGGACAGCAGCACAATTTGACCCAACCAAATTATGAGAAAACAAAAAGAGAATTACTTAATGCTATTTGGCCCTAAAACAGAGAGTACACAGTGGCAGAATACCTGACCACTGTGACAGACCCAAACTTAAGGAAAGCTTTGACTATGTACAGACTCAGTGAGCATAGCCTTGCTATTGAGAAAGGCCGGCGTAGGCAGACATGGCTCTCAAGGGAAGATGTGCTCACTGCCCACCAAATGAGGTGGAAACTGAGCTGCACTTCCTAACCTCCTGCCCAACGTATGACCATATTAGAGAGACATATTTCCCTCAGATTACACAGATCCACAAAGAATAAAAAAATGTATCAAATTTTGATAAACTCCCATATCTACTGGGTGAAATTCCACAGTGTGCCATCACAGCAGCAATATTTGTGAACTGTTGCCACGAGAAAAGGGCAACCAGTGAAGACCATCACCATTGTAAATACAACCCATATTTATGCTTATTTATTTTCCCTTGTGTACTTTAACCATTTGTACACTGTTAAAACACTGTATATATATATATATATATATAACATTTGTAATGTCTTTATTGTTTTGAAACTTCTGTATGTGTAACATTTACTGTTCATTTTTATTGTTTATTCCACTTTTGTATATTATCTATCTCACTTGCTTTGGCAATGTTAACACGTTTCCCATGCCAATAAAGCCCCTTGAATTGAAAGACAGAGAGACAGAAGAAAAAAAGCACAGAGACCCAAATAATGGTGAATTACACCTTCATTACTGTGAGACAAAAAAGAAACGTTAAAAGAAATCCAAACAAGAGAAATTAGCGATACAAAATGGTGACATATGGACAACCTATTTTAAAACACTCACCGTTCAAATTGACACAAACGCAGAACGCCAAATTCATGAGAAGTTGAATGTATTAGAAAAAGCTTTAAAGGACAATCAAAATCCATTGGACTCCCCAATTACTGACCAAGAGCTCTATAAGAAACTTCAGGCCCTCAAATTTAAAAAGCATGCAGACCTGATGACATCCTAACTGAGATGCTCAAATTCACTAGTGCAACCTTTCAATTGGCTATATTAAAACTGTTTAATTTGATCCTGAGTGTAGGTTATTTCCCTGACATCGGGAATCAAGGTCTCATAACCCCAATCTTTAAGAACGGAGACAAATTTGACCCTAACAATTACAGAGGCATTTGTGTGAACAGTAACCCGGGGAAGGTTTTCTGTAGTATTATAAATGTAAGAGTTCTAATCTTCCTTAATAAGGACAATGTCTTGAGTAAAAGCCCAATTGGATTTATACCAAAACATTGCACGACTGATCATATTTACACCCTACTCACCCTGATAGTTAAACATGTCCACCAAAATATACGCTTGCTTTATCGACTTCCAAAAAGCATTTGATTCTATTTGGCATACAGGACTGTTCTACAAAGTTATTGAAAGTGGTGTAGGTGGTAAAACATATGACATAATTAAATCAATGTATTCTGGGAATACGTGCACCATTACAGAATTCTTTAACCAGGGGCAGAGCCTTCGCCAGGGTTGCAAGCTGAGCCCTGCACTCTTCAATATTTACATCAACAAATTGGCCACTATTCTAGAAAAATCCTCAGCCCCTGGTGTTAGTCTCCACAATTCAGAGGTTAAATGCCTACTCTTCGCAGATGACCTATGCCTGTTGTTACCCACAGAACATGACCTACAGCAGAGCCTGGACCTGCTAGAGCAGTACTGCCAGACCTGAGCCCTGGCAGTAAAACCCAAAAAGACTAAAATAATGATTTTTCCAGAAAATATCCAGATCTCATGGAATTAGGCTCTTGCTCAATGCCAAAATGCTGAGCCTGGGCTATATCTTTAGAAAACACAATGCATGCTATTTCACCATCACATGTGGCTAATTTCAAAACTGGATATATTCAAGAAACAGAGCATAGCTCAAATGCAGGTAAAATTGGTACTAGGCTACTCTTTCTGGCCTTTTAGACAATTCCATAATATCGACGTGGCAGAATAGCAACCTAAAATTACTGCATTTCCAGTATTCACTCAGGTAGAAAACAGAAAGTGGACTTTAGTCAATAAAAAAAAAACTTTTCAAATCAACATAAGTGATTCTCGCTGCATTCACAAACCACACAGTGTTTAACCTGGAGCAGTAGCACAACACAGGATATATTCCGGTATAGGACTACTATCATTACATATTCCCACTAGTGTTGGAGTACTCACTACAGAGGCCTTACTCCATCGAAACGCTCCTATACAGCCCTTATATATGACCGAGAGAGAGAGAAAGAGTGAGTGTGTAATTGAGAGATGGATGGAGTGAGGAAAGAGAGTAGGATGGAGAGGAAGCCAGTGAGGGGAGAGATGATGAGGTTAAGAGAGAAGAGGCAAGGGAGGAGAGAGATAGATGGAATGATTTTATCTCCAGCTGACATGGAGGCAAGGTAGAACACACACCCCACATGCGCTAGAAACGACCATCTCTGATTCATATATTTCAGCTACCTCTAATACTGCAACATACAGAAGCCCTGTTCCATATAATAGCATTCAGATAGAAATGTGAAAGATCAGAGGCACTATTTGTAATTTAATATTCACCAAAATAACATACTACACATCTTCCCTTTCAAACGTGACTAGATCTTTAATTTCAAACTAGCAGAGGCACAAAATAATGAGATTTTCATTGAGAACGTATTGATTTGGCAGGTGTTCGAGCTCACTTTGAATAATAATAGCTGCAATGGTTTATTCATGCCTTTTATAAGAGAGAGAGAGAGGAGAGCTACCAGATAGATTCAAAGAAACCTTAAGCGACGAGATCACTCAGGGATAAGCAACGAAGCTTTAGCAGCAGTATGAAGGGGAGGGTGGAGCTTACCTACCTTTTATTTGACGTGACAGAATACACCAAAATGTATCCGTTGATGTCTATGGAGTAGGTCTGTGGGAAAATGGAGTATTCATCCTGCCAGAGAGAAAGAAGCCTTTTGTGGAAGGATTCGTCAAACATCAGAGAGAGAGAATGTCTACCCTACGATGGGAAAAATTAGGAAATGTAGCTACTGTATGTGGAACGAGGCTGAATAAGGATGTCAATTGAGATCTAATCTACACCTGGTCTAGTCTACACGGCCCCCCCGGTCCAGTCTACACGGCCCCCCCGGTCCAGTCTACACTGCCCCCCCGGTCCAGTCTACACTGCCCCCCCGGTCCAGTCTACACTGCCCCCCCGGTCCAGTCTACACTGCCCCCCCGGTCCAGTCTACACTGCCCCCCCGGTCCAATCTACACTGCCCCCGGTCCAATCTACACTGCCCCCGGTCCAATCTACACTGCCCCCGGTCCAATCTACACTGCCCCCGGTCCAATCTACACTGCCCCCGGTCCAATCTACACTGCCCCTGGTCCAATCTACACTACACCTGGTATTAATATTTTATGTTGTGTGAGAAGTCTCTCCACTGGTAAGAGGGACACACCTGTCCAGCGGTGTCCACCAACTGCAGGTGGTACTCCTGACCATTCACTGTGATCATCTTTGTAAACGCTGAGGAGAGAGAGAGAAAGGAAGACTAAAGTTGTGTTTACACTGGCAGTCATTCTGATCTTTTGGTCACCAATTGGTCTTTTGACTAATCAGATAAACTCTTTTGCTGTGTATTGGGCTGCCTGTGTAAATGCAGTCTTAGAGTTCCTAAGTAATTCTACCCACCTACAGTTCTGTCAGAGGTATTCTAAAAGAACATAGAATTAGCAAGACAAGTAGAGACACAAAGAACGTCTCATTCATTACAAATAAGAAGGCCATTTCTCCACATCGCTTTGATGAGCCCATGACAAATCATGGTGAAGCAGAGAGAGAAGTAGGGCAACATGTTGATGTGGTGCTGAGATCATAACACAGTGGAAGTGACGTGCTTAAATCAACTAGAACAGGCAGGACTGAGACACATTCTGATTGGGCTGTGACTCTGGATGACTGGAACTGAACTTCCTGCCTGCCGACTGCCCAACAGACAGAGGCTACTCCCTCCGAGCTCATGGGCAAGACCACATGTACACCGCTTTCTTCTTCAAGGTGAGTGGAGGTGAAAACCCATATCCACCCTTGTGCCTCATCACAGAAGGTGAAAACCCATATCCACTCTTGTGCCTCATCACAGAAGGTGAAAACCCATATCCACTCTTGTGCCTCATCACAGAAGGTGAAAACCCATATCCACCCTTTTGCCTCATTACAGAAGGTGAAAACCCATATCCACCCTTGTGCTTCATCACAGAAGGTGAAACCCCATATCCACCCTTGTGCTTCATCACAGAAGGTGAAAACCCATATCCACCCTTGTGCTTCATCACAGAAGGTGAAAACCCATATCCACCCTTGTGCTTCATCACAGAAGGTGAAAACCATATCCACCCTTGTTCCTCATAACGGGTGGTGGGGGAGGTGAAAACTAGGAGGTCGACCGACTAATCGGAATTGCTGATTAATTAGGGCTGATTTCAAGTTTTCATAGCAATCGGTAATCACCATTTTTGGACAGCGATCATGGCAGATTACATTGCACTCCACGAGAAGACTGCTTGGCAGGCTGACTACCTGTTATGCGAGTGCAGCAAGGAGCCAAGTTAAGGTGCTAGCTATTTTTAAACGTATCTTATAAAAAAAACAATCAATCTTAACATAATCACTAGTTAACTACACATGGTTGATGATATTACTAGTGTATCTGGCTTGTCCTGCGTTGCATATAATCGATGCGGTGCCTGTTAATTTATCATTGAATCATAGCCTACTTCGCCAAAACGGGTGATGATTTAACAAGCGCATTCGTGAAAAAAGCACTGTCGTTGCACCAATGTGTACCTAACCATAAACATCAACACCTTTCTTAAAATCAATACACAAGTATATACTTTTAAACCTGCATATTTAGTTTATTGAATTCTAACATTAATTTATTTTAACTAGGGAAAATGTGTCACTTCTCTTGCGTTCTGTGCAACAGAGTCAGGGTATTTGCAGCAGTTTGAGCCGCCTGGCTCGTTGCAAACTGTGTGAAGACTATTTCTTCCTAACAATGACAGCCAACTTCGCCAATCGGGGGATGATTTAACAAAAGCGCATTTGCGAAAAAAGCACAATCGTTGCACGAATGTACCTAACCTTAAACATAAATGCCTTTCTTAAAATCAATACACAGAAGTATATTTTGTTAAGAAATTCAGGTTAGCAGGCAATATTAAACTAGGGAAATTGTGTCACTTCTCTTGCGTTCATTGCACGCAGAGTCAGGGTATATACAACAGTTTGGGCCGCCTGGTTCGTTGCGAAATAATTTGCAAGAGTTTTAGGTAATTATGACATAACATTGAAGGTTGTGCAATGTAACAGGAATATTTAGACTTATGGATGCCACCCGTTAGATAAAATACCGAACGGTTCCGTATGTCACTGAAAGAAAAACATCTTGTTTTCGAAATCATAGTTTCCAGATTTGACCATATTAATAAATTTCTGTGTGTTATGTTATAATTAAGTATATGATTTGATAGAGCAGTCTGACTGAGCAGTGGTAGGCAGGAGCAGGCTCGTAAGCATTCATTCAAACTGCACTTTTGTGCGTTTGCCAGCAGCTCTTCACTGTGCTTCAAGCCTATCAACTCCAGAGCTAGTTAGCGGGGTGCACGCTAACAGCGTTTCAATCGGGGACGTCACTCGCTCTGAGACCTTGAAGTAGTAGTTCCCCTTGCTCTGTAAGGGCCGTGGCTTTTGTGGAGCGATGGGAAATGATGCTTCGTGGGTAGCTGTTGTCCATGTGTTCCTGGTTCGAGCCCAGGTAGGGGCGAGGAGAGGGACCGAAGCTATACTGTTACACTGGCAATACTAAAGTGCCTATAAGAACATCCAATAGTCAAAGTATAGGAAATACAAATCGTATAGATAGTCCTATAACTCCTATAATAACTACAACCTAAAACGTCTTACCTGGGAATATTGAAGACTCATGTTAAAAGGAACCACTAGCTTTCATATGTTCTCATGTTTTGAGCAAGGAACTTAAACGTTAGCTTTGTTACATGGCACATATTGTATTTTTACTTTCTTCTCCAACACGTTTTTGCATTATTTAAACCAAATTGAACATGTTCAAACAAATATATATATATATTTTTAAATTTTATTTTTTAAAGCCGATTAAATAGGTATGGTCTTTTTTTGGTCCTGCAATAAATCAGTATCGGTGTTGAAAAATCAAAAATCGGTCGACCTCTAGTGAAAACCCATATCCACCTTTGTGCCTCATCACAGGAGGTGGTTCTGTGGTGACCGGTGGGCTGGGATCACAGGTGAGCGAAGGGGGTTTTCTTCAGTGGCTTATTTAAGCGCGACACACACATACACACACCGAAATAGCAGGAAAGACAGCCAAATCCACATCGCAACTGTAGTATAGTAGAATCATGTTTGTAGAATGAAAGCCAGCACAATTGATAAATGGGAAGCATTCTACGTTCCTGGGCTTGGAGAAGCAGCTGAGGCAATCAAGCATTTCATTCACAAAAAAAATAAGCCCTGGCTGGCTAAAAATAACTCGACGTTCCTTTCACCGGAGGCTGCATGGATGGAAGCTCCAAGCCTTAAGACACCGTAGATACAGTAGGCAGGAACACAGTCTACCCTAGGAGTGTTAAGCTACTGTAACATGCATTAAACTGTGTGCTCCGTGCTAACAAAGGGAGCAATGCCATACCAACAATGTGTATTGCGCGCATGTATGTCTGACTGAAGCGTGTGTGTGTGTTATTGGTTTGTCTAACTTTGAGAGACTATGAGTGAGGTAGACCACTACCTTCTGTCAAAACGACTGTTCATTCACAAACATCAGAAACGACTGTTCATTCACAAACATCAGAAACGACTGTTCATTCACAAACATCAGAAACGACTGTTCATTCACAAACATCAGAAATGACTGTTCATTCACAAACATCAGAAATGACTGTTCATTCACAAACATCAGAAATGACTGTTCATTCACAAACATCAGAAATGCTCCCCTGGCTCCCCACGCAAATAGTTTGTAGTGGCGATGAAACAGAGTCCTCCCACACAACCCACTAATAAAAATGCTCCTATTGAGGAGAGAAAGAGAGTGCATGTGTGTGTGAGCAAACAAGTGTGTACATGGGTGCCCTTACTAATAGTGTGTGTACTTATATATTGTTGTTTTGTGGTGTGGTTTTCATATAAACCCTTGGGCTTCCAACCACACCCGCACACCCCTTTTAAAAAAAATAGTAAAAAAAAATAATAATTCTGTATTGTTTTCTCTGGTGCAAATTAATAAATAGAGTGTCTGCTGAGTCCGAGTTGTGTGAACTTCACCATGAATGAGGAGCCTAGAGACATGCACCTGTCTGTGTCCAGAACTCAGAAACCTGGAGGGGGACCGGTGATGACATCACACACTTACTGTTTTCAATGGTTGGGTCATATGAGTCGACAAACTGGCCTTCCACAAACTGTATTGTCAAGGAGGATTTACCTGCAAAGGAGAAAATTGAGAATCTTTGCTGATCGATGTCCTTTGATTAAACATATGTTTTAATTCATCAGCATTATAGGGAAAGGCCAAATACTCTGACTTCCTTGTGTGAATGCAGAGGCCTTACTCCATCTAAACGCTCCTATACAGCCCTTATATATAATATATATGTCACAGCCTGTTGCTATAACAAAAGAGAGTGGAGTACTGCTATGCATGGTTGGAGAGACATGAACTCTCTCGCTCTGTGGGAAAAGCTCGGAGGAGTGGAGGAGTGGAGCGTCAGAATGAATGAGAAGCTCGCTCCCATTTTCAACGCTCCACTAGTCTCGCATCAATGCTGAACGATCACCTCCCAGTCCAAAATTAACTATCTTGTCTCCCCGGGAGGTGAACATCCAGGGACACACACATGCAGATGATTGAGATTAATAGAAAATAGGCTACATAGTTTGAAATGCTTTCAGATTCTTTGTGGATTCCACTTGTAGTATGTTGGGCTCTTTCAGCGAAGGATAGTCACAATGTGTGGGAAATGTGCACCATTCGAACATGGTTTCAGTTTAGATTTGAGGAAAACACATTGGAAAAAATACACAATGTCATCATTGAGTAAAAGTAAAGTTACCTTAATAGAAAATGACTCGCGTAAAAGTGAAAGTCACCCAGTAAAATACTTTTTGAGTAAAAGTCTAAAAGTATTCGGGTTTTAAATGTACAGTTGAAGTCAGAAGTTTACATACACCTTAGCCAAATACATTTAAACTCAGTATTTCACAATTCCTGAAATTTAATCCTAGTAAAAATCTCCCTGTTTTAGGTCAGTTAGGATCACCACTTCATTTTAAGAATGTGAAATGTCAGAATAATTGCAGAGAGAAATATTTATTTCAGCTTTTACATTCCTAGTGGGTCAGAAGTTTATATACACTCAATTAGTATTTGGTAGCATTGCCTTTAAATTGTTTAACTTGGGTCAAATGTTTCAGGTGGACTTCCACAAGCTTCCCACAATAAGTTGAGTGAATTTTGGCCCATTTCTCCTGACAGAGCTGGTGTAACTGAGTCAGGTTTGTAGGCCTCCTTGCTCACACACGCTTTTTCAGTTCTGCCCACAATTTTTTTATTGGATTGATGTCAGGGCTTTGTGATGGCCACTCCAATACCTTGACTTTGTTGTCCTTAAGCCATTTTGATACCCCAAGCATACTTCCGAAGCTGTAATTCTCCATTTGGAAGACCCATTTGCGACCAAGCTTTAACTTCCTGACTGATATATTGAGATGTTGCTTCAATATATCCACATTTTCCTGCCATCTATTTTGTGAAGTGCACCAGTCCCTCCTGCAGCAAAGCACCCCCACAACATGATGCTGCCACCCCGTGCTTCACGGTTGGGATGGTGTTCTTCGACTTGCAAGCCTCCCCCTTTTTCCTCCAAACATGATGGTCATTATGGCCAAACAGTTCTATTTTGGTTTCATCAGACCAGAGGACAACCTTTGTCCCCATGTGCAGTTGCAAACTGTAATCTGGCTTTTCTATGTAGGTTTTGGAGCAGTGGTTTCTTCCTTGCTGAGCGGCCTTTCAGGTTATGTCAATATAGGACTCGTTTTACTGTGGATATAGATATTTTTGTACCGGTTTCCTCCAGCATCTTCACAAGGTCCTTTGCTGTTGTTCTGGGATTGATTTGCACTTTTCACACCAAAGTACGTTAATCTCTAGGAGACAGAACGCATCTGCTTCCTGAATGGTATGACAGCTGCGTGTCCCATGGTGTTTATACTTGCGTACGATTGTTTGTACAGATGAATGTGCTACCTTCAGGCGTTTGGAAATTGCTCCCAAGGATGAACCAGACTTGTGGAGGTCTACCATTTTTTTCTGAGGTCTTGGCTGATTTCTTTTGATTTTCCTATGATGTCAAGCAAAGAGGCACTGAGTTTGAAGGTAGGCCTTGAAATACATCCACATGTACACCTCCAATTGACTAAAATTACGTCAATTAGCCTATCAGAAGCTTCTAAAGCCATGACATTCTTTTCTGGAATTTTCCAAGCTGTTTAAAGGCAAAGTCAACTTAGTGTATGTAAACTTCTGAACCACTGGAATTGTGATTCAGTGAATTATAAGTGAAATAATCTGTAAAAAAAATTTTGGGAAAATTACTTGTGTCATGCACAAAGTAGATGTCTAACCGACTTGCTAAAACTATAGTTTGTTTAACAAGAAATGTATTGACGCCAACCTAAGTGTATGTAAACTTCCGACTTCAACTGTACTTAAGTATCATTTCAAGTTCCTTATATAAAAATTGCACTACGCAGAAATGGCTCCGCCATTTCCTGGTTGCTAAAATTCTACATTTCAGTTTGAGAGACCAAACAAGAAGTCAAACATTTTTATTCAGCTGTTTGAAGCCGGTGTACAAAAGCCATAGTAAAATATGTAAAAACGAAACTGCAGAACGGGAAGCATAGAAATAGCGCACATAGAACAGATCTACTGCTTCTTAGACTTGCTTTCAAAGGGATTGAAAGATCTATAACTCACATTTCTTTGTGAATTTGGTCAGCTCGCCCAAAAAGTTACATATTGTTGCTTTAAGCGAAACAGATGGCACCATTACCTTTTTTTACGGATAGCCAGCAGCACACTCCAAAGCTCAGACATAATTCACAAAGCATTGTGTTTAGTGAGTCCCCCAGATCAGAGGCAGTAGTGATAACCAGGGATATTCCTTGGATAAGTGTGTGAATTGGGGAATTTTCCTGTCCTGCTAAACATTCAAAATGTAAGGAGTACTTTTGGGTGTCAGGGAAAATGTATGAAGTAAAAGGTACATTATTTCCTTTAGGAATGTAGTGGTAAAAATTGTCAAAAATATAATTAGCAGAGTCAAGTACAGATACCCCAAAAAACGACTTAAGTTCTCAGCCTGGTTTGATGAACACCATTGGAAATAGCCTACATCAGGGATCAACAACTAGATTCAGCCGGGGGGGGCCATGTTTTTATGGTGCCGTCTTTCAGATGGGACGCTAAAACGGGTGTCCTGACTCTGTCGTGTCACTCTCTATGGTCTCTCCACCTGACAGATGATGTGTGATGAGCGCTCCGACACAACAGTTGTCACCGTGCATCACTGAGGTGGGTGCTACACATTGATGGTGGATGAGGGGAGTTTCTACGATGTAAAGTTAGTAGAAAAGTTTGATATAAATCCAATCAGTTATAATTATTATTTGTATACGACCACATCTCTATTATGCGTTGGAATACTTTGATTTCCAAAATTAAAATAACTTTCCAAAATAATACAACTTTAAAAAATTTATTTTTTAAAACACTGCTCAAAAACCTGTGGGGGGGCCAAATAAAACCACCCGCAGGCCCCACCAGTTGGGGAAGCCTGGCCTACATAATGTTAACCCGGTTTCACACCAGTTTTCAGTTTGGTTTGCTGACGACACATTAGAAATGCATGGGGAATGTACATCATTCTAACCAGGTTATCAAACCTGCTAGCAGTTTAAGTGTGACGAGAACACAGGCATCCTCTGAACTATAAATAGACCCTGCGACAAAAACATCTGAACATACAGTTCTCTCTCTGTAATTGTATGCGACCTCAAAACAATGCCCAGATGCAGGAGTTGCAGATTATGCAGTGACCTGACACAATGTGTGGAGAAACAGGAAGGAGTAGTGTATTCCATGGCACTGTACAAACCAATTTTCTCCTTCTTCTTCAGTGGCTTTAATGAGGCACGAGCCAACGCCTATGAACACAGGACATATTTAAAGATTCAGCATGACTATCACAAAGACTGGAGACATGCCAATTAACAGATTGGCTATGTATGAGTCGCTGTAACGCACTGCGGGTGTCCTTTTGAGTCTTTAGTATACAGTACAACATATGCAGCATATTATAGTAGGAAAGCTGAATTTTTTTTTTATAAAACAGGATGAATAGCTGGAGTACAATAATATGGCAAAAAAGGTTTTATGAGGACATGAAGACTGAAAAATGGGGACATTACCAATTGTCTTTAGAATGTATGTGAACACTGGAAATGACAGGCCGAACATTTGATCCTTATACTGTAGTCTATGGTCTTGATTTTCTTGGACTTGTTTGTGAATGAACCAAACTGAATGGAAAGGTCTATAGTATACTGCTATGATTTTACTACACTTGTGGTGTACATTTGTACGGCAATGCTGGAAAGATATTATTAAAAAGTTTGCTTAACTATGCTTTGAGGTCCAACATTATTCCATGTTCTTTGTGAACCAAAGCCGCGAGGTTGGTATAAGGACTGGAAGCTGTGACATATGGGCCACATTCAAAACCGGACAGTAATACCAACATCTCTGGCATGGAAAATATCCACTGCACCTTGTGGACCAAGTTCTGAAAATTGTTTTGAGACTATCATGTCAAGGGGCTCAACCTCTGACATTAATGGTAATACCAAGGTGACGCGTCTAATAGTGATGCGGAGGTTGACTCATATCCCGCAGTCCCTGTGGTTATATCCGCGGGTTGACTCATATCCCGCAGTCCCTGTGGTTATATCCGCGGGTTGACTCATATCCCGCAGTCCCTGTGGTTATATCCGCGGGTTGACTCATATCCCGCAGTCCCTGTGGTTATATCCGCGGGTTGACTCATATCCCGCAGTCCCTGTGGTTATATCCGCGGGTTGACTCATATCCCGCAGTCCCTGTGGTTATATCCGCGGGTTGACTCATATCCCGCAGTCCCTGTGGTTATATCCGCGGGTTGACTCATATCCCGCAGTCCCTGTGGTTATATCCGCGGGTTGACTCATATCCCGCAGTCCCTGTGGTTATATCCGCGGGTTGACTCATATCCCGCAGTCCCTGTGGTTATATCCGCGGGTTGAATAAAGAGAAAACAATGAATGCATAAAATGTATAATTCATACAGTGGGGCAAAAAAGTATTTAGTCAGCCATCAATTGTGCAAGTTCTCCCACTTAAAAATTTCATCTTATGTACACTTCAACTATGACAGACAAAATGAGAAGGAAAGAAAATCCAGAAAAATCACATTGTAGGATTTTTTATGAATTTATTTGCAAATTATGGTGAAAAATAAGTATTTGGTCAATAAAAGTTTCTCAATACTTTGTTATATACCCTTTGTTGGCAATGGCAGAGGTCAAACGTTTTCTGTAAGTCTTCACAAGGTTTTCACACACTGTTGCTGGTATTTTGTCCCATTCCTCCATGCAGATCTCCTCTAGAGCAGTGATGTTTTGGGGCTGTTGCTGGGCAACACGGACTTTCAACTCCCTCCAAAGATTTTCTATGGGGTTGAGATCTGGAGACTGGCTAGGCCAATCCAGGACCTTGAAATGGCTTCTTAGGAAGCCACTCCTTCGTTGCCCGGGCGGTGTGTTTGGGATCATTGTCATGCTGAAAGACCCAGCCACGTTTCATCTTCAATGCCCTTGCTGATGGAAGGAGGTTTTCACTCAAAATCTCAAGATACATGGACCCATTCATTCTTTCCTTTACACGGATCAGCCGTCCTGGTCCCTTTGCAAAAAACAGCTCCAAAGCATGATGTTTCCACCCCCATGCTTCACAGTAGGTATGATGTTCTTTGGATGCAACTCGGCATTCTTTGTCCTCCAAACACAACGAGTTGAGTTTTTACCAAGAAGTTCTATTTTGGTTTCTTCTGACCATATGACATTCTCCCAATCTTCTTCTGGATCATTCAAATGCTCTCTAGCAAACTTCAGACGGGCCTGGACATGTACTGGCTTAAGCAGGGGGACACATCTGGCACTGCAGGATTTGAGTCCCTGGCGGTGTAGTGCGTTACTGATGGTAGGCTTTGTTACTTTGGTCCCAGCTCTCTGCAGGTCATTCACTAGGTCCCCCCGTGTGGTTCTGGGATTTTTGCTCACCGTTCTTGTGATCATTTTGACCCCACGGGGTGAGATCTTGCGTGGAGCCCCAGATCGAGGGAGATTATCAGTGGTCTTGTATGTCTTCCATTTCCTAATAATTGCTCCCACAGTTGATTTCTTCAAACCAAGCTGCTTACCTATTGCAGATTCAGTCTTCCCAGCCTGGTGCAGGTCTACAATTTTGTTTCTGGTGTCCTTTGACAGCTCTTTGGTCTTGGCCATAGAGGAGTTTGGAGTGTGACTGAGGTTGTGGACAGGTGTCTTTTATACTGATAACAAGTTCAAACAGGGGCCATTAATACAGGCAACGAGTGGAGGACAGAGGAGCCTCTTAAAGAAGTTACAGGTCTGTGAGAGTCAGAAATCTTGCTTGTTTGTAGGTGACCAAATACTTATTTTCCACCATAACTTGCAAATAAATTCATTAAAAATCCTACAATGTGATTTTCTGGATTTTTTTCTCTCATTTTGTCTGTCATAGTTGAAGTGTACCTATGATGAAAATTACAGGCCTCTCATCTTTTTAAGTGGGAGAACTTGCACAATTGGTGGCTGACTAAAGCGCGACAAATACAAGCCAACTGCCAAATGCTTTTGGGAACTTGGGCAGGAAAAGTTCACTTTGATCCAATGAGGCAAAAATGTCAATTTCGGAGTTTAATTCAATAAGAGAAAAGCTGCGAAATGGAGAGTTGAAAATAAAGAGAAGGGAGGGTCAAAAGTCTGTTTGGAAAAGATTTGGTAAAGTGGTAAAAGAGGATGAGGCACAACACAAATTTAACAAGGACTTCAAAATGGCACATCAAGGGAACTGTATTGTTCAGATGGGTTAAATGCAATATTAGCCAAGCTGAAATCTGGACACTGACTGTAGGTTGAAAACCTCTTAGTGTAATACACTGCTCAAAAAATAAAGGGAACACTTAAACAACACAATGTAACTCCAAATCAATCACACTTCTGTGAAATCAAACTGTCCACTTAGGAAGCAACACTGATTGACAATAAATTTCACATGCTGTTGTGCAAATAGAATAGACAACAGGTGGAAATTATAGGCAATTAGCAAGACACTCCCAATAAAGGAGTGGTTCTGCAGGTGATAACCACAGACCACTTCTCAGTTCCTATGCTTCCTGGCTGATGTTTTGGTCACTTTTGAATGCTGGCGGTGCTTTCACTCTAGTGGTAGCATGAGACAGAGTCTACAACCCACACAAGTGGCTCAGGTAGTGCAGCTCATCCAGGATGGCACATCAATGCGAGCTGTGGGAAGAAGGTTTGCTGTGTCTGTCAGCGTAGTGTCCAGAGCATGGAGGAGCTACCAGAAGACAGGCCAATACATCAGGAGACGTGGAGGAGCAGGAGGAGCACTGCCAGAGCCCTGCAAAATGAACTCCAGCAGGCCACAAATGTGCATGTGTCTGCTCAAACGGTCAGAAACAGACTCCATGAGGGTGGTATGAGGGCCTGACGTCCACAGGTGGGGGTTGTGCATACAGCCCAACACCATGCAGGACGTTTGGCATTTGCCAGAGAACACCAAGATTGGCAAATTCGCCTCTGGCGCCCTGTGCTCTTCACAGATGAAAGCAGGTTCACACTGAGCACGTGACAGAGTCTGGAGACGCCGTGGAGAACGTTCTACTGCCTGCAACATCCTCCAGCATGACCGGTTTGGCGGTGGGTCAGTCATGGTGTGGGGTGGCATTTCTTTGGGGGGCCGCACAGCCCTCCATGTGCTCGCCAGAGGTAGCCTGACTGCCATTAGGTACCGAGATGAGATCCTCAGACCCCTTGTGAGACCATATGCTGGTGCGGTTGGCCCTGGGTTCCTCCTAATGCAAGACCTCATGTGGCTGGAGTGTGTCAGCAGTTCCTGCAAGAGGAAGGCATTGATGCTATGGACTGGCCTGCCCGTTCCCCAGACCTGAATCCAATTGAGCACATCTGGGACATCATGTCTCGCTCCATCCATCACAGACTGTCCAAGAGTTGGCGGATGCTTTAATCCAGGTCTGGGAGGAGATCCCTCAGGAGACCATCCACCACCTCATCAGGAGCATGCCCAGGCGTTGTAGGGAGGTCATACATGAAGGTCTGGATTTGGAGTCACACTCAAAATTAAAGTGGAAAACCATACTACAGGCTGATCCAACTTTGATGTAATGTCCTTAAAACAAGTCAAAATGGAGGCCACACACACTACTGAGCCTCATTTTGACTTGTTTTAAGGACATTACATCAAAGTTGGATCAGCCTGTAGTGTGGTTTTCCACTTTAATTTTGAGTGTGACTCCAAATCCAGACCTTCATGGGTTGATACATTTGATTTCCATTTATCATTTTTGTGTGATTTTGTTGTCAGCACATTCAACTATGTAAAGAAAAAAGTATTTAATAAGAATATTTCATTCATTCAGATCTAGGATATGTTATTTTAGTGTTCCCCAAAATTTTTTTGAGGAGTGTATAATATTGACTCCTGCCGAATTAAGCATTTCATGCAGTAAAATGATACACCAAATGTACACTTTGACTCGGGAACAGAAGTAGAGAAATCTGATTTATTTATTTCAGCATCTTGAGAAAATGAATGTGCGGTTAGAGACCGTCTGTAAAGGTGTCATCTTTATCAGTGTCATAAAAGCTGACAGTATTTCAAACACATAAAATGTGCATCCAAGCCAAACTTAAATCTTATCAAAAGCCCGACCACAGCCGGTTGTGATACAGCCTGGGATCGAACCTGGGTCTGTAGTGACGCCTCTACCGCTGCAATGCAGTGCCTTAAACTGCCGCGCCACTCGGGAGGGCAAAATGTAAGTCATTGAATTAGGCCAGCATGCAATTACTGGTTTTCTTCACTTCACTAGTAGGGTTGGGGAGTAACTGATTACATGTAATCTGATTACCAAAAACAAAATGTTACTTTACCAGCAACAACAACAAAAAATATCAAATCAGATTACAGATAGGCTACTTTTGAAAAACTAGATGATTACTTCTTGGACTTCTTTTAAATTCAGAAAAATACATTGACACCTTTCTGTTTACTCAATGAAATTCAACATGGAAAAAAGGCGCAAATGTAAGTTTGTTCCATCTGAATGAGTGAACACAAGTCAGACCACTATGATGACACACCACATGTGTTTGATGGATCCTTGTTGTCTTCTTCTAATGCACCCAAAGGGGAAAGTCATTCAGAAGCAACTAAAAGTAATCAGATTATGTTGCTGAGTTTGGTCAATTCAAAAGTTACAGTTAATTATGAAAGTTTTGGACAGGTAACCTATCCACTGTTCACTAGCATATGGCATGTCATTTGAGGTAACAGCCAAATTCCTTCATAAAAAGCTATCACATTCACATTAATACTTCTACTCTCCTGAGTCGTGACATCCCAGCTAGCACATAACGTTCTGAGAACCATGTTTCATAAGAGTGCAGTTGTCCTATGGTTATTTTTGCACACAACCTTCCCACAATGTTCTGGGAATGGTGCAGAATAGTTGCTTAGCTTTGGAATATTCTCAGCACATTTTTTTTGGGGGGGGGGGGGGGGGGGGGGGGGGGGGTGACCAAACCAAATTCACATAGAAATGTGAGTAATAGATCAATCATCCTACTTGAAAACAAGTCTAAAAAGTGGTAGATCCATTATGTGTGCTATCTCTATGCTTCCCGTTCTTAAGTTGAGGTTTTTGCATCTTTTATTTTTGTACACCAGATTCAAACAGGTCAAACAAGAATATTTTTGTCTCTAGAAAAAAATTTAGACAGCGATTTAGATGGTATAATGATTCAATGATTCTGATTAGCTTATTTTGTCACAAACTGAAATTAGGAGAAACTATTATAGTTTTAGCAATCAGGAAAAGGCAGAGTGATTTCTGCAAAGTGATACTAACAGAACGTTTCCTAAAAGTTCAAACATGATTACATTGATGATTACATTACATTGTTCTAGGGATGTTCTCAAACAGTTCAGAGAATGTAAACAACACTCTCCTATGGGAATTTCAATAACTCAATTACAATACAGCATAATGTTTCCACAAGGTTTCCTCACGGTTATATTTTAAGTCATGTTCTCAGAACATTTAGAAACCTTTCCATGAACCTTTCCATGAAAAACACAAGAAACCATTAGTAATGTTCAAAGAACGTTCTCTTTTTTTTTTTTAAGTTGTGTTTTCAGTGTCCAAACTCTCTATCTTGTAAAGTGTGTTGGCTGTGGCCATTAATTGGCCACACCTGATCTTAATGAGTGCTTGTTTCCTTTGCTATATGGTGTTTGAATAGACTAAACAGAACAGCTTTCTATGAGTAAAAAATACATTTTTAAAAACACATGGGTTGGTATCTCCATCCTGGTGACGCAGTGGACTAATTACATGGATAGAGAACTGAAGATCATAGGTTTGAATCTCTCTGACACTGTGCTACAATTTAAAAAAAAATACATGTTTGAATGCTTAAGCAAATTCATTTCCATTTGTCCCACCTGTGCTTGGAGTTCAACATACTAAACTAGCAGTGTTAGTAAAAGTCTTATTGAGACATCCAGTGAACATTTAAAAGTTATAAAAAAAACATAAAATAAACTATGATTTCCATTCTCAGAACGTTAATAAAAGCTCCCAGGAAAACTTTCACGGAACCATAGTAAAACGTTATCAGAACCTCCCTGCAACCTAAAAACGAATTGCTTCGTTCACAGAATCAATGGGAAACAAAAAAACGTTCGTTTCCACAATTTTAAGAAACCAAAATGTGCTAGCTGGGGTACTAAGTCCCAGCATCAGGACCGCTCCTGCTGTCCACACCTGCTGTGGCGTCAACTCCGTCTTGCTACTTAGTGTCTTGCGTAACAACATTTACGTAACAAAAAATATAAAACATGATATAAAGTAATGTGCATAACGCAATTAACTATAGACTGCCATTTAAACTGTGATTTCAGTGGGAGGCCTACTAACGCTGGCTAGTAGAGGAAGGCCTATGCTACAGTTCTAAACTAAATCTCTAGAGTCGTGGGTTTCCAGTTG
Source organism: Oncorhynchus kisutch (assembly GCF_002021735.2). Lineage (NCBI taxonomy): Eukaryota > Metazoa > Chordata > Actinopteri > Salmoniformes > Salmonidae > Oncorhynchus > Oncorhynchus kisutch. Next base: position 73,479,843 of record NC_034191.2, read on the forward strand.
AGTGACATTCCGCTGACTGGCTGATTCAACAGCAACAATTGACCAGGCAGCGGACATTGTTGTAGTAGCCGCTCGATATGAGCATGCCGTTGACATCTGGCTAGTTGTATGTGAAGCTAACGTCATTGAACTCGCCTACATAGAAACCGCAAAATAGACCTCGCCACCACTGAAAACGACTGAATTGCGCCCACTTACCGACGGATCTGTAGCCCAGGACGGCGATTTTTCGGGATTTCGGCTGCGGCATCTTTTAGCAGCGACACTACATCAAAATGATCAAAAACTGGAACAGATCTCAAATGCTATGTTAAAAACAACAAGGACCAGAATTGCACCTGCAATTAGCTCGTTTAAATAAAAAACTATTTAGCGAAAAGTAGTCACGCATCTGTATACTATACCTCACTCCCAAAGAAATATTCATGAATGCCCACTGTTGGTTGGTTGCGCTTACGCAAAAAGGAGGGTCTCTGTCCTCTTCTTGAGCTGCGGTTGGATACGGTTTATTCACCGTTTTTAGAAGCACGAAATTCATTGGCTCTCAAAGATTACAACGACTGGAGAATCTACTATCAATTCCGTTATGATGGCACTCTGACATCAATTTCTGTCATGTAGAAATGTCAAGAAAGGTAACTCACGCATGATGTGTTATGAGTGTCACAACTAAATCTTGAGGTTTAACTGAGAACGTGTGCAGATCCTTCTGTGGGTACACATCATATTGGCCTTTTTAGAAATATATAGGTATCATATTTATTATTGACATGAATTTGCAATTCGAAACAAAGCAGTTCCAACCAGAAGGTCAGCAGCAGACGAGACGACATGGGCGCATAAATCTCACCTTGCATGGGTTCATTGACAATGGGTTTATAAAGGTTCTGGTCTCTGCTGCCATCTTGTGGTGCCTTATATACTTGCAGTACATTTAACTTCATATTATAGCAATGATTCCATTCACTGTTACAGAATACAACGTCACATTGAAACTGTAGAGCGCCACCAGCGAGGAGAGGACTGACTACTGACAATCTCCCATAATTATCCCAATGAGGCAGAGTGGGGTTAAATGAGGAAATATTTGGTGAGATCACATGCTGTTGCATGCTGGGTCTCGTAGTTTCTTGCCTCAATATATTTCTGCCAATGTACAAAGGATATGGTCTTCAGATATGGATCAAAGGATATAGATCAGATTTCTGAAAGTAGTCTATGAGCCAGGAGAAACTGTAATCCATGGCTCAGATTTCTGAAAGTAGTCTATGAGCCAGGAGAAACTGTAATCCATGGCTCAGATTTCTGAAAGTAGTCTATGAGCCAGGAGAACTATAATCCATGGCTCAGATTTATTTAAACAGCCACTTCAAACTTTAGCCACTGCTGGCTAAAAATGGATGAGAATAAAATCTGCACAACACACAAAAAACACATATCAATAGATATGTATGTATTTGTAAGGTTGAGTAGTTTTTTTTCTTCCATACAAGATAAATACAAGGCTTACAATACATCTGGTCAACATTATGCAAAAAAAAGTCCCCCAAAAAAAACATGATTGTCACTCAATGTGCTTCACAAAAACGCTCAATGAATAAATAGTCTGTCCAACTTAAAATATTTACAATATTAACAATAATGACCGCAATTAATTAAGCTTTGGATCTGTTGACCTGACGAAAAGCTTGGTGTGGACGTTTACTGGACAGCTTTTTTCCTCCTGTCAGCACGACGCTACTAATAGCAACCAAAGCGATGGCAGCATAAACATTTAAGATTTCACTTTCTTTCTTAATGCCGGTTCAACTTTAGCTATACATGTCAAACCGCTTCACCATATTAACAAACATTGTAAAAAATATATATATATACACAGTGGGGCAAAAAAGTATTTAGTCAGCCACCAATTGTGCAAGTCCTCCCACTTAAAAAGATGAGAGGCCTGTAATTTTCATCATAGGTACACTTCAACCATGACAGACAAAATGAGAAAAAAAATCACATTGTAGGATTTTTAATGAATTTATTTGCAAATTATGGTGGAAAATAAGTATTTAGTCACCTACAAACAAGCAAGATTTCTGGCTCTCACAGACCTGTAACAACTTCTTTAAGAGGCTCCTCTGTCCTCCACTCGCTACTTGTATTAATGGCACCTGTTTGAACTTGTTATCAGTATAAAAGACACCTGTCCACAACCTCAGTCACACTCCAAACTCCACTATGGCCTAGACCAAAGAGCTGTCAAAGGACACCAGAAACAAAATTGTAGACCTGCACCAGTCTGGGAAGACTGAATCTGCAATAGGTAAGCAGCTTGGTTTGAAGAAATCAACTGTGGGAGCAATTATTAGGAAATGGAAGACATACAAGACCACTGATAATCTCCCTCGATCTGGGGCTCCACGCAAGATCTCACCCCGTGGGGTCAAAATGATCACAAGAACGGTGAGCAAAAATCCCAGAAGCACACGGAGGGGCCTAGTGAATGACCTGCAGAGAGCTGGGATCAAAGTAACAAAGCCTACCATTAGTAACACACTATGCCGCCAGGGATGGCGTAGTGTAAAAACTCAACTCGTCGTGTTTGGAGGAGAAAGAATGCTGAGTTGCATCCAAAGAACACCATACCTACTGTGAAGCATGGGGGTGGAAACATCATGCTTTGGGGCTGTTTTTCTGCAAAGGGACCAGGATGACTGATCCGTGTAAAGGAAAGAATGAATGGGGCCATGTATCGTGAGATTTTGAGTGAAAACCTCCTTCCATCAGCAAGGGCATTGAAGATGAAACGTGGCTGGGTCTTTCAGCATGACAATGATCCCAAACACACCGCCCGGGCAACGAAGCAGTGGCTTTGTAAGAAGCATTTCAAGGTCCTGGAGTGGCCTAGCCAGTCTCCAGATCTCAACCCCATAGAAAATCTTTGGAGGGATTTGAAAGTCCATGTTGCCCAGCAACAGCCCCAACACATCACTGCTCTAGAGGAGATCTGCATGGAGGAATGGGCCAAAATACCAGCAACAGTGTATGAAAACCTCGTGAAGATATACAGAAAATGTTTGACCTCTGTCATTGCCAACAAAGGGTATATAACAAAGTATTGAGAGAAACGTTTGTTATTGACCAAATACTTATTTTCCACCATAATTTGCAAATAAATTCATTAAAAATCCTACAATGTTGATTTTCTGGATATTTTTTTTTCTCATTTTGTCTGTCATAGTTGAAGTGTACCTATGATGAAAATTACAGGCCTCATCTTTTTAAGTGGGAGAACTTGCACAATTGCTGGCTGACTAAATACTTTTTTTGCCCCACTGTATATCAACGGAAATGAAAAACGTGGATTAAAAACCAACACAACAACATTACGCTTATGTCGCATTTACCCACAGAAACAGAAATGACATCAATCATCAGATGAGCATTAAAAAAGCAATAAACAGGAGTCACTGGCAAGAGGAGAGCTTTTTTGTTGAAACAATAGAGAGGGTTGGGAGATGGTGACATATGGGCAATAGAATACATCAGTGTGAACTCCTGTTCAGGCACTGTTCTGAGTGAGGGGTGTGAGGGTAAACACAGTGGTGCTGTCTAGTGAGGGGGGGGGGGGGGGGGGGGGGGGGGGTTACAGTAACACTGACTAGAGGAGAGGGGGAGGTTACAGTAACACTGACTAGTAGAGAGGAGAGGGGGAGGTTACAGTAACACTGACTAGTAGAGAGGAGAGGGGATGCGGGGGTTACAGTAACACTGACTAGTAGAGAGGAGAGGAGAGGGGGGGGGGGTTACAGTAACACTGACTAGTAGAGAGGAGAGGGGTTGGGGGGGCAGGAATGAGAGATGCGAGATGCGAGGGGGAAAGTTCATCAAGTTCAGGGTCAACGTAGCCATTTGAGAGTAGACTGGGGGAACCATCTCTCCCCTCTTCTTAAATCCGTATTGGTGCGATGGCACGACCCTGTCCGGTAGCGGTGCGATGGCACGACCCTGTCCCGTAGCGGTGCGATGGCACGACCCTGTCCTGTAGCGGTGCGATGGCACGACCCTGTCCCGTAGCGGTGCGATGGCACAACCCTGTCCCGTGCCCAGCGGAACACAGCACTTCATTTCTGTCCTCCGGTAACCAACATTCACTCGGGTTTAAGAGACCGTGTCAAGGGAAGCTGTGAGGGCTGTGGTGCGGGGGCTTGAAGAGGGCTTGAAGGGGGTAGGACAGATGAGGGGAGCAGCTTTCAGCACAGCTAACCAGAATTCAAGTACTCCAGTGCCACCTCATAGCAGAACTTGTATTGATCCTGTGAAAGATGGGAAGAAGAGAACATCAGTGACAGTGACTGGACCAGACATGGCTGAATTGACTTTAATTACTGCATTATAATGGCTGTGCGATTCACAATCACAGTGATATTTTCTCCTTATTCAAAATGTCAACAGCAATTTTCAATTCAACTGACTTTGGCAGCACAACTTGTCCCATAAGAACCCATTAGCATGTTGTAACTGCAGAATTTGTAGTGATGACCAGTAAACCACTATAAGGGTTAGGGTCTGTATTCATAAATCATCTCAGAGTAAGAGTGCTGATCTAGGATCAGCCCCTGCCCTTCCATCTCATGTTATTCCTTATGATCTAAAAGCGAGAACTGATCCTAGATCAGCACTGATTCTTACCAGTAAGTCGACCATGTTGGGTTTGTTGTTCCTCAGCGTTTTGACCGCGTGGAACACATCGACTGAACGCTGATGCCGGAGCATTTCGCACACGATGCTAATCGC
>NC_034191.2:73484727-73592227 GCF_002021735.2 Oncorhynchus kisutch
AGAGAGAGAGAGAGAAAGAGAGAGAGAAAGAAAGAGAGAGAAAGAGAGAGAAAGAGAGAGAGAGAGAGAGAGAGAGAGAGAGAGAAAAGAGACAGGGTTGGATCATAGACCTAGTCATAATATTTGTATAATAAGTCCATGAAAACCTGTCAGATACCCCAAATTAGGTATCCGTTGTCCAATTTTTAAAAACATTACACCGGCTTTAAGTAATGTGTTACCTGGACAAAATGTAAGCTTAATGAATGAATAACATTATCAGTGTTGTATGGTGACAGGTTTGACATAAAGCTGGTCTAAACTTCCCAATCTCTTTCTGTGCTTGTTGTTTTGGATTTTGCCCTCTAGATGGAGCCACCATACTGCCATTCCACCACTACAAGAGGTGGCCAGGCCACCCACTGATACTCAAGTATGTGTGGGGTGAAAGTAAGGTGGTACCAGTAAAACAGGAAGCCTATCACAATAATTAAACAAAATGTCAAGAAAACTAAGCTATTACACCACTTTTTATCATTACCGCATGTCAGAGGCATGGAAAATGAGCGAATGGACTTGAAAACGGGTGCTATAGCCTACACTCCAAAATGCGATGCGGTTTGACAAGAACACTGACATTTTGCCAAGGCAGAGATGAGTGGCCGACACAGAGACGCATCCGGACAGCAGTGGATACATACATTCTGGCCTAATGACAATCGCCAAATGTCATTACACTTTAGTGTTTTGTGTAACATATATTTTTCCATTCACCACTGTTTTGAGGCTGGTAATATGTTGAGAGTGGATGAACGTGCGCGGGTAGCCTAGTAAAGGAGCCCTTTGAAGTCATTATTTGACAAATCAGATGAACACATGACAGTTTGTGTTTATGCAACAATAAAAGGTCATAGTTAAATGAATAATCTTTATGACTAGAACCACAGAGATCCTATTGAATTCTATATGTAATTCTTTGATTAGGCCCATCAAATGTTTTAGGTCCCGTACTGGGAAGAAATTCATTCTATTTTCACCCCTGTGTGGAACATACACCTGGCTCGCTAAGTAGTTAGTGCTCTTCCTCGGAAACACTCCAGATGGTCAACTTTACTGTCTGAAAAGACAAAGAGCTTTTAAGAGTTGCAAAAGGAGAGTCCCAAAGTGTCACAAGTGGAAGCAGTTTGAGTTCAGTTTCGGGGAGATTAAGGTAAGTTGAGCCATGTTTTACATTCAGCATCACTCTGTCAAGGGAAATATAGTGTTCTTTCTGACAAAGACAACTACATATATTGTATTTTAGGATGTTGTGTGTCACTGGGAATAGTCACAATTAATTTAAACATCACAGTTTTCAAAACATAGCTTGTCCAAAAAAAGTGGTCTCAGCACAACTTACCCCCGGGTATGGAGTAAATTGAGCTGAGAGACAGGGCAAGTTAAACAACCTACAAATGTCTATACTGAATGGTTTAACTTATTATTTCCCAAATACAATTCAACACAAACCTAATCGCTGTTTTGTTTTAAGTATCTTTTAACACAGTCTTAAATGGATATTTCAGGATTTTGGCAACGAAGCCATCCATCTACTTCCCCAGAGTCAAATGAACTTGTAAATAAAACTGTATGTCTCTGCGTGTTGTTTGACGGAAGTTGCTAACTAGCGTTAGCGCAATGATTGGAAGTCTATGGTAACTGATAGTATGCTAGTAGATACCATAGACTTCCAGTCGTTGCGCTAACGCTAGTTAGCATGGGCTCACGAAACTACGTCTAACTTCCTTCATACTGGATTCAGAGACATCTGACTGCCAAAATCCTTTTAAAACCTAAAAAATAATTTGTACCAACTTAACACTTAATATAGGCCCTGCAGTTACCTCAAATCCCAGTGATAAAATCAAATCAAATTTTATTTGTCACATACACATGGTTAGCAGATGTTAATGCGAGCGTAGCAAAATGCTTGTGCTTCTAGTTCCGACAATGCACTAATAACCAACGAGTAATCTAACCTAACAATTCCACAACTACTACCTAATACACACAAGTGTAAAGGGATAAAGAATATGTACATAAAGATATATGAATGAGTGATGGTACAGAACGGCATAGGCAAGATGCAGTAGATGGTATCGAGTACAGTATATACAGTGGGGCAAAAAAGTATTTAGTCACCACCAATTGTGCAAGTTCTCCCACTTAAAAAGATGAAAGAGGACGGTAATTTTCATCATAGGTACACTTCAACTATGACAGACAAAATGAGAGAAAAAAAATCCAGAAAATCACATTGTAGGACTTTTAATGAATTTATTTGCAAATTATGGTGGAAAATAAGTATTTGGTCAATAACAAAAGTTTATCTCAATACTTTGTTATATACCCTTTGTTGGCAATGACAGAGGTCAAATGTTTTCTGTAAGTCTTCACAAGGTTTTTACACACTGTTGCTGTTATTTTGGCCCATTCCTCCATGCAAATCTCCTCTAGAGCAGTGATGTTTTGGGGCTTTTGCTGGGCAACACGGACTTTCAACTCCCTCCAAAGATTTTCTATGGGGTTGAGATCTGGAGACTGGCTAGGCCACTCCAGGACCTTGAAATGCTTCTTACGAAGCCACTCCTTCGTAGCCTGGGTGGTGTTTGGGATCATTGTCATGCTGAAAGACCCAGCCACGTTTCATCTTCAATGCCCTTGTTGATGGAAGGAGGTTTTCACTCAAAATCTCACGATACATGGCCCCATTCATTCTTTCCTTTACACGGATCAGTCGTCCTGGTCCCGTTGCAGAAAAACAGCCCCAAAGCATGATATTTCCACCCCCATGCTTCACAGTAGGTATGGTGTTCTTTGGATGCAACTCAGCATTCTTTGTCCTCCAAACACAACGAGTTGAGTTTTCACCAAAAAGTTATATTTTGGTTTCATCTGACCATATGACATTCTCCCAATCTTCTTATGGATCATCCAAATGCTCTCTAGCAAACTTCAGAAGGGACTGGACATGTACTGGCTTAAGCAGGGGGACACGTCTGGCACTGCAGGATTTGAGTCCCTGGCGGTGTAGTGTGTTACTGATGGTAGGCTTTGTTACTTTGGTCCCAGCTCTCTGCAGGTCATTCACTAGGTCCCCCCGTGTGGTTCTGGGATTTTTGCTCACCGTTCTTGTGATCATTTTGACCCCACGGGGTGAGATCTTGCATGGAGCCCCAGATCGAGGGAGATTATCAGTGGTCTTGTATGTCTTCCATTTCCTAATAATTGCTCCCACAGTTGATTTCTTCAAACCAAGCTGCTTACCTATTGCAGATTCAGTCTTCCCAGCCTGGTGCAGGTCTACAATTTTGTTTCTGGTGTCCTTTGACAGCTCTTTGGTCTTGGCCATAGCGGAGTTTGGAGTGTGACTGTTTGAGGTTGTGGACAGGTTTCTTGTATAACAAGTTCAAACAGGTGCCATTAATACAGGTAATGAGTGGAGGACAGAGGAGCCTCTTAAAGAAGAAGTTGCAGGTCTGTGAGAGCCAGAAATCTTGCTTGTTTGTAGGTGACCAAATACTTATTTTCCACCATAATTTGCTAATAAATTCATAAAAAATCCTACAATGTGATTTTCTGGATTTTTTTTCTCATTTTGTGTGTCATAGTTGAAGTGTACCTATGATGAAAATTACAGGCCTCTCATCTTTTTAAGTGGGAGAACTTGCACAATTGGTGGCTGACTAAATACTTTTTTGCCCCACTGTACATATGAGATGAGTAATGTAGGGTATGTAAACATAAAGTGGCATTGTTTAAAGTGGCTAGTGATACATGTATTACATAAAGATGGCAAGATGCAGTAGATGATATACAGTACAGTATATATATATATACATATGAGATAAGTAATGTAGGGTATGTAAACATTATATTAAGTGGCATTGCTCAAAGTGGCTAGTAATACCTTTTTTTACATCAATTTCCATTATTGAAGTGGCTGGAGTTGAGTCAGTATGTTGGCAGCAGCCACTCAATGTTAGTGGTGGCTGTTTAACAGTCTGATGGCCTTGAGATAGAAGCTGTTTTTCAGTCTCTCGGTCCCTGCTTTGATGCACCTGTACTGACCTCGCCTTCTGGATGATAGCGGGGTGAACAGGCCTTCCTGTGACATCGGTTGGTGTTGGTGTCCTGGAGGGCAGGTAGTTTGCCCCCGGTGATGCGTTGTGCAGACCTCACTACCCTCTGGAGAGCCTTACGGTTGTGGGCGGAGCAGTTACCGTACCAGGCGGTGATACAGCCCGACAGCATGCTCTCGATTGTGCATCTGTAGAAGTTTGTGAGTGCTTTTGGTGACAAGACGAATTTCTTCAGCCTCCTGAGGTTGAAGAGGCGCTGCTGCGCCTTCTTCACAATGTTGTCTGTGTGGGTGGACCAATTCAGTTTGTCTGTGATGTGTAAGCCGAGGAACTTAAAACTTACTACCCTCTCCACTACTGTCCCGTCGATGTGGATAGGGGGGTGCTCCTTCTGCTGTTTCCTGAAGTCCACAATCATCTCTTTGTTTTGTTGACGTTGAGTGTGAGGTTATTTTCCTGACACCACACTCCGAAGGCCCTCACCTCCTCCCTGTAGGCCGTCTCATCGTTGTTGGTAATCAAGCCTACCACTGTAGTGTCGTCCGCAAACTTGATGATTGAGTTGGAGGCGTGCATGGCCGCGCAGTCGTGGGTGAACAGGGAGTACAGGAGAGGGCTCAGAACGCACCCTTGTGGGGCCACAGTGCTGAGAATCAGCGGGGTGGAGATGTTACCTACACTCACCACCTGGGGGCGGCCCATTCAGGAAGTCCAGTACCCAGTTGCACAGGGCGAGGTCGAGCTTGATGACGAGTTTGGAGGGTACTATGGTGTTAAATGTTGAGCTGTAGTCGATGAACAGCATTCTCACATAGGTATTCCTCTTGTCCAGATGGGTTAGGGCAGTGTGCAGTGTGGTTGCGTCATCTGTGGACCTATTGGGGCGGTAAGCAAATTGGAGTGGATCTAGGGTGTCAGGTAGGGTGGAGGTGATATGGTCCTTGCCTAGTCTCTCAAAGCACTTCATGATGACGGAAGTGAGTGCTACGGGGCGGTAGTCGTTTAGCTCAGTTACCTTAGCTTTCTTGGGAACAGGAACAATGGAGGCCCTCGAAGCATGTGGGAACAGCAGACTGGGATAAGGATTGCTTGAAAATGTCTGTAAACACACCAGCCAGCTGATCTGCGCATGCTCTGAGGACGCGGCTGGGGATGCCGTCTGGGCCTGCAGCCTTGCGAGGGTTAACACATTTAAATGTTTTACTCGCGTCGGCTGCAGTGAAGGAGAGTCCGCAGGTTTTGGCAGCGGGCCGTGCCAGTGGCACTGTATTGTCCTCAAAACGAGCAAAGAAGTTATTTGGTCTGTCTGGGAGCAAGACATCCTGGTCCGCGACGGGGCTGGTTTTCTTTTTGTAATCCGTGATTGACTGTAGACCCTGCCACATACCTCGTGTCTGAGCCGTTGAATTGCGACTCTACTTTGTCTCTATACTGACGCTTAGCTTGTTTGATTGCCTTGCGGAGGGAATAGCTATACTGTTTGTATTTGGTCATGTTTCCTGTCACCTTGCCCTGGTTGAAAGCAGTGGTTCGCGCTTTCAGTTTCGCGCGAATGCTGCCATCAATCCAAGGTTTCTGGTTTGGGAATGTTTTAATCGTTGCTGTGGATATAACATCGCCGATGCACTTTCTAATTAACTTGCTCACCGAATCAGCGTATTGGACGCAATGCGGAACGTATCCCAATCCACGCGATCGAAGCAGTCTTGAAGCGTGGAATCAGATTGGTCGGACCAGCGTTGAACAGACCTGAGCGCGGGAGCTTCTTGTTTTAGTCGGTCTGTAGGCTGGAAGCAACAAAATGGAGTCGTGGTCAGCTTTTCCGAAAGGAGGGCGGGGGAGGGCCTTATATGCGTTGCGCAAGTTAGAATAACAATGATCCAGGGTTTTACCAGTCAGATGTCTTTGCCTTGCATTACTGCTGGGAAGAAAATGTTTCAATTTGCTCAACTTGCCATTGGCTCAACTTAACCCAAGGCAAATCTTTTGACTATATTAGCCCACACATCTACAAGGATGCACGTTCATGCTCGGTTTAGGACCTCATATTGAAGCTTATAGAGACCCCAACTGACATACTGAACAATCTTTAAATTATCTACTTTGGTTTAGATACAAGCATCATGAAACCTCTAACACAAACTAATTTAACCTGGTGAAAATCTGTTTTTAGGATCTAACTTGCTTTCCATTTTTTCTTCCTTCACAGACTCCATGAAATGATGACCTCTACCTAAATATTTGGTCAAATGATTCATTTTGTGTTCGGTTTCCTAGAAACAAGGGTGGCTCAGCGTACTGCCTTGGCTTGGGTGGGTAAACTTACCCCACTCTCCCTTACGAATAAAACCTGTTTACTTCTCCTCTCTCAACTCAGGAGTTAACCTCTGTCAACCTCCACATTCCTCTGGCCTTACACATTATTCCGGGGAATGTTTGGACCCTATTTCCGATATAGTACACTATACGAGGGTAATAGAGCGTCAGATCAGACAGATAGACAGTGTTCTCTTTCTGACCTTTGTTGAACGTCTGTGTTGTGTGGGCTGTTTGTCTCTGGTTAGTGTGTGTCTGCATCTTGTGTGTGTATGTGTGTCTGCATCTTGTGTGTGTATGTGTGTCTGCGCCTGTGTGTGACTATATGTATGTGTGCGGACTCTCTGGTCGGGAGATAAGAATCTCTCCAGAGACTAACAGTAAGAGTCACGTATGTGGGTGTTTTTTTTCTTCTCCTGGACTCTCTGGCTTACAGAACGGACCGGTAAACCTGTTAAAGAGCACCAATCACAGACTACATCAACAACCACCCTGTCGTCCTCCTTCCCTCTACTTTCCAATCTCATTTCCCACCCAACTGGGGCCTCTTCTCTCCCCCTCCTCTACCTCTCCCCTCCTCATCCCCCCATTTCTCTGAGTAAAGTGGGGTTGCTGAAGATAAGGAAGGGCAGATTGAGCTGAGGCAGAGGCCCACCCAGAGGCCTCTCCCACCGGGGCATTAAAAGCTAAATCTGGGCAGCATCGGGAACCACAAGCTCATTTGATGTGATTCCCTCTTGTAATTCAGATCAGCCTCTCCCCTGTATTTCTTCTACTTCATAAGTGGAGATCACCTGGAATGGATTGTACATTTACATTCACACCGTGATATCACACTGATTTGTCTGGTTTAAAAAAGTTGGCTTGGGCCAGACTAAACGGGTCAAATAGAAATAGATTGAGATTTTTGATCATTTTGAATTAAATACAGTTGAAGTCAGAAGTTTATATACACCTTAGCCAAATATATTGAAACTCAGAATTTCACAATTCCTGACATCTAATCCTAGTAAAAAAGTCCTGTCTTAGGTCAGTTAGGATCACAACTTTATTTTAAAGTTGTGAAATGTCAATAAATTATTTATTTCAGCTTTTATTTCTTTCACCACATTCCCAGTGGGTCAGAAGTTTACATACATTAAATTAGTATTTGGTAGCATTGCCTTTAAATTGTTTAACTTGGGTCAAACGTTTCAGGTAGCATTCCACAAGCTTCCCACAGTAAGTTGGGTGAATTTTGGCCCATTCCTCCTGACAGAGCTGGTGTAACTGAGTCAGGTTTGTAGGCCTCCTTGCTCGCACATGCCTTTTCAGTTCTGTCCACAAACTTTCAATAGGATTGGGGTCAGGGCTTTGTGATGGCCACTCCAATACCTTGACTTTGTTGTCCTTAAGCCATTTTGCCACAACTTTGGAAGTATGCTTGGAGTCATTTTCACCAGTGCCTCCTGCAGCAAAGCACCCCCACAACATGATGCTGCCACCCCCATGCTTCACGGTTGGGATGGTGTTCTTTGGCAAGCCTCTCCCTTTTTCCTCCAAACATAACGATGGTCATCATGTCCAAGCAGTACCATTTTTGTTTCATCAGATCAGAGGACATTTCTCCAAAAAGTACGATATTTGTCCCCATGTGCAGATGCAAACCGTAGACTGGCTTTTTTATGGAGGTTTTGGAGCAGTGGCTTCTTCCTTGCTGAGCGGCCTTTCAGGTTATGTCGATATAGGACTCGTTTTACTATGGATATAGATCATTTTGTACCGGTTTCCTCCATCATCTTCATAATGTCCTTTGCTGTTGTTCTGGGATTGATATGCACTTTTCGTACCAAAATACGTTCATCTCTAGGAGACAGAACGCGTCTCCTTCCTGAGCGGTATGACAGCTGTGTGTCCCATGGTGTTTATACTTGCGTACTATAACTCCAAGTCAATCACACTTCTGTGAAATCAAACTGTCCACTTAGGAAGCAACACTGAGGGACAATAAATTTCACATGCTCTTGTGCAAATGGAATAGACAACAGGTGGAAATTATAGGCAATTAGCAAGACACCCCCAATAAAGGAGTGGTTCTGCAGGTGATAACCACAGACCACTTCTCAGTTCCTATGCTTCCTGGCTGATGTTTTGGTCACTTTTGAATGCTGGCGGTGCTTTCACTCTAGTGGTAGCATGAGACAGAGTCTACAACCCACACACTACCTGTGGCTCAGGTAGTGCAGCTCATCCAGGATGACACATCAATGCGAGCTGTGGCAAGAAGGTTTGCTGTGCCTGTCAGCGTAGTGTCCAGAGCATGGAGGCGCTACCAGGAGACAGGCCAGTACATCAGGAGACGTGGAGGAGGCCGTAGGAGGGCAACAACCCATCAGCAGGACTGCTACCTCCGCCTTTGTGCAAGGAGGAGCAGGAGGAGCACTACCAGAGCCCTGCAAAATGACCTCCAGCAGGCCAAAAATGTGCATGTGTCTGCTCAAACGGTCAGAAACAGACTCCATGAGGGTGGTATGAGGGCCCGACGTCCACAGGTGGGGGTTGTGCTTACAGCCCAACACCATGCAGGACGTTTGGCATTTGCCAGAGAATTCGCCACTGGCGCCCTGTGCTCTTCACAGATGAAAGCATGTTCACACTGAGCACATGTGACAGACGTGACAGTCTGGAGACGCCGTGGAGAACGTTCTGCTGCCTGCAACATCCTCCAGCATGACCGGTTTGGCGGTGGGTCAGTCATGGTGTGGGGTGGCATTTCTTTGGGGGGCCGCACAGCCCCCCATGTGCTCGCCAGAGGTAGCCTGACTGCCATTAGGTACCGAGATGAGATCCTCAGACCCCTTGTGAGACCATATGCTGGTGCGGTTGGCCCTGGGTTCCTCCTAATGCAAGACCTCATGTGGCTGGAGTGTGTCAGCAGTTCCTGCAAGAGGAAGGCATTGATGCTGTGGACTGGCCCGCCCGTTCCCCAGACCTGAATCCAATTGAGCACATCTGGGACATCATGTCTCGCTCCATCCACCAACGCCACATTGCACCACAGACTGTCCAGGAGTTGGAGTTGATGCTTTAGGCCAGGTCTGGGAGGAGATCCCTCAGGAGACCATCCGCCACCTCATCAGGAGCATGCCCAGGCGTTGTAGGGAGGTCATACAGGCACGTGGAGGCCACACACACTACTGAGCCTCATTTTGACTTGTTTTAAGGACATTACATCAAAGTTGGATCAGCCTGTAGTATGGTTTTCCACTTTAATTTTGAGTGTGACTCGAAATCCAGACCTCCATGGGTTGATACATTTGATTTCCATTGATAATTGTTCTGTGATTTTGTTGTCAGCACATTCAACTATGTAAAGAAAAAAGTATTTAATAAGAATATTTAATTCATTCAGATCTAGGATGTGTTATTTTAGTGTTCCCTTAATTTTTTGGAGCAGTGTATATATATATATATATATATATATATATATATATATATATATATATATATATATATATATGTATATATATAAACACATATGTATATATATATATATATATATATATACACTAACACACACACACATGCGTAGCACCCCGTATTATCGGCATATTCAACAGCGTTTAAGACATATATTACCTTCAACGGTGTCCTTGTGATCAAGCCATCAATGTTTTGTCATTATTGGTGTCATCAAAATGTTAACTAACGGGTTAGCAATTAGCATGTTTGACATTTCAGTAGAAATACTAATACATTTCAGTAGAAATACTAATACTAATATCAGCTTTTTGATAAGTGGTTTACACCGATAATACGTCCCATATTATCGGCATACCAGTTATTGGCCACCTTACTATTTTGTTCAATTACAAGATATATTCCTTTAATTGTGTTCAAAAAAGAGACACCAACCTTGTATCCGAAGTGTTTACTAGATAGTTCACAAGCTGGCCTTCCGGTAAAAAGATTATTACTTGCCTGAAATCCATTAGCAATTTTTCAGAGGTAAAAAGTTGGATATTAAATGATGTGTGGTCTGTCGTGCTGTCGATTTTACAATATACAGCGTGTCCCACAACATGGGGATATATACATTTGTTTTTTTGAAAACTGTCAAAATCTAACTTAACTTACATACACTGCAATGAAAATCGCTGCTCAGCTATCTAGAAGGGTGTCTTTAGTCGCAAAATGTACCGTTATTTTCCAGTCCATTTAAATGTTGAGCTCTCGAGGCGATTTAATCCTCTAACCACTAGAGACGTCCGAAGTTAGGGGGTGTCTGATGTTGGGGGAAAATGTGCTATATTTCAGCCCTATTCCTGAGCCTTACAGCAAAACGTGGGCCTTTAAATGGCGTTCTGTTCATTATGGTTCATTATGATGGCAGACAATGTTTGTGTGAGCACTGAGTGTTGTCTTCAGTATGTCACCCTTACAGATGGCTGTCAGAAGGCAGGATGAAGAGACGTAGGGCTACAATCCCGATGGGTAGAGTGTAATTGATCACTATTAGAGGATGACCGTGACATTTCACACTGTCCCACTGGAGTGGTTCAGTGTTACTGTGACCCCGGTGGCATTTTGGGCGGCCATGTTGGACCAAAATGACCCATCTGATTGTTCTATCAAATAGCGAAGATTCCCTTCTCTTTCCACCGATTCAGGAAGTACAGAGCTAGGTTTAAGGTCTACTGTCCACTAGGTGTAGGCTGTGTCATGACCGGTAGGTACTTACAGACAGGGCTGGAAAGCTACCAGTCATTTACAAAAGTTACTGGAATCTACAGTAATTTTGGTAATTAACACAAAATCTATGGCATTTTATTGTAACTTACTGATCAACTTCTGATCAGTCTTCTCCTTGTATGAGCTGAAAGTTTAGAGGGACGGCCAGGTCTTGGTAGATTTGCAGTGGTCTGATACTCCTTCCATTTCAATATTATCGCTTGCACAGTGCTCCTTGGGATGTTTAAAGCTTGGGAAATCTTTTTGTATCCAAATCCGGCTTTAAAATTCTTCACAACAGTATCTCGGACCTGCCTGGTGTGTTCCTTGTTCTTCATGATGCTCTCTGCGCTTTTAACGGACCTCTGAGACTATCACAGTGCAGGTGCATTTATACGGAGACTTGATTACACACAGGTGGATTGTATTTGTCATCATTAGTCATTTAGGTCAACATTGGATCATTCAGAGATCCTCACTGAACTTCTGGAGAGAGTTTGCTGCACTGAAAGTAAAGGGGCTGAATAATTTTGCATGCCCAATTTTTCAGTTTTTGATTTGTTAAAAAAGTTTGAAATATCCAATAAATGTCGTTCCACTTCATGATTGTGTCCCACTTGTTGTTGATTCTTCACAAAAAAATACAGTTTTATATCTTTATGTTTGAAGCCTGAAATGTGGCAAAAGGTCTTAAAGTTCAAGGGGGCCGAATACTTTCGCAAGGCACTGTATTTCATGCTGACATCCTCATATTAAACACCAATGGTATTCACTAAGTTAATGGTTTATATTCAGGATCATGTTTCACAGCTTTGTCATTCTATTTTAAAATCATTTTATTGAATTAATTCATATAATTTGACATGTTATAAAGGCAACAGAGGGCCAGAGATGATTAGAACGCTTCCAGTAATACACCCTCCCTTTGCAACCGTACTTACAGACAGTGCACCACGGTACGTCCCTCTCCCCCGTCATACTCCTCCTGCCACTTGTCCACCTGGCGGATGAGCTTGAGGAAGGAGCGCTTGGAGACGGGGGTGTCCCGGTACATGGGCCAGCCCAGGAACTGGAACTGCTGCACCATGCGGTACCCGTCCTGCGGCTGGACAGAGAGACATGATGTTAGAATGACTGTGTGTGTGTGCGAGTGGGAGGGAATGTGTGTGTGTTCTGTCTCGTACCCGTGCAGCGTTGTAGACACGGAATATCCTGCTGATGATGTCCTCCTCCAGGTCAGCTGACACAAACTCCACCTGGATGGGCCCGTGGCGGTGCACACCGTTCTCCGGCCAGTACTGGGGACACAGCTGCACACACACACACTTATTGCATACACATTTAAAATGAGACATTTGAATAAACTGAGAAGTGGCTGACAATCGACACCTTCGCTTTGAGCAATGACAACCGAGCCGTTCTATCTGAGAGACGAAGTCGCATTGTTTGAGGATTGAGGAACACCTACTTTGAGGTGAGAAGTGAGAATTGCTAAGGCTAACAAGTGAGCATGTCACTGACTTCTAGGGACTTCCTAAAATGGATTCTGTATTGAGAGCGAAACACTTTCTATTGAGCCTAATCCACAATGACACACACTAGGGCATTCCACCATATCAGTGTACCCTGTTTGCCTGGCTACAGTCAGAAACGGGTACGAGAGGCTACTGTAGCCAGCCAAGGGGGCGATGTTGCAAGGGAAAGCTGCTACACACCATTTTTTGATCCCTGTTACATTTTGACAGACAGGGCCCCAGGCCTGAACGCCCAGAGTCAGTTTGAGGCAGACGCCTTCCCCTCTTTATGGGTTTATCTAACCATACACTGGTCTGTTCTCCTTTCTATGGGAGGATAGGGCCCCTGGACTTTTGGTAGTTGACCAAAACCATTGTCCTCATGCACTTTATTAAATGATAAACATATGTTTCTATAGACCTCCAAATCTGGAAGGTCTGTGTTTGATGGTAGAGTAAATGTTGGCATGGTTGACTGGCCTCTCTTACCTGTGCTGGGTCTACGTCGTTGAGCATCACTATGGAGGTGCAGTGGTAGTCCAGCGCCAGCCTCCAGAAGTCTTTGACCGTGTTGGGCAAGGGGTGCTGGGTAACGATGAAAGCTGACGGCTGCTTGTAGCTCTGTGGAGGAAGAGGAGGAGGAAGTCCATCTACTTTGTCTACTAGAATAGTAGTATTCTAAATAAACGTTCCAGAGATAATGGACACGTCGTCAGACTCTTGGGGGTCATAATGAGGTCAGATCTCCAGTTCACGATACTATGTCTGTTCCTTAAGGAGTCATGAACAAGAAACGTAGTTCATTAGTTCCAGATATTTATGTGCATTATAAATTAATTCCACTATCAACACTGCTACCACATAGCAAATCCATATCTGCTGCTATGATGACTAATGAGTATAATTGATGACACTTTATTTCCATTAAACCAATCCAAACAGTCATATTGCTGTGTTAGACAAAAAAAAACACATTGCAATTGTTTTGGTTAGGTTATTTCCATGACGATGGGATGAATCAATCCAAAGCCATCTGTTTTTAATCATTTTCAATAAGGACATAATTGTTGGTGGAAGCACAGAGAAAAAGCAATAGACATTCATCAACATGATATGCTGACAGTCCCCTTACTGTTTAGGTTTGGCTGGAAAATGGCTGGCTAAGGAACGTGGGGTGATTATTATAGAGATGGATAGGCAATTTACCCACCAGCTTTTTAACCACAGGTGCCCCAAGACTGCTGAGTCACCAAATCTGATCTCCCTCTGTTCCTCCCTCTGGCCCTCTCTCCGTTCCTCCCTCTGGCCCCCTCTCTCTCTCCGTTCCACCCTCTGGCCCCCTCTCTCTCTCCGTTCCACCCTCTGGCCCCCTCTCTCTCTCCGTTCCTCCCTCTGGCCCCCTCTCTCTCTCCGTTCCTCCCTCTGGCCCCCTCTCTCTCTCCGTTCCTCCCTCTGGCCCCCTCTCTCTCTCCGTTCCTCCCTCTGGCCCCCTCTCTCTCTCTCCGTTCCTACCTCTGGCCCCCTCTCTCTCTGTTCCTCCCCCTGGCCCCCTCTCTCTCCGTTCCTCCCCCTGGCCCTCCCTCTCTCTCCATTCCTCCCCCTGGCCCTCCCTCTCTCTCTCTCCGTTCCTCCCCCTGGCCCCCTCTCTCTCCGTTCCTCTCCCTGGCCCCCTCTCTCTCCGTTCCTCTCCCTGGCCCTCCCTCTCTCTCCGTTCCTCTCCCTGGCCCTCCCTCTCTCTCCGTTCCTCCCTCTGGCCCTCCCTCTCTCTCCGTTCCTCCCTCTGGCCATCCCTTTCTCTCCGTTCCTCCCTCTGGCGCCCCCTCTCTCTCAGTTCCTCTCCCTGGCCCTCCCTCTCTCTCCGTTCCTCCCTCTGGCCCTCCCTCTCTCTCCGTTCCTCCCCCTGGCCCCCTCTCTCTCCGTTCCTCTCCCTGGCCCCCTCTCTCTCCGTTCCTCTCCCTGGTCCCCTCTCTCTCCGTTCCTCTCCCTGGCCCCCTCTCTCTCCGTTCCTCTCCCTGGCCCCCTCTCTCTCCGTTCCTCTCCCTGGCCCTCCCTCTCTCTCCGTTCCTCTCCCTGGCCCTCCCTCTCTCTCCGTTCCTCCCTCTGGCCCTCCCTCTCTCTCCGTTCCTCCCTCTGGCGCCCCCTCTCTCTCCGTTCCTCCCTCTGGCCCTCCCTCTCTCTCCGTTCCTCCCTCTGGCCCTCCCTCTCTCTCCGTTCCTCCCTCTGGCGCCCCCTCTCTCTCCGTTCCTCTCCCTGGCCCCCTCTCTCTCCGTTCCTCTCCCTGGCCCCCTCTCTCTCCGTTCCTCTCCCTGGCCTCCTCTCTCTCCGTTCCTCTCCCTGGCCCCCTCTCTCTCCGTTCCTCTCCCTGGTCCCCTCTCTCTCCGTTCCTCTCCCTGGCCCCCTCTCTCTCCGTTCCTCCCCCTGGCCCCCTCTCTCTCCGTTCCTCCCTCTGGCTCCCTCTCTCACACTGTGTGTGCGTTTGCGTCTCACTCACTAACTCACTCTGTGTGTCACTCACTCACTCCCTCTGTGTGTCACTCACTCACTCCCTCTGTGTGTCACTCACTCACTCCCTCTGTGTGTCACTCACTCACTCCCTCTGTGTGTCACTCACTCACTCCCTCTGTGTGTCACTCACTCACTCCCTCTGTGTGTCACTCACTCACTCCCTCTGTGTGTCACTCACTCACTCCCTCTGTGTCACTCACTCACTCCCTCTGTGTCACTCACTCACTCCCTCTGTGTCACTCACTCACTCCCTCTGTGTGTCACTCACTCTGTGTCTTTCACTCTCTGTGTGTGTGTCTCACTCTCTGTGTGTCTCACTCACTCACTCTGTGTGTGTGTGTCTCACTCACACTCACTCTGCGTGTCTCACTCATACTCACTGTGCGTGTCTCACTCATACTCACTGTGCGTGTCTCACTCACTCACTGTGCGTGTCTCACTCACTCACTGTGCGTGTCTCACTCACTGTGCGTGTCTCACTCACTCACTGTGCGTGTCTCACTCACTCACTGTGCGTGTCTCACTCACTCACTGTGCGTGTCTCACTCACTCACTGTGCGTGTCTCACTCACTCACTGTGCGTGTCTCACTCACTCACTGTGCGTGTCTCACTCACTCACTGTGCGTGTCTCACTCACTCACTGTGCGTCTCTCTCTCACTCACTGTGTGTGCGTTTGCGTCTCACTCACTAACTCACTCTGTGTGCGTTTGCGTCTCACTCACTAACTCACTCTGTGTGTCACTCACTCACTCACTCACTCTGTGTGTCACTCACTCACTGTGTGTCACTCACTCTGTGTGTCACTCACTCACTCACTCTGTGTGTCACTCACTCTGTGTGTCACTCACTCACTCACTCACTGTGTGTCACTCACTCACTCACTCACTCACTCACTCACTCACTCACTCACTCACTCACTCACTCACTCACTCACTCACTCACTCACTCTGTGTGTCACTCTGTGTGTCACTCACTCACTCACTCTGTGTGTCACTCACTCACTCACTCTGTGTCTTTCACTCTCTGTGTGTGTGTCTCACTCTCTGTGTGTCTCACTCACTCACTCTGTGTGTGTGTGTCTCACTCACACTCACTGTGCGTGTCTCACTCACACTCACTGTGCGTGTCTCACTCACACTCACTGTGCGTGTCTCACTCACACTCACTGTGCGTGTCTCACTCACACTCACTGTGCGTGTCTCACTCACACTCACTGTGCGTGTCTCACTCATACTCACTGTGCGTGTCTCACATACTCACTGTGCGTGTCTCACTCACTCACTGTGCGTGTCTCACTCACTCACTGTGCGTGTCTCACTCACTCACTGTGCGTGTCTCACTCACTCACTGTGCGTGTCTCACTCACTCACTGTGCGTGTCTCACTCACTCACTGTGCGTGTCTGACTCACTCACTGTGCGTGTCTCACTCACTCACTGTGCGTGTCTCACTCACTCACTGTGCGTGTCTCACTCACTCACTGTGCGTGTCTCACTCACTCACTGTGCGTGTCTCACTCACTCAATCTGTCTGTGTCTCTCTCTCACTCACTGTGTGTGCGTTTGCGTCTCTCTCACTCACTCACTCTGTGTGTGTCTCTCACTCTGTGTGTGTCTCTCACTCTGTGTGTGTCTCTGTCTCTTACTCACTCACTCTCTGTGTGTGTCTCACTCACTCACACTCACTCTGCGTGTGTGTTTCACTCTCTGTGTGTGCGTCTCACTCACTCTGTGTGTGTGTGTGTGTCTCACTCTGCGCGTGCGTCTCACTCTGTGTGTGTGTGTCTCACTCACTCTGTGTGTGTGTGTGTCTCACTGCGCGTGCGTTCCACTCCCAGTGTGTGTGTCTCACTCTGTGTGTGTGTGTGTGTCTCACTGCGCGTGCATTTCACTCTCTGTGTGTGTGTCTCACTCACTCTGTGTGTGTGTCTCACTCTGCGCGTACGTCTCACTCTGTGTGTGTCTCACTCACACTCACTCTGCGTGTGTGTGTTTCACTCTCTGTGTGTGCGTCTCACTCACTGTGTGTGTGTGTGTCTCACTCTGCGCGTGCGTCTCACTCTGTGTGTGTGTGTCTCACTCACTCTGTGTGTGTGTGTGTGTGTGTGTGTCTCACTGCGTGTGCGTTTCACTCCCTGTGTGTGTGTCTCACTCTGTGTGTGTGTGTGTGTGTCTCACTCTGTGTGTGTGTGTGTGTCTCACTCTGTGTGTGTGTGTGTGTGTCTCACTCTGTGTGTGTGTGTGTGTCTCACTCTGTGTGTGTGTGTGTGTCTCACTCTGTGTGTGTGTGTGTGTCTCACTGCGCGTGCGTTTCACTCTCTGTGTGTGCGTCTCACTCACTCTGGCGCGTGCGTCTCACTCACTCTGCGCGTGCGTCTCACTCACTCTGCGCGTGCGTCTCACTCACTCTGCGCGTGCGTCTCACTCACTCTGCGCGTGCGTCTCACTCACTCTGCGCGTGCGTCTCACTCACTCTGCGCGTGCGTCTCACCTCACTCTGCGCGTGCGTCTCACTCACTCTGCGCGTGCGTCTCACTCACTCTGCGCGTGCGTCTCACTCACTCTGCGCGTGCGTCTCACTCACTCTGCGCGTGCGTCTCACTCACTCTGCGCGTGCGTCTCACTCACTCTGCGCGTGCGTCTCACTCACTCTGCGCGTGCGTCTCACTCACTCTGCGCGTGCGTCTCTCACTCACTCTGCGCGTGCGTCTCTCACTCACTCTGCACGTGCGTCTCTCACTCTGCGCGTGCGTCTCTCACTCTGCGCGTGCGTCTCTCACTCTGTGTGTGTCTCTCACTCTGTGTGTCTCTGTCTCTTACTCACTCACACTCTGTGTGTGTCTCACTCACTCACACTCACTCTGCGTGTGTGTGTTTCACTCTCTGTGTGTGCGTCTCACTCACTCTGTGTGTGTGTGTGTGTCTCACTCTGCGCGTGCGTCTCACTCTGTGTGTGTGTGTCTCACTCACTCTGTGTGTGTGTGTGTGTCTCACTGCGCGTGCGTTCCACTCCCAGTGTGTGTGTCTCACTCTGTGTGTGTGTGTGTGTGTCTCACTGCGCGTGCATTTCACTCTCTGTGTGTGTGTCTCACTCACTCTGTGTGTGTGTCTCACTCTGCGCGTACGTCTCACTCTGTGTGTGTCTCACTCACACTCACTCTGCGTGTGTGTGTTTCACTCTCTGTGTGTGCGTCTCACTCACTGTGTGTGTGTGTGTCTCACTCTGCGCGTGCGTCTCACTCTGTGTGTGTGTGTCTCACTCACTCTGTGTGTGTGTGTGTCTCACTGCGTGTGCGTTTCACTCCCTGTGTGTGTGTCTCACTCTGTGTGTGTGTGTGTCTCACTCTGTGTGTGTGTGTGTGTGTCTCACTCTGTGTGTGTGTGTGTGTGTCTCACTCTGTGTGTGTGTGTGTGTGTCTCACTCTGTGTGTGTGTGTGTGTCTCACTCTGTGTGTGTGTGTGTGTGTGTCTCACTCTGTGTGTGTGTGTGTGTGTCTCACTCTGTGTGTGTGTGTGTGTGTCTCACTCTGTGTGTGTGTGTGTGTGTCTCACTCTGTGTGTGTGTGTGTGTGTCTCACTCTGTGTGTGTGTCTCACTCTGTGTGTGTGTGTGTCTCACTCACTCTGCGCGTGCGTCTCACTCACTCTGCGCGTGCGCCTCACTCACTCTGCGCGTGCGCCTCACTCACTCTGCGCGTGCGCCTCACTCACTCTGCGCGTGCGCCTCACTCACTCTGCGCGTGCGCCTCACTCACTCTGCGCGTGCGCCTCACTCACTCTGCGCGTGCGCCTCACTCACTCTGCGCGTGCGCCTCACTCACTCTGCGCGTGCGCCTCACTCACTCTGCGCGTGCGCCTCACTCACTCTGCGCGTGCGCCTCACTCACTCTGCGCGTGCGCCTCACTCACTCTGCGCGTGCGCCTCACTCACTCTGCGCGTGCGCCTCACTCACTCTGCGCGTGCGCCTCACTCACTCTGCGCGTGCGCCTCACTCACTCTGCGCGTGCGCCTCACTCTGCGCGTGCGCCTCACTCTGCGCGTGCGCCTCACTCTGCGCGTGCGTGTCTGTGTGTCTCACTCTGTGTGTGTGTCTGTGTGTCTCACTCTGTGTGTGTGTCTGTGTGTCTCACTCTGTGTGTGTGTCTGTGTGTCTCACTCTGTGTGTGTGTCTGTGTGTCTCACTCTGTGTGTGTGTCTGTGTGTCTCACTCTGTGTGTGTGTCTGTGTGTCTCACTCTGTGTGTGTGTCTGTGTGTCTCACTCTGTGTGTGTGTCTGTGTCTCACTCTGTGTGTGTGTCTGTGTCTCACTCTGTGTGTGTGTCTGTGTGTCTCACTCTGTGTGTGTGTCTGTGTGTCTCACTCTGTGTGTGTGTCTGTGTGTCTCACTCTGTGTGTGTGTCTGTGTGTCTCACTCTGTGTGTCTTCACTCTGTGTGTGTGTCTGTGTGTCTCACTCTGTGTGTGTGTCTGTGTGTCTCACTCTGTGTGTGTGTCTGTGTGTCTCACTCTGTGTGTGTGTCTGTGTGTCTCACTCTGTGTGTGTGTCTGTGAGTCTCACTCTGCGCGTGCGTTTCACTCTGTGTGTGTGTGTCTCACTCTGCGCGTGCGTTTCACTCTGTGTGTGTGTGTGTCTCACTCTGCGCGTGCGTTTCACTCAGTGTTTGGCAAATCTTCCCTATATGTAGAGTACTGACTGAACACTGACCAATCTACATGATTATATTTCACCACAAGGATAAAAAATTACAGTTTTAGTATCAACTTTCCAGCAGTACATTTACATCTAATGACTTACACACGGACTGACATGGCAAGTCATTAAAAAAGGTTACGAGCGAGTGTGCTCAAGTTCATGTATGTGTGTGTGTGTTCCTGTGTGTGTGAGACGTACGTCCATGAGGGCAGCGTTAATGTAGTTGGAACTCTCTCCGTCGATGGTGATGAGGAAGGGCAGACAGCGGTCTGGCGGGAGGACGTCCATACAGCGGTTCTTCTCGTGGTTCCTGGGGAGCAGGGCGATGCTGCAGTCCTCCACACGCAACGTAGGAGTCACCATGTTCAGAGTCTGGAGGGAGGGGGGATATGAGCACTCCAAGACACAATTGGACATGAGTGAAGTCCACTAATATACCACATATCCACGTATGATGAACAATGCACACACGCTGGCCCAAGCCACATACCCTGAATTCCTCTTTGATCTGGCTGGAGTTGGTCTGGGGGTCCAGGCGGTTCATGTCATAGTAGACCGATCGTAGCTGGTTGGCTGGGACGGTGGTGTCCCCGCACAGACACGCCTCCAAGATGGCGTCGTGGATGAACACATACTGCTCCTGTAGGACAGAGGAGGGCCCAGGATATAGTGAGGGACAGACAGCCATGCTACACCTAAACAGGAAGGACTCACATCACCATTAAAGTGCAGGTAGTGAACACTGCCAGAAAGACGACCTAACAACAGTGATGACCGACTCAAGCCAGTTTACGTTTCAACATTTATTAGTCGTATGTACGGAATATGCATGGTATACATCGTCCAATGAAATGCTTACTTGCGGGGTCCTTTTTTACAACAATAAGAAATAAGAAAATATAAGAATATGAACATAAAGTAAATGACTCCGTAGAATAGAATCGAGTCGATCCAAGCAGTCGGACGCGTGCTTGTCTTGTCCCACGTAAATAGTCGGTTTAGTTGTTTATTTCATATACATTTTTAATCTCACTTTCCACCTACGATCTAAATATAATTTCCTGCAACCTGTCTCCCCCAATGTGGTACGGATCTGCTATTTTTATACGTTATAACTGGAACCTCCATCAGGAGCTAACCAGCTAACTAGCTACCAGCTAGTAGTCACTGTTAGCCACGGCTAGCAGTCTTCACCTTTAGTTCGGACACCAGCCAGCTTTAGTAACCGGACGGTTGCAAGTTCAAATCCCCGAGCTGACAAGGTACAAATCTGTCGTTCTGCCCTTGAACAGGCAGTTAACCCACTGTTCCTAGGCCGTCATTGAAAATAAGAATTTGTTCTTAACTGACTTGCATAGTTAAAGGTCAAATTAAAAATTAAAAAAGGTAGGTCAATACCTGCCAGTCTGCACAGCGCGATATCAACCCAAAGCATATCAGACTTCTTTTCTCCACCACATCACCGGATTCATGCCGCAAGCTCTGGGCCATTACACCGGATCATCGCAGCTAGCTAACTGCAACTGAGTAGCTACTGCTGGTTAACGCCTCTGTCCCGAAGCAAGCACCAGTTAGCCTTGAGCTAGCCTCGAGCTAGGCCCATCTCCCGGCTAGCCGAAGAGGCATACCCACTAATTTGTGGGCTACAATACCTCTTTTGCCAATTGGCCTGGACCCTTTATTGCCGACAGGTTTCAACACTCTTTTCTGTTGCGATGTCCCCGAAGACCCATCTGCGAGTCCCGACCCGCTAGCTTTCTAAACGACGTGCCTCCCGCTCGCCTAGCATAGTAGCGACTACGAATGGCTCCCTGACTCACCTATGGCTGCTCATTGGACCCTATGAGCACTCGGCTACACATGCCTCTCTAATGTAAATATGTCTTGTCTTCTGCTGTTTCGGTGTCTCCAGAGATGCAAGCTCTCTCATCATCACTCAATGCCTAGGTTTACCTCCACTGTACTCTCATCCTACCATACCCTAGTCTGTACATTATGCACTGAATCTATTCTACCACGCCCAGAAATCTGTTCCTTTTATTCTATGTTCCCAACGCACTAGACAACCTATTCTTATAAGCTGTACCCTTATCCTATTCCTCCTCTGTTCCTCTGGTGATGTAGAGCTTAACCCAGGCCCTGTAGCCCCCAGCTTTACACCAGGAGCTCTCATTTGTTATTTTCTGTAACCGTAAAAGCCTTGGTTTCATGCATGTTAACATCAGAAGCCTCCAACCTAAATTAGTTTTATTCACTGCTTTAGCACACTCCGCCAACCCGGATGTCCTAGCAGTGTCTGAATCCTGGCTTAGGAAGGCCACCAAAAATTCTGACATTTCCATCCCCAACACAAGATAGAACTCACCCTGTCTGTCTGTCTCTCACCCTGTCTGTCTCTCTCTCACCCTGTCTGTCTGTCTGTCTGTCTGTCTCTCTCTCACCCTGTCTGTCTGTCTCTCTCTCACCCTGTCTGTCTGTCTGTCTGTCTCTCTCTCTCACCCTGTCTGTCTGTCTGTCTCTCTCTCTCACCCTGTCTGTCTGTCTGTCTCTCTCTCTCACCCTGTCTGTCTGTCTGTCTCTCTGTCTGTCTCTCTCTCTCACCCTGTCTGTCTGTCTGTCTGTCTGTCTCTCTCTCTCTCACCCTGTCTGTCTGTCTCTCTCTCACCCTGTCTGTCTGTCTGTCTCTCTGTCTGTCTCTCTCTCACCCCGTCTGTGTCTGTCTCTCTCTCACCCCGTCTGTATGTCTGTCTGTCTCTCTCTCACCCTGTCTGTCTGTCTGTCTGTCTCTCTCTCACCCCGTCTGTCTGTCTGTCTCTCTCTCACCCCGTCTGTCTGTCTGTCTCTCTCTCACCCCGTCTGTATGTCTGTCTGTCTCTCTCTCACCCTGTCTGTCTGTCTGTCTGTCTGTCTCTCTCTCTCACCCTGTCTGTCTGTCTGTCTGTCTGTCTGTCTCTCACCCTGTCTGTCTGTCTGTCTCTCTCTCACCCCGTCTGTCTGTCTGTCTCTCTCTCACCCCGTCTGTCTGTCTGTCTGTCTCTCTCTCACCCTGTCTGTCTGTCTGTCTCTCTCTCTCACCCTGTCTGTCTGTCTGTCTGTCTGTCTGTCTGTCTGTCTGTCTGTCTGTCTGTCTGTCTGTCTGTCTGTCTGTCTGTCTGTCTCTCTCTCACCCTGTCTGTCTGTCTGTCTCTCTCTCACCCCGTCTGTCTGTCTGTCTCTCTCTCTCTCTCACCCCGTCTGTCTGTCTGTCTCTCTCTCACCCCGTCTTTCTGTCTGTCTCTCTCTCACCCCGTCTGTCTGTCTGTCTCTCTCTCACCCCGTCTGTCTGTCTGTCTGTCTCTCTCTCACCCCGTCTGTCTGTCTGTCTGTCTGTCTCTCTCTCACCCTGTCTGTCTGTCTGTCTCTCTCTCTCTCTCTCACCCTGTCTGTCTGTCTGTCTCTCTCTCTCTCTCTCTCACCCTGTCTGTCTGTCTGTCTGTCTGTCTGTCTCTCTCTCTCACCCTGTCTGTCTGTCTGTCTCTCTGTCTGTCTCTCTCACCCTGTCTGTCTGTCTGTCTCTCTCTCTCACCCTGTCTGTCTGTCTGTCTCTCTGTCTGTCTCTCTCTCTCACCCTGTCTGTCTGTCTGTCTGTCTCTCTCTCACCCTGTCTGTCTGTCTCTCTCTCACCCTGTATGTCTGTCTGTCTCTCTGTCTGTCTCTCTCTCTCTCACCCCGTCTGTGTCTGTCTCTCTCTCACCCCGTCTGTCTGTCTGTCTGTCTCTCTCTCACCCCGTCTGTCTGTCTGTCTCTCTCTCACCCCGTCTGTATGTCTGTCTGTCTCTCTCTCACCCTGTCTGTCTGTCTGTCTCTCTCTCTCACCCTGTCTGTCTGTCTGTCTGTCTGTCTGTCTCTCTCTCACCCTGTCTGTCTGTCTGTCTCTCTCTCTCTCACCCCGTCTGTCTGTCTGTCTCTCTCTCACCCCGTCTGTCTGTCTGTCTGTCTGTCTGTCTGTCTCTCTCTCACCCCGTCTGTCTGTCTGTCTGTCTCTCTCTCACCCCGTCTGTCTGTCTGTCTGTCTGTCTGTCTCTCTCTCACCCCGTCTGTCTGTCTGTCTGTCTGTCTCTCTCTCACCCCGTCTGTATGTCTGTCTGTCTCTCTCTCACCCCGTCTGTATGTCTGTCTGTCTCTCTCTCACCCCGTCTGTCTGTCTGTCTCTCTCTCTCACCCTGTCTGTCTGTCTGTCTGTCTGTCTCTCTCTCACCCTGTCTGTCTGTCTGTCTCTCTCTCTCTCACCCCGTCTGTCTGTCTGTCTCTCTCTCTCTCACCCCGTCTGTCTGTCTGTCTCTCTCTCACCCTGTCTGTCTGTCTCTCTCTCACCCTGTCTGTCTGTCTCTCTCTCTCACCCTGTCTGTCTGTCTGTCTGTCTGTCTGTCTGTCTGTCTGTCTGTCTGTCTGTCTGTCTGTCTGTCTGTCTGTCTCTCTCTCACCCCGTCTGTCTGTCTGTCTGTCTGTCTGTCTGTCTGTCTGTCTGTCTGTCTGTCTGTCTGTCTGTCTGTCTGTCTGTCTGTCTGTCTCTCTCTCACCCCGTCTGTCTGTCTGTCTCTCTCTACCCCGTCTGTCTGTCTGTCTGTCTGTCTCTCTCTCACCCCGTCTGTCTGTCTGTCTGTCTCTCTCTCACCGCGTCTGTCTGTCTGTCTGTCTCTCTCTCACCCCGTCTGTCTGTCTGTCTGTCTGTCTGTCTGTCTCTCGCTCACCCCGTCTGTCTGTCTGTCTCTCGCTCACCCCGTCTGTCTGTCTGTCTCTCTCTCACCCCGTCTGTCTGTCTGTCTCTCTCTCTCACCCCGTCTGTCTGTCTGTCTCTCTCTCACCCCGTCTGTCTGTCTCTCTCTCACCCCGTCTGTCTGTCTGTCTCTCTCTCACCCCGTCTGTCTGTCTGTCTGTCTGTCTCTCGCTCACCCCGTCTGTCTGTCTGTCTCTCTCTCTCTCACCCCGTCTGTCTGTCTGTCTCTCTCTCACCCCGTCTGTCTGTCTCTCTCTCACCCCGTCTGTTTGTCTGTCTCTCTCTCACCCCGTCTGTATGTCTGTCTGTCTCTCTCTCACCCTGTCTGTCTGTCTGTCTCTCTCTCTCACCCTGTCTGTCTGTCTGTCTGTCTGTCTCTCTCTCACCCTGTCTGTCTGTCTGTCTCTCTCTCACCCCGTCTGTCTGTCTGTCTCTCTCTCACCCCGTCTGTCTGTCTGTCTGTCTGTCTGTCTGTCTCTCTCTCACCCTGTCTGTCTGTCTCTCTCTCTCACCCTGTCTGTCTGTCTGTCTGTCTCTCTCTCACCCCGTCTGTCTGTCTGTCTCTCTCTCACCCCGTCTGTCTGTCTGTCTGTCTGTCTGTCTCTCTCTCTCACCCTGTCTGTCTGTCTGTCTGTCTGTCTCTCTCTCACCCCGTCTGTCTGTCTGTCTGTCTGTCTCTCTCTCTCACCCTGTCTGTCTGTCTGTCTGTCTGTCTCTCTCTCACCCCGTCTGTCTGTCTGTCTCTCTCTCACCCCGTCTGTCTGTCTGTCTCTCTCTCACCCCGTCTGTCTGTCTGTCTCTCTCTCACCCCGTCTGTCTGTCTGTCTGTCTCTCTCTCACCCCGTCTGTCTGTCTGTCTGTCTCTCTCTCACCCAGTCTGTCTGTCTGTCTGTCTGTCTGTCTGTCTGTCTGTCTCTCTCACCCCGTCTGTCTGTCTGTCTGTCTCTCTCTCACCCCGTCTGTCTG
This sequence comes from Oncorhynchus kisutch, assembly GCF_002021735.2. Lineage (NCBI taxonomy): Eukaryota > Metazoa > Chordata > Actinopteri > Salmoniformes > Salmonidae > Oncorhynchus > Oncorhynchus kisutch. The sequence goes on from NC_034191.2 coordinate 73,510,287, forward strand.
TCTGTCTGTCTCTCTCTCACCCCGTCTGTCTGTCTGTCTGTCTCTCTCTCACCCCGTCTGTCTGTCTGTCTGTCTCTCTCTCTCTCACCCCGTCTGTCTGTCTGTCTCTCTCTCTCTCACCCCGTCTGTCTGTCTGTCTCTCTCTCTCACCCCGTCTGTCTGTCTGTCTCTCTCTCACCCCGTCTGTCTGTCTGTCTCTCTCTCACCCCGTCTGTCTGTCTGTCTCTCTCTCACCCCGTCTGTCTGTCTGTCTCTCTTTCACCCCGTCTGTCTGTCTCTCTCTCTCTCACCCCGTCTGTCTGTCTGTCTCTCTCTCTCTCACCCCGTCTGTCTGTCTGTCTGTCTCTCTCTCTCTCTCACCCCCGTCTGTCTGTCTGTCTGTCTCTCTCTCACCCCGTCTGTCTGTCTCTCTCTCACCCCGTCTGTCTGTCTGTCTCTCTCTCACTCCGTCTGTCTGTCTCTCTCTCTCTCACCCCCGTCTGTCTGTCTGTCTCTCTCTCTCTCACCCCGTCTGTCTGTCTGCTCTCTCTCTCTCACCCCGTCTGTCTGTCTGTCTGTCTCTCTCTCTCTCTCTCTCTCACCCCGTCTGTCTGTCTGTCTGTCTCTCTCTCTCACTCCGTCTGTCTGTCTGTCTGTCTCTCTCTCTCTCACCCCGTCTGTCTGTCTCTCTCTCTCTCTCTCACCCCGTCTGTCTGTCTCTCTCTCTCTCACCCCGTCTGTCTGTCTGTCTGTCTCTCTCTCACCCCGTCTGTCTGTCTGTCTCTCTCTCAGCCCGTCTGTCTGTCTCTCTCCCACCCAGTCTGTCTGTCTCTCTCCCACCCCGTCTGTCTGTCTCTCTCCCACCCCGTCTGTCTGTCTCTCTCTCCCACCCCGTCTGTCTGTCTGTGTCTCTCTCACCCCGTCTGTCTGTCTCCCACCCCGTCTGTCTGTCTGTGTCTCTCTCACCTCGTCTGTCTGTCTCGCTCTCTCACCCCGTCTGTCTGTCTGTCTCACCCCGTCTGTCTGTCTGTCTCTCTCTCACCCAGTCTGTCTGTCTGTCTCTCTCTCACCCAGTCTGTCTGTCTGTCTCTCTCTCACCCAGTCTGTCTGTCTGTCTCTCTCACACCCCGTCTGTCTGTCTGTCTCTCTCTCACCCAGTCTGTCTGTCTGTCTCTCTCTCTCACCCAGTCTGTCTGTCTGTCTCTCTCTCTCTCACCCAGTCTGTCTGTCTGTCTCTCTCTCACCCCGTCTGTCTGTCTGTCTCTCTCTCTCTCACCCAGTCTGTCTGTCTGTCTCTCTCTCACCCCGTCTGTCTGTCTGTCTGTCTCTCTCTCACCCCGTCTGTCTCTCTCTCACCCCGTCTGTCTGTCTCTCTCTCACCCCGTCTGTCTGTCTCTCTCTCACCCCGTCTGTCTGTCTCTCTCTCACCCCGTCTGTCTGTCTCTCTCTCACCCCGTCTGTCTGTCTCTCTCTCACCCCGTCTGTCTGTCTCTCTCTCACCCCGTCTGTCTGTCTCTCTCTCACCCCGTCTGTCTGTCTCTCTCTCACCCCGTCTGTCTGTCTCTCTCTCACCCGGTCTGTCTGTCTCTCTCTCACCCGGTCTGTCTGTCTCTCTCTCACCCGGTCTGTCTGTCTCTCTCTCACCCCGTCTGTCTCTCACCCCGTCTGTCTCTCACCCCGTCTGTCTCTCACCCCGTCTGTCTCTCACCCAGTCTGTCTCTCACCCAGTCTGTCTCTCACCCAGTCTGTCTCTCACCCCGTCTGTCTCGCACCCAGTCTGTCTCGCACCCCGTCTGTCTCGCACCCCGTCTGTCTCGCACCCCGTCTGTCTCGCACCCCGTCTGTCTCGCACCCCGTCTGTCTCGCACCCCGTCTGTCTGTCTCTCTCGCACCCCGTCTGTCTGTCTCTCTCTCACCCGGTCTGTCTGTCTCTCTCTCACCCCGTCTGTCTCTCACCCCGTCTGTCTCTCACCCCGTCTGTCTCTCACCCCGTCTGTCTCTCACCCCGTCTGTCTCTCACCCCGTCTGTCTCTCACCCCGTCTGTCTCTCACCCCGTCTGTCTCTCACCCCGTCTGTCTCTCACCCCGTCTGTCTCTCACCCCGTCTGTCTCTCACCCCGTCTGTCTCTCACCCAGTCTGTCTCTCACCCCGTCTGTCTCGCACCCCGTCTGTCTCGCACCCCGTCTGTCTGTCTCTCACCCAGTCTCTTATGTTGTTTCCTAAGACTGTGCTGCATCCAAAAAGGCACTTGATTCTCTAAGTAGTGCACTACTTCTGCCCAAAGCCCATAGGGTGTCATTTGGGACACAGTTTGTGTCACCTCCACAGTGACCACTCCCATTGACCTCTCCTCTGTCAATACTTCCACACTTACTCTCTCTTTCCCGGTCTCCCTCTCCCGCTCGTCTTCTCAGGGGAAAAGGCCCCAGGCTTGACGTAAATCATTTATTATATCACATTTCAGAAACGTCTCAACTTGGGAGTGGAGGGTCAGTGTTTCCAGGTTAGGGGACTGTGACGTCCCCCTCTTGTCCTTGGATGTGGATTTGAAAGTGAAAGGGATTTGCAGGCCATACGGTTGTCACCAAAATACAGTGAATTATTATGATAAGACACGAACTGGCCTTTTGTGTACTGGGGAGAAGAATGTCATTTCTACCATTCTGTATGTCCTCCAAGAAAACTCTTGTAGTAGCTTTGCAGCTATACATTTTTCAGTTTATATATATTAAAATAATGGAAATGAAATCAAACAATGAAAAATTAATTCCGCCATGCATACATTTACATTTTTACTAATGACCACCAGCAGCATTGAGTAAAGCCTGTGTGTCTATGTACACTGATGACTCACCGTTATACACGTCAGCTACCACAGCAAGGGAAATCACTGCAGTCACTTTTACAATGGGTGGCTAGTAATAAACTAGTTCTAAATATATCAAGACAAAAAGTATCGTATTTGGGTCATTTGCTAAACCACATCTAAAAGTTTAAACAATTTAAAATACATAAAAATGCGACACCAGGAAACAGACGTATACCAATACTACCGAGGATTATATACACAAAAGTCAAAAGACTTCCATTTCGGTCCTGTGTGTTTGGGTTCAAGCGAGGACAATGTCATTCTTACCTCTGTCTGGACCATGTTAACTCTTCGTGAGCGCAGCTCTCTCACACAGTTGTAGATGTCGACCACACCCTCTCTCTCCGCCATGTCGAGCATGATGTCAATCACGATGAAACAGCCAGTCCTTCCCGCCCCAGCACTGAGAACACAGACACAGCGTGAGAACCAAAGCACATGTGGGAACACTCTTTATAGCAAAGCCCTGGTTGCCAAAATATCTGGGACTATTTGTATGGAAAACATCAGGGCAAGACATGCATGAGAGTCCAAACAGCTATGGGTGTGACAGACAATAGCAGATCCACTTTATTTAGTGTGGCTGTTGACTTGGTATTAGTATCTATTAGCTATGTCTTTCTGAGTCATACCAAATGGAGGGGAGAGCAAAAGAGACAGAGCCAGCCAACCAGTTAACCAGCCAACTGGGGAGCCAACCAACCAGTTAACCAGCCAACTGGGGAGCCAGCCAACCAGTTAACCAGTCAACTGGGGAGCCAGCCAACCAGTTAACCAGTCAACTGGGGAGCCAGCCAACCAGTTAACCAGTCAACTGGGGAGCCAGCCAACCAGTTAACCAGTCAACTGGGGAGCCAGCCAACCAGTTAACCAGCCAGCCAACCAACCAGTTAACCAGCCAACTGGGGAGCCAGCCAACCAGTTAACCAGTCAACTGGGGAGCCAGCCAACCAGTTAACCAGTCAACTGGGGAGCCAGCCAACCAGTTAACCAGCCAACTGGGGAGCCAACCAACCAGTTAACCAGCCAACTGGGGAGCCAACCAACCAGTTAACCAGCCAGCCAGCCAACCAACCAGTTAACCAGCCAGCCAACAAGTTAACCAGCCAGCCAACCAACCAGTTAACCAGCCAGCCAACCATTTAACCAGTTAACCAGCCAGCCAGCCAACCAACCAGTTAACCAGCCAGCCAGCCAGCCAACCAGTTAACCAGCCAGCCAGCCAACCAACCAGTTAACCAACCAGCCAGCCAACCAACCAGTTAACCAACCAGCCAGCCAACCAACCAACCAGTTAACCAGCCAGCAAACCAACCAACCAGTTAACCAGCCAGCTAGCCAACCAACCATTTAACCAGCCAGCCAAACAGCCAGACAGAGTGAGTGTGTGAGTCTGTGACCTGCAGTGGACCACCATGGGCCCGGCATTGGCAGGGGTCTTCGACTTCACCCTGCGTACGAAGCCCAGCAGGCCGGTGGTGTGGTAGGGTACCCCGTGGTCTGGCCAGCCAGTGAAGTGGAACTGACGGATCTCCCGGATCTCATGGGCTCCCCTCTGGAGAGACAAGAGAAAACACAGTTGAATACTTCATTTGGATTCACAAGTAACAAACTGTTGAGAGGTCTTGTTGTGACACACACCAGGCATGCACACCGAGGGTGGCTAACAATGAGGACTGCAGCTGAGGTCTACCCACTCCCCAAATAGACCCATCTCTCTCCTATCTCCCTCTCTCCCCCTTCCTCCTAAGCAGCATTTTGATCTTCTTCTTGAGCAGAACAGGGAGACAGGGACACTGATGACAAAGCCCATCTCTGGGGGGGGATTGAAACAGGAGAAGAACAGCTGGAGAACAGTGATGATTCACACACACAGCGAGCAGGCTGAATACAGACGGCAGGGCGGACACCCGTCAGAGCCTTGAGCATGCACGCCACACCCACACCCCAGGGGAAATATTCACAGCTCAGGGGAATAGAGTGGAAAGGCTTGGTAGCAGCCTGGAGTACAATAGGATGATGAACACTAAAAATGATTAGACCGACAGACAGGCATTCTTAAAGACAGATGGGCCTATTACGGAGGACGCCACTAGGAACACTCAGTAAAGTAGTTGGTAGCTGGGCATTGCCTAGGTGGGTGCAAGGAGTAAGACACCCCCGGTACAACGTGACGATCTGTCAAACCTAGGCACAATACATTCTAAACACTACACTATAATACAACGCAATGATTGACTTCCACTATCATGATCAAGTGGAGTGTCCCTACCTTTTCCACAGCGAAGGTCCTGATGACGTACTCTGACAGCAGCTGTGTCTCGATGAGGGTCACCTTCATGTCCCTGTAGATTTCAGTGTCGTCAGGCCAGTACTTACAGCACTTCACCTGAGGGGACACAGGGTGTAATGGGATGACCTGACTGCAGTAGAGGCTTGTCAACAACCTCTGTCCACAATACACACACGCTCCAGCACGTACGCCCATGGTGAAATAACTTCCGTCAGGGTGGAAACCTGCCTGAGATGTTCTTGGGATGAGTGTGTGCATGCAACTGAAGGAAGGTGTCTATTGTGGACATTGTTTGATATGCTGTTGTTGTGAGTCAACTCAACGGTCTTATACTCTTTTCTTCTTTAAGTTTCAGAACATAATTATGCTCTCGAATTCTGGGCAACCTAGAGGACTAATGTTGAAAACACAGACATCCCAATGCTTTTAGAGAACAACCACTTGTGGTGTGTGTCTGAAATGGCACCATATTCCCTGTATAGTGCCCTACTTTTGGCACCATATTCCCTGTATAGTGCCGTACTTTTGAGAGCATATTCCCTGTATAGTGCCCTACTTTTGAGAGCATATTCCCTGTATAGTGCCCTACTTTTGAGAGCATATTCCCTGTATAGTGCCCTACTTTTGGCACCATATTCTCTGTAAAGTGCCCTACTTTTGAGAGCATATTTCCTGTATAGTGCCCTACTTATGGCACCATATTCCCTGTATAGTGCCCTACTTTTGAGAGCATATTCCCTGTATAGTGCCCTACTTTTGAGAGCATATTCCCTGTATAGTGCCCTACTTTTGAGAGCATATTCTCTGTATAGTGCCCTACTTTTGAGAGCATATTTCCTGTATAGTGCCCTACTTTTGAGAGCATATTCCCTGTATAGTGCCCTACATTTGAGAGCATATTCCCTGTATAGTGCCCTACTTTTGGCACCATATTCTCTGTAAAGTGCCCTACTTTTGAGAGCATATTTCCTGTATAGTGCCCTACTTATGGCACCATATTCCCTGTATAGTGCCCTACTTTTGAGAGCATATTCCCTGTATAGTGCCCTACTTTTGAGAGCATATTCCCTGTATAGTGCCCTACTTTTGAGAGCATATTCTCTGTATAGTGCCCTACTTTTGAGAGCATATTTCCTGTATAGTGCCCTACTTATGGCACCATATTCCCTGTATAGTGCCCTACTTTTGAGAGCATATTCCCTGTATAGTGCCCTACTTTTGAGAGCATATTCCCTGTATAGTGCACTACTTTTGAGAGCATATTCCCTGTATAGTGCCCTACTTTTGAGAGCATATTCCCTGTATAGTGCCCTACTTTTGGCACCATATTCTCTGTAAAGTGCCCTACTTTTGGCACTATATTCTCTGTAAAGTGCACTACTTTTGAGAGCATATTCGCTGTATAGTGCACTACTTTTGAGAGCATATTCCCTGTATAGTGCCCTACTTTTGAGAGCATATTCCCTGTATAGTGCCCTACTTTTGGCACCATATTCTCTGTAAAGTGCCCTACTTTTGGCACCATATTCTCTGTAAAGTGCCCTACATTTGAGAGCATATTCCCTGTATAGTGCCCTACTTTTGGCACCATATTCCCTGTATAGTGCCCTACTTTTGGCACCATATTCTCTGTAAAGTGCCCTACTTTTGGCACCATATTCTCTGTAAAGCGCCCTACTTTTGGCACCATATTCCCTGTATAGTGCCCTACTTTTGAGAGCATATTCTCTGTATAGTGCCCTACTTTTGAGAGCATATTCCCTGTATAGTGCCCTACTTTTGGCACCATATTCCCTGTATAGTGCCCTACTTTTGAGAGCATATTCCCTATATAGTGCCCTACTTTTGGCACCATATTCTCTGTAAAGCGCCCTACTTTTGGCACCATATTCTCTGTAAAGTGCCCTACTTTTGAGAGCATATTCCCTGTATAGTGCCCTACTTTTGGCACCATATTCCCTGTATAGTGCCCTACTTTTGGCACCATATTCTCTGTATAGTGCCCTACTTTTGAGAGCATATTTCCTGTATAGTGCCCTACTTATGGCACCATATTCCCTGTATAGTGCCCTACTTTTGAGAGCATATTCCCTGTATAGTGCCGTACTTTTGAGAGCATATTCCCTGTATGGTGCCCTACTTTTGAGAGCATATTCCCTGTATAGTGCACTACTTTTGAGAGCATATTCCCTGTATAGTGCCCTACTTTTGAGAGCATATTCCCTGTATAGTGCCCTACTTTTGAGAGCATATTCCCTGTATAGTGCCCTACTTTTGAGAGCATATTCCCTGTATAGTGCCCTACTTTTGAGAGCATATTCCCTGTAAAGTGCCCTACATTTGAGAGCATATTCCCTGTATAGCGCCCTACTTTTGGCACCATATTCCCTGTATAGTGCCCTACTTTTGGCACCATATTCTCTGTAAAGTGCCCTACTTTTGGCACCATATTCCCTGTATAGTGCCCTACGTTTGAGAGCATATTCCCTGTATAGTGCCCTACTTTTGAGAGCATATTCCCTGTATAGTGCCCTACTTTTGGCACCATATTCCCTGTATAGTGCCCTACTTTTGAGAGCATATTCCCTGTATAGTGCCCTACTTTTGGCACCATATTCTCTGTAAAGCGCCCTACTTTTGGCACCATATTCTCTGTAAAGTGCCCTACTTTTGAGAGCATATTCCCTGTATAGTGCCCTACTTTTGGCACCATATTCCCTGTATAGTGCCCTACTTTTGGCACCATATTCTCTGTATAGTGCCCTACTTTTGAGAGCATATTTCCTGTATAGTGCCCTACTTATGGCACCATATTCTCTGTAAAGTGCACTACTTTTGAGAGCATATTCGCTGTATAGTGCACTACTTTTGAGAGCATATTCCCTGTATAGTGCCTTACTTTTGAGAGCATATTCCCTGTATAGTGCCCTACTTTTGAGAGCATATTCCCTGTATAGTGCCCTACTTTTGAGAGCATATTCCCTGTATAGTGCCCTACTTTTGAGAGCATATTCCCTGTATAGTGCCCTACTTTTGAGAGCATATTCTCTGTATAGTGCCCTACTTTTGAGAGCATATTCCCTCTGTATAGTGCACTACTTTTGAGAGCATATTCCCTGTATAGTGCCCTACTTTTGAGAGCATATTCCCTGTATAGTGCCCTACTTTTGGCACCATATTCTCTGTAAAGTGCCCTACTTTTGGCACCATATTCTCTGTAAAGTGCCCTACTTTTGGCACCATATTCTCTGTAAAGTGCACTACTTTTGAGAGCATATTCGCTGTATAGTGCACTACTTTTGAGAGCATATTCCCTGTATAGTGCCTTACTTTTGAGAGCATATTCCCTGTATAGTGCCCTACTTTTGAGAGCATATTCCCTGTATAGTGCCCTACTTTTGAGAGCATATTCCCTGTATAGTGCCCTACTTTTGGCACCATATTCTCTGTATAGTGCCCTACTTTTGAGAGCATATTTCCTGTATAGTGCCCTACTTATGGCACCATATTCCCTGTATAGTGCCCTACTTTTGAGAGCATATTCCCTGTATAGTGCCCTACTTTTGAGAGCATATTCCCTGTATAGTGCACTACTTTTGAGAGCATATTCCCTGTATAGTGCCCTACTTTTGAGAGCATATTCCCTGTATAGTGCCCTACTTTTGGCACCATATTCTCTGTAAAGTGCCCTACTTTTGGCACCATATTCTCTGTAAAGTGCCTTACTTTTGAGAGCATATTCCCTGTATAGTGCCCTACTTTTGGCACCATATTCCCTGTATAGTGCCCTACTTTTGGCACCATATTCTCTGTATAGTGCCCTACTTTTGAGAGCATATTTCCTGTATAGTGCCCTACTTATGGCACCATATTCCCTGTATAGTGCCCTACTTTTGAGAGCATATTCCCTGTATAGTGCCCTACTTTTGAGAGCATATTCCCTGTATAGTGCACTACTTTTGAGAGCATATTCCCTGTATAGTGCATTACTTTGGCCCTCGCCAGAAGTAGTGTACTACAAAGGGAAAAGTGTACCATTTGAGATGCAACCAATGAGTAACATCTTGACGGTGTCTCAGATGGCGGCAGGCAGACAGCCCTCCTCTGTGTTTGGGCAGGTGCTCAATTTCCCCACTCTAATTACCCATACTGCACCACTGGGCTCTTTCTTCATTAAGAGGTTGTGAACTCTAAGGGGACACTAGAAGTCGCACAGTGCTGATTCTGTGAGAGCGTCACCTCACTTATCTGGCCCATCCTACACAGCAAGAGGCTTATTGTCTCTATTATATACAGTAGTACAGTTACTTCAGAATTCACCATTGATCAATTAAAACCAGCTCAAGCCTTTGTTTCTTTTTCATATTGATACACTGTCACTTTCATTTCATTTTTCTGACACTATCCCTCCTTCTCACTCCCTCCCTCAGTCCTCTGTCACCAGCCTCCCCTCCCTCCCTCCCTCCCTCCCTCCCTCCAGCCTCATATTTTCTCTCCTCTTCTCCCTCTCTGTTCTCTCCCTCACTCCCCCTGTCCTCTCATCTGTCACCAGCCTCATCTCTCTCGCTCCTTCTCCCTCCCTCCCTCACTCTGTTCCCTCCCTCACTCCCTTTGTCCTCTCCTGTCACCAGCCTCATCTTCTCTATCTCCTTCTCCCTCCCTCCCTCACTCCCTTCGTCCTCTCCTGTCACCAGTCTCATCTTCTCACTCTCTGGATCATCCTTATCCTCTGCATTTCTCCTTCTCTTCATCTGTCTCTGTTCTCTGTTCCCTCCCTCCCTGATACTGATAATTATTCTAATTGGTGATATAATTGTGTTTTAATGTATATTTTTTCCCGGAAGCTCCACCATAGTTATCGTCGCTGGTTGCTTCTCTGGAGAGGACCAGAAAGGACTGTATAACTGTGATAAGGATATCTGTTTTCTTAAATGGCGGTGGCACTGGGAAATGTTTTTCTTTCGTTCTTCTGTGACAGTGTTGATCATGGAGAGAGTGATACAACATAATACTCTGAGTGCCCCCCCCCACACACACACACACCCTACTTTTCCTCACTCACACATTAGCAAGTTACTTGTTTGTTACAGAACGATGGAAGCACCATTGAGATAAACCATTTTAATGGTTTGTTTTGAGCATTTTTATTTTTTATTTCACCTTTATTTAACCAGGTAGTCCAGTTGAGAACAAGCATGATCGATTGTAATACATGGTTTATGATAGTGTACTGTAGTTTTGTATAGCACGTCTCTAGAGTACTGGGCTGCTCAAATTACATTTAGTTGGTATAGTTCTCCATTCAGGTCATGGAAGCCATTTTCTTAAGTAGGTGGCATGAATATGCTTCCGCAGGCCCTCATCAGCTCCTATTACACACTGTTTCCTGGTATAGCCTTTGAGAGGAATCTCAACATCGTTGGAGACCATTTTAAGATGATCCTATACGTTTCCTAAAGCGGCTTTCTTAGGAGTTTCCTTACAGGCCCCACACTGAGTAAGCATGTGGGGACCTCAAGGCATAGTAGGCGACTGTTCTGAGAGGAAGTGGGATGACGTAGATGATCTGTGATACGAGAGGTTCAACAGGGTAATACGGAGCACCATTTTTGGTCACAGTGTCACATAGTCTATTTATGTTTTAAGGTTCACACTAAAAGACTGGGAGGATGACATGGTAATACGATTAGCTATCTATCCGTATCTTACTAGACACCTCGCCGCCATATGACAGGGTAAATAAAGTGTGGGGGATCCCTGTGGAGCTGACTGTAGCTTCAGCCCTGATTATCAGTGAAATGAGGTTTGGGTATCCAGTGACACTATCAAAATAAACAGTATGGAGCTCAAGTCCAGATCCTCTAGCCTCTCAGATCTCCCTGACACTGCTGCTAGCTAATCTCTGAGGAGCATTGTCTAGATTAAGTCTTGGTTGAAATATCCTGTTTAACCATAAACCCTGACTGTGTCGGACGGCTATGATGCGATATGCTTTGGGTGGCTGCCTGCTTTGGGTGCGTGGCAGCCTGCTTTGGGTGCGTGGCTGCCTGCTTTGGGTACGTGGCTGCCTGCTTTGGGTGCGTGGCTGCCTGCTTTGGGTGCGTGGCTGCCTGCTTTGGGTGCGTGGCTGCCTGCTTTGGGTGTGTGGCTGCCTGCTTTGGGTGCGTGGCTGCCTGCTTTGGGTGCGTGGCTGCCTGCGCCAGTCACAAACACATCATCTGGGGTTGTGTTCCTTTCTCCGTCATCCCTCTACCGCGAAGTAAAAACAGAAAAGAGTCTGGATGGAAATCAAAACTAAACAGCTTGGCATGAAAGCGAGCGACAGGAGCCTGGGAGAAGGGATTTCCCAGAGTTCATCAGCGGTGAAGCAGCCTAGCAGATGGTGATGGCCGTGGAGCGAGTGGTTTTTATTATTATGGCGGAAGAGACTAACACTGTGCTCCCTTCCTGCCTGCTGTCAGCCCACTGAAGGGGTCTGGAGAATGGAGACTCAACAGGGGGTGAGATGGGATGGCCAGGGCTGAGGGGTTAAAACAATAGCACCAGGTGGTGGATCTGCTAGGTGGTGGCCCTGCTCGGTGGAGGATTCAACCGCTTGGCTAACTCTCTGGGGACGTGCATCACGGATCCTCTTTTGCTGATGCGATATGGTGCCACTGGGTGTTGGGGCTCTTAAATGAGCCACAGACATGTTAGGCATGTCCTCTCTGTCAGTGTGTGTGTGGTGTTATGGGTTTGACCGCTTTAGAGAGATTATTCCACTAACAGGTCAGATCACTCTCTGATCACGCCTCTCAAGGCTTAAACAATTGTTAATAGGATTGAACAAGGTCTGCATCCACACGGGACATTGCCTAGAGTCTCCAGTGGATATAAAATGTCAGGCCCAGGGTTTCTGTAATCCTCTAGCTGGAATAATGTCAGGCCCAGGGTTTCTATAATTCACTAGCTGGAATAATGTCAGGTCCAGGGTTTCTGTAATCCTCTAGCTGGAATAATGTCAGGTCCAGGGTTTCTGTAATCCTCTAGCTGGAATAATGTCAGGCCCAGGGTTTCTGTCATCCACTAGATGGAATAATGTCAGGTCCAGGGTTTCTGTAATCCTCTAGCTGGAATAATGTCAGGCCCAGGGTTTCTGTCATCCACTAGATGGAATAATGTCAGGCCCAGGGTTTCTGTAATCCTCTAGCTGGAATAATGTCAGACCCAGGGTTTCTGTAATCCTCTAGCTGGAATAATGTCAGGTCCAGGGTTTCTGTAATCCTCTAGCTGGAATAATGTCAGGCCCAGGGTTTCTGTAATCCTCTAGCTGGAATAATGTCAGGCCCAGGGTTTCTGTAATCCTCTAGCTGGAATAATGTCAGGCCCAGGGTTTCTGTCATCCACTAGATGGAATAATGTCAGGTCCAGGGTTTCTGTAATCCTCTAGCTGAAATAATGTCAGGCCCAGGGTTTCTGTCATCCACTAGATGGAATAATGTCAGGCCCAGGGTTTCTGTAATCCTCTAGCTGGAATAATGTCAGACCCAGGGTTTCTGTAATCCACTAGATGGAATAATGTCAGGCCCAGGGTTTCTGTAATCCTCTAGCTGGAATAATGTCAGGCCCAGGGTTTCTGTAATCCTCTAGCTGGAATAATGTCAGGCCCAGGGTTTCTGTCATCCTCTAGCTGGAATGGTTTCTGTAATCCTCTAGCTGGAATAATGTCAGGCCCAGGGTTTCTGTAATCCTCTAGCTGGAATAATGTCAGGCCCAGGGTTTCTGTCATCCTCTAGCTGGAATAATGTCAGGTCCAGGGTTTCTGTAATCCTCTAGCTGGAATAATGTCAGGTCCAGGGTTTCTGTCATCCTCTAGCTGGAATGGTTTCTGTAATCCTCTAGCTGGAATAATGTCAGACCCAGGGTTTCTGTAATCCACTAGATGGAATAATGTCAGGCCCAGGGTTTCTGTAATCCTCTAGCTGGAATAATGTCAGGTCCAGGGTTTCTGTCATCCTCTAGCTGGAATGGTTTCTGTAATCCTCTAGCTGGAATAATGTCAGACCCAGGGTTTCTGTAATCCACTAGATGGAATAATGTCAGGCCCAGGGTTTCTGTAATCCTCTAGCTGGAATAATGTCAGGCCCAGGGTTTCTGTAATCCTCTAGCTGGAATAATGTCAGGCCCAGGGTTTCTGTCATCCTCTAGCTGGAATAATGTCAGGTCCAGGGTTTCTGTAATCCTCTAGCTGGAATAATGTCAGGTCCAGGGTTTCTGTCATCCTCTAGCTGGAATGGTTTCTGTAATCCTCTAGCTGGAATAATGTCAGGCCCAGGGTTTATGTAATCCTCTAGCTGGAATAATGTCAGGCCCAGGGTTTCTGTCATCCACTAGATGGAATAATGTCAGGCCCAGGGTTTCTGTCATCCACTAGATAGAATAATGTCAGGCCCAGGGTTTCTGTAATCCTCTAGCTGGAATAATGTCAGGCCCAGGGTTTCTGTAATCCACTAGATGGAATAATGTCAGGCCCAGGGTTTCTGTAATCCTCTAGCTGGAATAATGTCAGGCCCAGGGTTTCTGTAATCCACTAGATGGAATAATGTCAGGCCCAGGGTTTCTGTAATCCACTAGATGGAATAATGTCAGGCCCAGGGTTTCTGTCATCCACTAGATGGAATAATGTCAGGCCCAGGGTTTCTGTCATCCACTAGATGGAATAATATCAGGCCCAGGGGTTCTGTAATCCTCTAGCTGGAATAATATCAGGCCCAGGGTTTCTGTCATCCACTAGATGGAATAATATCAGGCCCAGGGTTTCTGTCATCCACTAGATGGAATAATATCAGGCCCAGGGTTTCTGTCATCCACTAGATGAAATAATATCAGGCCCAGGGTTTCTGTAATCCTCTAGCTGGAATAATATCAGGCCCAGGGTTTCTGTCATCCACTAGATGGAATAATGTCAGGCCCAGGGTTTCTGTCATCCACTAGATGGAATAATATCAGGCCCAGGGGTTCTGTAATCCTCTAGCTGGAATAATATCAGGCCCAGGGTTTCTGTCATCCACTAGATGGAATAATATCAGGCCCAGGGTTTCTGTCATCCACTAGATGGAATAATATCAGGCCCAGGGTTTCTGTCATCCACTAGATGGAATAATATCAGGCCCAGGGTTTCTGTCATCCACTAGATGGAATAATATCAGGCCCAGGGTTTCTGTCATCCACTAGATGGAATAATATCAGGCCCAGGGTTTCTGTCATCCACTAGATGGAATAATATCAGGCCCAGGGTTTGTCATCCACTAGATGGAATAATATCAGGCCCAGGGTTTCTGTCATCCACTAGATGGAATAATATCAGGCCCAGGGTTTCTGTCATCCACTAGATGGAATAATATCAGGCCCAGGGTTTCTGTCATCCACTAGATGGAATAATATAAGGCCCAGGGTTTCTGTCATCCACTAGATGGAATAATATCAGGCCCAGGGTTTCTGTCATCCACTAGATGGAATAATATCAGGCCCAGGGTTTCTGTAATCCACTAGATGGAATAATGTCAGGCCCAGGGTTTCTGTAATCCTCTAGCTGGAATAATGTCAGGTCCAGGGTTTCTGTCATCCTCTAGCTGGAATGGTTTCTGTAATCCTCTAGCTGGAATAATGTCAGACCCAGGGTTTCTGTAATCCACTAGATGGAATAATGTCAGGCCCAGGGTTTCTGTAATCCTCTAGCTGGAATAATGTCAGGCCCAGGGTTTCTGTAATCCTCTAGCTGGAATAATGTCAGGCCCAGGGTTTCTGTCATCCTCTAGCTGGAATAATGTCAGGTCCAGGGTTTCTGTAATCCTCTAGCTGGAATAATGTCAGGTCCAGGGTTTCTGTCATCCTCTAGCTGGAATGGTTTCTGTAATCCTCTAGCTGGAATAATGTCAGGCCCAGGGTTTATGTAATCCTCTAGCTGGAATAATGTCAGGCCCAGGGTTTCTGTCATCCACTAGATGGAATAATGTCAGGCCCAGGGTTTCTGTCATCCACTAGATAGAATAATGTCAGGCCCAGGGTTTCTGTAATCCTCTAGCTGGAATAATGTCAGGCCCAGGGTTTCTGTAATCCACTAGATGGAATAATGTCAGGCCCAGGGTTTCTGTAATCCTCTAGCTGGAATAATGTCAGGCCCAGGGTTTCTGTAATCCACTAGATGGAATAATGTCAGGCCCAGGGTTTCTGTAATCCACTAGATGGAATAATGTCAGGCCCAGGGTTTATGTAATCCTCTAGCTGGAATGGTTTCTGTAATCCACTAGCTGGAATAATATCAGGCCCAGGGTTTCTGTCATCCACTAGATGAAATAATATCAGGCCCAGGGTTTCTGTAATCCTCTAGCTGGAATAATATCAGGCCCAGGGTTTCTGTCATCCACTAGATGGAATAATGTCAGGCCCAGGGTTTCTGTCATCCACTAGATGGAATAATATCAGGCCCAGGGGTTCTGTAATCCTCTAGCTGGAATAATATCAGGCCCAGGGTTTCTGTCATCCACTAGATGGAATAATATCAGGCCCAGGGTTTCTGTCATCCACTAGATGGAATAATATCAGGCCCAGGGTTTCTGTCATCCACTAGATGGAATAATATCAGGCCCAGGGTTTCTGTCATCCACTAGATGGAATAATATCAGGCCCAGGGTTTCTGTCATCCACTAGATGGAATAATATCAGGCCCAGGGTTTCTGTCATCCACTAGATGGAATAATATCAGGCCCAGGGTTTGTCATCCACTAGATGGAATAATATCAGGCCCAGGGTTTCTGTCATCCACTAGATGGAATAATATCAGGCCCAGGGTTTCTGTCATCCACTAGATGGAATAATATCAGGCCCAGGGTTTCTGTCATCCACTAGATGGAATAATATCAGGCCCAGGGTTTCTGTCATCCACTAGATGGAATAATATCAGGCCCAGGGTTTCTGTCATCCACTAGATGGAATAATATCAGGCCCAGGGTTTCTGTAATCCACTAGATGGAATAATGTCAGGCCCAGGGTTTCTGTAATCCTCTAGCTGGAATAATGTCAGGTCCAGGGTTTCTGTCATCCTCTAGCTGGAATGGTTTCTGTAATCCTCTAGCTGGAATAATGTCAGACCCAGGGTTTCTGTAATCCACTAGATGGAATAATGTCAGGCCCAGGGTTTCTGTAATCCTCTAGCTGGAATAATGTCAGGCCCAGGGTTTCTGTAATCCTCTAGCTGGAATAATGTCAGGCCCAGGGTTTCTGTCATCCTCTAGCTGGAATAATGTCAGGTCCAGGGTTTCTGTAATCCTCTAGCTGGAATAATGTCAGGTCCAGGGTTTCTGTCATCCTCTAGCTGGAATGGTTTCTGTAATCCTCTAGCTGGAATAATGTCAGGCCCAGGGTTTATGTAATCCTCTAGCTGGAATAATGTCAGGCCCAGGGTTTCTGTCATCCACTAGATGGAATAATGTCAGGCCCAGGGTTTCTGTCATCCACTAGATAGAATAATGTCAGGCCCAGGGTTTCTGTAATCCTCTAGCTGGAATAATGTCAGGCCCAGGGTTTCTGTAATCCACTAGATGGAATAATGTCAGGCCCAGGGTTTCTGTAATCCTCTAGCTGGAATAATGTCAGGCCCAGGGTTTCTGTAATCCACTAGATGGAATAATGTCAGGCCCAGGGTTTCTGTAATCCACTAGATGGAATAATGTCAGGCCCAGGGTTTATGTAATCCTCTAGCTGGAATGGTTTCTGTAATCCACTAGCTGGAATAATATCAGGCCCAGGGTTTCTGTCATCCACTAGATGAAATAATATCAGGCCCAGGGTTTCTGTAATCCTCTAGCTGGAATAATATCAGGCCCAGGGTTTCTGTCATCCACTAGATGGAATAATGTCAGGCCCAGGGTTTCTGTCATCCACTAGATGGAATAATATCAGGCCCAGGGTTTCTGTCATCCACTAGATGGAATAATATCAGGCCCAGGGTTTCTGTCATCCACTAGATGGAATAATATCAGGCCCAGGGTTTCTGTCATCCACTAGATGGAATAATATCAGGCCCAGGGTTTCTGTCATCCACTAGATGGAATAATATCAGGCCCAGGGTTTGTCATCCACTAGATGGAATAATATCAGGCCCAGGGTTTCTGTCATCCACTAGATGGAATAATATCAGGCCCAGGGTTTCTGTCATCCACTAGATGGAATAATATCAGGCCCAGGGTTTCTGTCATCCACTAGATGGAATAATATCAGGCCCAGGGTTTCTGTCATCCACTAGATGGAATAATATCAGGCCCAGGGTTTCTGTCATCCACTAGATGGAATAATATCAGGCCCAGGGTTTCTGTAATCCACTAGATGGAATAATGTCAGGCCCAGGGTTTCTGTAATCCTCTAGCTGGAATAATGTCAGGTCCAGGGTTTCTGTCATCCTCTAGCTGGAATGGTTTCTGTAATCCTCTAGCTGGAATAATGTCAGACCCAGGGTTTCTGTAATCCACTAGATGGAATAATGTCAGGCCCAGGGTTTCTGTAATCCTCTAGCTGGAATAATGTCAGGCCCAGGGTTTCTGTAATCCTCTAGGTGGAATAATGTCAGGCCCAGGGTTTCTGTCATCCTCTAGCTGGAATAATGTCAGGTCCAGGGTTTCTGTAATCCTCTAGCTGGAATAATGTCAGGTCCAGGGTTTCTGTCATCCTCTAGCTGGAATGGTTTCTGTAATCCTCTAGCTGGAATAATGTCAGGCCCAGGGTTTATGTAATCCTCTAGCTGGAATAATGTCAGGCCCAGGGTTTCTGTCATCCACTAGATGGAATAATGTCAGGCCCAGGGTTTCTGTCATCCACTAGATAGAATAATGTCAGGCCCAGGGTTTCTGTAATCCTCTAGCTGGAATAATGTCAGGCCCAGGGTTTCTGTAATCCACTAGATGGAATAATGTCAGGCCCAGGGTTTCTGTAATCCTCTAGCTGGAATAATGTCAGGCCCAGGGTTTCTGTAATCCACTAGATGGAATAATGTCAGGCCCAGGGTTTCTGTAATCCACTAGATGGAATAATGTCAGGCCCAGGGTTTCTGTCATCCACTAGATAGAATAATGTCAGGCCCAGGGTTTCTGTAATCCTCTAGCTGGAATAATGTCAGGCCCAGGGTTTCTGTAATCCACTAGATGGAATAATGTCAGGCCCAGGGTTTCTGTAATCCTCTAGCTGGAATAATGTCAGGCCCAGGGTTTCTGTAATCCACTAGATGGAATAATGTCAGGCCCAGGGTTTCTGTAATCCACTAGATGGAATAATGTCAGGCCCAGGGTTTCTGTCATCCACTAGATGGAATAATGTCAGGCCCAGGGTTTCTGTCATCCACTAGATGGAATAATATCAGGCCCAGGGGTTCTGTAATCCTCTAGCTGGAATAATATCAGGCCCAGGGTTTCTGTCATCCACTAGATGGAATAATATCAGGCCCAGGGTTTCTGTCATCCACTAGATGGAATAATATCAGGCCCAGGGTTTCTGTCATCCACTAGATGAAATAATATCAGGCCCAGGGTTTCTGTAATCCTCTAGCTGGAATAATATCAGGCCCAGGGTTTCTGTCATCCACTAGATGGAATAATGTCAGGCCCAGGGTTTCTGTCATCCACTAGATGGAATAATATCAGGCCCAGGGGTTCTGTAATCCTCTAGCTGGAATAATATCAGGCCCAGGGTTTCTGTCATCCACTAGATGGAATAATATCAGGCCCAGGGTTTCTGTCATCCACTAGATGGAATAATATCAGGCCCAGGGTTTCTGTCATCCACTAGATGGAATAATATCAGGCCCAGGGTTTCTGTCATCCACTAGATGGAATAATATCAGGCCCAGGGTTTCTGTCATCCACTAGATGGAATAATATCAGGCCCAGGGTTTCTGTCATCCACTAGATGGAATAATATCAGGCCCAGGGTTTGTCATCCACTAGATGGAATAATATCAGGCCCAGGGTTTCTGTCATCCACTAGATGGAATAATATCAGGCCCAGGGTTTCTGTCATCCACTAGATGGAATAATATCAGGCCCAGGGTTTCTGTCATCCACTAGATGGAATAATATCAGGCCCAGGGTTTCTGTCATCCACTAGATGGAATAATATCAGGCCCAGGGTTTCTGTCATCCACTAGATGGAATAATATCAGGCCCAGGGTTTCTGTAATCCACTAGATGGAATAATGTCAGGCCCAGGGTTTCTGTAATCCTCTAGCTGGAATAATGTCAGGTCCAGGGTTTCTGTCATCCTCTAGCTGGAATGGTTTCTGTAATCCTCTAGCTGGAATAATGTCAGACCCAGGGTTTCTGTAATCCACTAGATGGAATAATGTCAGGCCCAGGGTTTCTGTAATCCTCTAGCTGGAATAATGTCAGGCCCAGGGTTTCTGTAATCCTCTAGCTGGAATAATGTCAGGCCCAGGGTTTCTGTCATCCTCTAGCTGGAATAATGTCAGGTCCAGGGTTTCTGTAATCCTCTAGCTGGAATAATGTCAGGTCCAGGGTTTCTGTCATCCTCTAGCTGGAATGGTTTCTGTAATCCTCTAGCTGGAATAATGTCAGGCCCAGGGTTTATGTAATCCTCTAGCTGGAATAATGTCAGGCCCAGGGTTTCTGTCATCCACTAGATGGAATAATGTCAGGCCCAGGGTTTCTGTCATCCACTAGATAGAATAATGTCAGGCCCAGGGTTTCTGTAATCCTCTAGCTGGAATAATGTCAGGCCCAGGGTTTCTGTAATCCACTAGATGGAATAATGTCAGGCCCAGGGTTTCTGTAATCCTCTAGCTGGAATAATGTCAGGCCCAGGGTTTCTGTAATCCACTAGATGGAATAATGTCAGGCCCAGGGTTTCTGTAATCCACTAGATGGAATAATGTCAGGCCCAGGGTTTATGTAATCCTCTAGCTGGAATGGTTTCTGTAATCCACTAGCTGGAATAATATCAGGCCCAGGGTTTCTGTCATCCACTAGATGAAATAATATCAGGCCCAGGGTTTCTGTAATCCTCTAGCTGGAATAATATCAGGCCCAGGGTTTCTGTCATCCACTAGATGGAATAATGTCAGGCCCAGGGTTTCTGTCATCCACTAGATGGAATAATATCAGGCCCAGGGGTTCTGTAATCCTCTAGCTGGAATAATATCAGGCCCAGGGTTTCTGTCATCCACTAGATGGAATAATATCAGGCCCAGGGTTTCTGTCATCCACTAGATGGAATAATATCAGGCCCAGGGTTTCTGTCATCCACTAGATGGAATAATATCAGGCCCAGGGTTTCTGTCATCCACTAGATGGAATAATATCAGGCCCAGGGTTTCTGTCATCCACTAGATGGAATAATATCAGGCCCAGGGTTTCTGTCATCCACTAGATGGAATAATATCAGGCCCAGGGTTTGTCATCCACTAGATGGAATAATATCAGGCCCAGGGTTTCTGTCATCCACTAGATGGAATAATATCAGGCCCAGGGTTTCTGTCATCCACTAGATGGAATAATATCAGGCCCAGGGTTTCTGTCATCCACTAGATGGAATAATATCAGGCCCAGGGTTTCTGTCATCCACTAGATGGAATAATATCAGGCCCAGGGTTTCTGTCATCCACTAGATGGAATAATATCAGGCCCAGGGTTTCTGTAATCCACTAGATGGAATAATGTCAGGCCCAGGGTTTCTGTAATCCTCTAGCTGGAATAATGTCAGGTCCAGGGTTTCTGTCATCCTCTAGCTGGAATGGTTTCTGTAATCCTCTAGCTGGAATAATGTCAGACCCAGGGTTTCTGTAATCCACTAGATGGAATAATGTCAGGCCCAGGGTTTCTGTAATCCTCTAGCTGGAATAATGTCAGGCCCAGGGTTTCTGTAATCCTCTAGCTGGAATAATGTCAGGCCCAGGGTTTCTGTCATCCTCTAGCTGGAATAATGTCAGGTCCAGGGTTTCTGTAATCCTCTAGCTGGAATAATGTCAGGTCCAGGGTTTCTGTCATCCTCTAGCTGGAATGGTTTCTGTAATCCTCTAGCTGGAATAATGTCAGGCCCAGGGTTTATGTAATCCTCTAGCTGGAATAATGTCAGGCCCAGGGTTTCTGTCATCCACTAGATGGAATAATGTCAGGCCCAGGGTTTCTGTCATCCACTAGATAGAATAATGTCAGGCCCAGGGTTTCTGTAATCCTCTAGCTGGAATAATGTCAGGCCCAGGGTTTCTGTAATCCACTAGATGGAATAATGTCAGGCCCAGGGTTTCTGTAATCCTCTAGCTGGAATAATGTCAGGCCCAGGGTTTCTGTAATCCACTAGATGGAATAATGTCAGGCCCAGGGTTTCTGTAATCCACTAGATGGAATAATGTCAGGCCCAGGGTTTATGTAATCCTCTAGCTGGAATGGTTTCTGTAATCCACTAGCTGGAATAATATCAGGCCCAGGGTTTCTGTCATCCACTAGATGAAATAATATCAGGCCCAGGGTTTCTGTAATCCTCTAGCTGGAATAATATCAGGCCCAGGGTTTCTGTCATCCACTAGATGGAATAATGTCAGGCCCAGGGTTTCTGTCATCCACTAGATGGAATAATATCAGGCCCAGGGTTTCTGTCATCCACTAGATGGAATAATATCAGGCCCAGGGTTTCTGTCATCCACTAGATGGAATAATATCAGGCCCAGGGTTTCTGTCATCCACTAGATGGAATAATATCAGGCCCAGGGTTTCTGTCATCCACTAGATGGAATAATATCAGGCCCAGGGTTTGTCATCCACTAGATGGAATAATATCAGGCCCAGGGTTTCTGTCATCCACTAGATGGAATAATATCAGGCCCAGGGTTTCTGTCATCCACTAGATGGAATAATATCAGGCCCAGGGTTTCTGTCATCCACTAGATGGAATAATATCAGGCCCAGGGTTTCTGTCATCCACTAGATGGAATAATATCAGGCCCAGGGTTTCTGTCATCCACTAGATGGAATAATATCAGGCCCAGGGTTTCTGTAATCCACTAGATGGAATAATGTCAGGCCCAGGGTTTCTGTAATCCTCTAGCTGGAATAATGTCAGGTCCAGGGTTTCTGTCATCCTCTAGCTGGAATGGTTTCTGTAATCCTCTAGCTGGAATAATGTCAGACCCAGGGTTTCTGTAATCCACTAGATGGAATAATGTCAGGCCCAGGGTTTCTGTAATCCTCTAGCTGGAATAATGTCAGGCCCAGGGTTTCTGTAATCCTCTAGGTGGAATAATGTCAGGCCCAGGGTTTCTGTCATCCTCTAGCTGGAATAATGTCAGGTCCAGGGTTTCTGTAATCCTCTAGCTGGAATAATGTCAGGTCCAGGGTTTCTGTCATCCTCTAGCTGGAATGGTTTCTGTAATCCTCTAGCTGGAATAATGTCAGGCCCAGGGTTTATGTAATCCTCTAGCTGGAATAATGTCAGGCCCAGGGTTTCTGTCATCCACTAGATGGAATAATGTCAGGCCCAGGGTTTCTGTCATCCACTAGATAGAATAATGTCAGGCCCAGGGTTTCTGTAATCCTCTAGCTGGAATAATGTCAGGCCCAGGGTTTCTGTAATCCACTAGATGGAATAATGTCAGGCCCAGGGTTTCTGTAATCCTCTAGCTGGAATAATGTCAGGCCCAGGGTTTCTGTAATCCACTAGATGGAATAATGTCAGGCCCAGGGTTTCTGTAATCCACTAGATGGAATAATGTCAGGCCCAGGGTTTATGTAATCCTCTAGCTGGAATGGTTTCTGTAATCCACTAGCTGGAATAATATCAGGCCCAGGGTTTCTGTCATCCACTAGATGAAATAATATCAGGCCCAGGGTTTCTGTAATCCTCTAGCTGGAATAATATCAGGCCCAGGGTTTCTGTCATCCACTAGATGGAATAATGTCAGGCCCAGGGTTTCTGTCATCCACTAGATGGAATAATATCAGGCCCAGGGGTTCTGTAATCCTCTAGCTGGAATAATATCAGGCCCAGGGTTTCTGTCATCCACTAGATGGAATAATATCAGGCCCAGGGTTTCTGTCATCCACTAGATGGAATAATATCAGGCCCAGGGTTTCTGTCATCCACTAGATGGAATAATATCAGGCCCAGGGTTTCTGTCATCCACTAGATGGAATAATATCAGGCCCAGGGTTTCTGTCATCCACTAGATGGAATAATATCAGGCCCAGGGTTTCTGTCATCCACTAGATGGAATAATATCAGGCCCAGGGTTTGTCATCCACTAGATGGAATAATATCAGGCCCAGGGTTTCTGTCATCCACTAGATGGAATAATATCAGGCCCAGGGTTTCTGTCATCCACTAGATGGAATAATATCAGGCCCAGGGTTTCTGTCATCCACTAGATGGAATAATATCAGGCCCAGGGTTTCTGTCATCCACTAGATGGAATAATATCAGGCCCAGGGTTTCTGTCATCCACTAGATGGAATAATATCAGGCCCAGGGTTTCTGTAATCCACTAGATGGAATAATGTCAGGCCCAGGGTTTCTGTAATCCTCTAGCTGGAATAATGTCAGGTCCAGGGTTTCTGTCATCCTCTAGCTGGAATGGTTTCTGTAATCCTCTAGCTGGAATAATGTCAGACCCAGGGTTTCTGTAATCCACTAGATGGAATAATGTCAGGCCCAGGGTTTCTGTAATCCTCTAGCTGGAATAATGTCAGGCCCAGGGTTTCTGTAATCCTCTAGGTGGAATAATGTCAGGCCCAGGGTTTCTGTCATCCTCTAGCTGGAATAATGTCAGGTCCAGGGTTTCTGTAATCCTCTAGCTGGAATAATGTCAGGTCCAGGGTTTCTGTCATCCTCTAGCTGGAATGGTTTCTGTAATCCTCTAGCTGGAATAATGTCAGGCCCAGGGTTTATGTAATCCTCTAGCTGGAATAATGTCAGGCCCAGGGTTTCTGTCATCCACTAGATGGAATAATGTCAGGCCCAGGGTTTCTGTCATCCACTAGATAGAATAATGTCAGGCCCAGGGTTTCTGTAATCCTCTAGCTGGAATAATGTCAGGCCCAGGGTTTCTGTAATCCACTAGATGGAATAATGTCAGGCCCAGGGTTTCTGTAATCCTCTAGCTGGAATAATGTCAGGCCCAGGGTTTCTGTAATCCACTAGATGGAATAATGTCAGGCCCAGGGTTTCTGTAATCCACTAGATGGAATAATGTCAGGCCCAGGGTTTATGTAATCCTCTAGCTGGAATGGTTTCTGTAATCCACTAGCTGGAATAATATCAGGCCCAGGGTTTCTGTCATCCACTAGATGAAATAATATCAGGCCCAGGGTTTCTGTAATCCTCTAGCTGGAATAATATCAGGCCCAGGGTTTCTGTCATCCACTAGATGGAATAATGTCAGGCCCAGGGTTTCTGTCATCCACTAGATGGAATAATATCAGGCCCAGGGGTTCTGTAATCCTCTAGCTGGAATAATATCAGGCCCAGGGTTTCTGTCATCCACTAGATGGAATAATATCAGGCCCAGGGTTTCTGTCATCCACTAGATGGAATAATATCAGGCCCAGGGTTTCTGTCATCCACTAGATGGAATAATATCAGGCCCAGGGTTTCTGTCATCCACTAGATGGAATAATATCAGGCCCAGGGTTTCTGTCATCCACTAGATGGAATAATATCAGGCCCAGGGTTTCTGTCATCCACTAGATGGAATAATATCAGGCCCAGGGTTTGTCATCCACTAGATGGAATAATATCAGGCCCAGGGTTTCTGTCATCCACTAGATGGAATAATATCAGGCCCAGGGTTTCTGTCATCCACTAGATGGAATAATATCAGGCCCAGGGTTTCTGTCATCCACTAGATGGAATAATATCAGGCCCAGGGTTTCTGTCATCCACTAGATGGAATAATATCAGGCCCAGGGTTTGTCATCCACTAGATGGAATAATATCAGGCCCAGGGTTTCTGTCATCCACTAGATGGAATAATATCAGGCCCAGGGTTTCTGTCATCCACTAGATGGAATAATATCAGGCCCAGGGTTTCTGTCATCCACTAGATGGAATAATATCAGGCCCAGGGTTTCTGTCATCCACTAGATGGAATAATATCAGGCCCAGGGTTTCTGTCATCCACTAGATGGAATAATATCAGGCCCAGGGTTTCTGTCATCCACTAGATGGAATAATATCAGGCCCAGGGTTTCTGTCATCCACTAGATGGAATAATATCAGGCCCAGGGTTTCTGTAATCCACTAGATGGAATAATGTCAGGCCCAGGGTTTCTGTAATCCACTAGATGGAATAATGTCAGGCCCAGGGTTTCTGTCATCCACTAGATGGAATATGGCCATTTGGTTTCTTTCATTTCTTTATTGGCTGAATCAACAAAAATGTACCAGTACTGAGTGTGTGTGTGTGTGTGCTGGGGTCTCATGGTACTCACTCTTCCCACCTCCACCAGGTTGGTCACCATGACAATAGTTGCTGTGTTCTCCTGCCACACCATCCTCCAGAAGTCGTAGACAGTCTCCTGCATGGGCCCTGAGGAGAGAAAGAGAACGGGAGGGAGAGGATGAGTGTACGTGAAGCCCTTTGTGACCATACTGATCGCAATGTTATCAATGTTATCTACTGTGCCTTCAGAAAGTATTCAAACCCCCTTTCCCACATGTTGTTGTGTTACAAAGTGCGATGGTTTATGTTATTGTCCTGCTGAAAGGTGGATTTTCCTCCCTAGTCTTTGCCGATGACAAGCATATCCATAATATAACAGAGCTTGAAAATATGAAGAATTCTATTCAGTGATGTGTTGGATTTACCTCAAAAATAATGCTTTGTATTCATTTCTTTGCCACATTTTTTCCAGTTATATTTTGGTGCATTATTGAAAACAGGACGCATGTCTTTTAATTGTTTTATTCTGTATAGGCTTCCTTATTGTCACTCTGCCATTTAGGGTAGTATTGTGGAGTAACTACAATGTCTCCTATCACAGCTAATTAAACTAACTGTTTTATAGTCATCATTGGCCTCATGGTGAAATCCCTGAGCGGTTTCCTTCCGTCCCATTCATACACCATCCAAAGTCTAATAAATAACTTCACCATGTGCTCATGGAAGATTATTATTTATTTTTTTACCCATCTACCAATAGGTGCCCATCTTTGTGAGGCATTGGAAAACCTCCCAGGTCTTTGTGGTTGAATCTGTGTTTGAAATTCACTCCTCGACTGAGGGACCTTACAGATAATTGTATGTGTGGGGTACAGAGATGAGGTGGTCCTTTAAAAAATCATGTTAAACGCTATTATTGCACACAGAGGGAGTCCATGCACATTTTTTACTCCTGAACTTATTTAGGCTTGCCATAAAGGGATTGAATACTTATTGACTCAAGACATTTCAGCTTTTCATTTTTAATTCATTATTAACAATTTCAAAAAACATAATTCCACTTTGACATTATGGGGTATTGTGTGTAGGCCAATGACACAACATCTCAATTTAATCCATTTTAAACTCAGGCTGTAAAATCAAAATGTGTGAAACGTCAAGGGATGTGAATACCTTCTGAAGGCACTATGTTATCAATGGCACCAACGCAAGTGTTTTTTTCCACTCAAGTATTGTCAGTATTGTTGTCAGACCTGCAACTCATTTGTCTGTCTCATCACCCACGTCTTAGACCGGGTTATTGTCATACTGATTTAATGCTCATCACATCCCTTACATTTGTCCATTGCTTGCTTGCTTTCTGAGCATGAAAAGTACACAGGTTGATTAACACCTTGTTTTTCCCCAGTTGAACCTGATCAAAACGGAACACAGGCGCTGTGTGCCTGTGCATTCTAATCAATGTTGACAGGGGAATCAACTAATGCCTGGATCTAAGTCTGCACACACAGACACACACGCCAACACAAGCTGAATGACAATGTAGGGGGACAGAAGTCTGCACACACAGACACACAGACACACAGACACACACAGACACACACAGACACACACAGACACACACAGACACACACAGACACACACAGACACACACAGACACACACAGACACACACAGACACACACGCCAACACACACAGACACACACGCCAACACAAGCTGAATGACAAGGTAGGGGGACAGAAGTCTGCACACACTTTCAGATTGTGCCGAGCAATGAAGGATCCCTGCAAGGAAGAATTACTCATTTAATTCATTCAAATAAACATAATTTTTTAATTAACTGGCAAATGTTTAAAAAAAAAGACTTGACGAGCTAATTAGATCCTGCAAATCTGTGTGTGTGTGTGTTCGAGAGCTGCGATGCGTGTACCTCCAGCCACGGCAAACTGCGTCCAACAGCTAAACCACACACACACATAGCTCACTGCAGATGTTCCATATTCATGCTCAAACAAACAGCCGCATTACCAAACACTTGTGTCGCTCGAGAATCCTCCTGGTGTGACATTGCCGGGTGCCTCTAGTGCGAGCAAGCCACTTTTCTCATTAGCGATGCCAGGCCCCATGTTCTCCTGGTATTCATGACCATCTCTCCTAGGAACAAGAGCTGAGTGTGTCAGGCCAATACACTCCCTGTTCTCCTCTGTCCCCCTTTACTCCTCCTGATAGCATCACCAGCCTCCTTTTTTTTGCTGCTTTACTATAAACTTACTGGCAGATTTAGTTCAATCCAGGTTTGGGTTCAATTCGATATTTCTGAATGTAATTCAATTCGACCCATGAACTGACATTTGAATTGGCTACACCCCACAGGAAGCACAATTTGAACTGGAATCACCCCACAGGAAGCACAATTTGAACTGGAATCACCCCACAGGAAGCACAATTTGAACTGGAATCACCCCACAGGAAGCACAATTTGAACTGGAATCACCCCACAGGAAGCACAATTTGAACTGGAATCACCCCACAGGAAGCACAATTTGAACTGGAATCACCCCACAGGAAGCACAATTTGAACTGGAATCACCCCCGAGGAAGCACAATTTGAACTGGAATCACCCCACAGGAAGCACAATTTGAACTGGAATCACCCCACAGGAAGCACAATTTGAACTGGAATCACCCCACAGGAAGCACAATTTGAACTGGAATCACCCCACAGGAAGCACAATTTGAACTGGAATCACCCCACAGGAAGCACAATTTGAAGTGGAATCACCCCACAGGAAGCACAATTTGAAGTGGAATCACCCCACAGGAAGCACAATTTGAAGTGGAATCACCCCACAGGAAGCACAATTTGAAGTGGAATCACCCCACAGGAAGCACAATTTGAAGTGGAATCACCCCACAGGAAGCACAATTTGAAGTGGAATCACCCCACAGGAAGCACAATTTGAAGTGGAATCACCCCACAGGAAGCACAATTTGAAGTGGAATCACCCCACAGGAAGCACAATTTGAAGTGGAATCACCCCACAGGAAGCACAATTTGAACTGGAATCACCCCACAGGAAGCACAATTTGAACTGGAATTCATTTCAAACCCATTCAAAGAGACATGAAACATATGAGTCTTATTCCTTTGACAAATATTTTGCCAAAAGCATCTGACACCTCCTACTAAAGAAATACAGATACCGTTTCAAGTATTAGCTTGCCTATAACTCAGTGTCAAATAGTCATTTGTTAATATTTTTGTCATGAGAAGAGTTTCCATTCTGGAGTGTTTGATCGAACGCACACGTAGATATGCATTGTTGTTTAATATTTAATTGTAGGTGAATTAGGAATGATTGTAGACCGAATACAATACTATAATTATTTAAAAAAATAGTTTTAGAAGACTTGAGTTTTGAAAATGAAACTTTTCAACATGTTAAACATAGTATTGGTAACCATACTTGATGAGCACAATGATGGAATAAATTATCCGTTTGAATTTCACTGAATTCAAATCTACTTATTTTCATTCAAATTAAATACAAATTATGCTTCCTGTAATAAAAAAACAAATTTTGCAACTCAATTCAGAATTGACATCAACCGTGGTTCAATCAGTGGTTCAATCAGTGGTTCAATCAGTGGTTCAATCAGTGGTTCAATCAGTGGTTCAATCAGTGGTTCAATCAGTGGTTCAATCAGTGGTTCAATCAGTGGTTCAATCAGTGGTTCAATCAGTGGTTCAATCAGTGGTTCAATCAGTGGTTCAATCAGTGGTTCAACCAGTGGTTCAATCAGCACAGTGGTTGTCTTACAGTTCCTCATGTTTTTCTCTCTGAGAAAATAGTGATGATATGCAGATGATATGATAAATGCCCAGTGCTCAGCAAATTCCTGGAGGATTGATCTCCCAACTCTTTCCATCTAAGAGTGCTATGCTAGTACTCTCTCCCCCCCCACCCCCCTTATGCAGATACTTTGTGAACTTGCAAGACACTTGCCAACCAAAACAGTAATCTGTGTTGACACAGCGTTAACAGCGTGTGGCGAAAGAAGAGAAACAGAGCGGCTGGTGTCGTCTTCTGAGAGAAGAAAAAGTGACATCCTTTTTCAGATACAGTAAATGGCCTAGCGCAGCAGAGGGTGAAGTCAGGTCAGCCAATTAGATGTGGAGAAGAGCTTCTCCCATAGTGCACTGGGGGAATAGGACAAGGAAGCAGGAGAAAAAGCTAAACAAAAGCTTCACAGACAGCCCGAGCGGACAGGCTGTCAGAGGAGAGGCTCTGTCCGTGGGGAGACTGGAATGCTTTTCATCTTGCTACACCGAGAGACAAACAGACTGCTGGGATTCTTCAGGAGGAAGAGAGACAACGCTACTTCTCACCTTTTTCTTCCCTAGAAAGAGGAATGTGCAAGGCAGCCAGGGGTTGTGTGAGGGCACAGTTCATGTGTATGTGTCTACTTAAAACATTTGAAAAAGTGTTGGAATATTGATCTGGTAGTAAAGGTGATATGTATTGTATCAATTATATTGTATCAATTATATTGTATTAAAAAGGCTAACCGACCAAAAGAGGTGGATGAAGAAGATGCAGCTGTTCGGGGTACCATGCTCGGTCAAAGTGTATGCACGCCAGTGGCAGCCAAGCGTCCGATTGGCCTGCAGCACATATGAGCCTTTCAACTGGACAACTGCTTAGTTACTGTTTTTCCGCTCTCGCTCGCTGCTTTGAAACTCTTTTAAAGTTGCAAACACTAACTTAACATATATTTTTAAAAAGGCCAATTCTGTCTGAGGCAGGTGTGTTTCTGTATTTTCTCTCCTATTCAATGTATATAAAGACTAATTACAGTAAGTATTGCATAGTCTCATAAAATAGGATAGAGGTCAACCCTCTCCTAGTACAGACATGCTATTTTCTACTCCCTGTATTTAGCCATGTTATTTTCTGCTCCCTGTATACAGTGTGACGACCCTCCCACTCTGTCTGCCAAATTCTTTCTCTTTGCGCTTGTTTTCCTTAATAGGATGTCGGTGGGCGGAGCCGGGAGGGTCGTCAGCGAAATGGCACACACCTGGGCTCGGGTGTGTCCCCGGATAAATGCACCTCTTCCCCATTCATTGGGGAGACTCTCTCCATGCAGACACGGATAGATTTTGGTCGTGGCATTTTTGTGTCTGTTTTTGTTTGTTTGCGTTGGCACCTTTCAACACCCCTCATTATCACATTAATGCACGCAACCACTCACTTACACTACTGACTACACACACCATTGTTAATTGTATTTAGTTAACTTTAGTTAATAAATAGATTTTGTTATTCCTTATCTCCACGTTGTCTCCCTTTTTGTTATGAACTTTGAGCCGGTTCGTGACAACAGCCATTTTATTTTCTACTCCCTATACAGCCATGTTATCTTCTACTCCCTGTATACAGCCATGTTATTTTCTACTCCCTATACAGCCATGTTATTTTCTACTCCCTGTATACAGCCATGTTATTTTCTACTCCCTGTATACAGCCATGCTATTTTCTACTCCCTGTATACAGCCATGCTATTTTCTACTCCCTGTATACAGCCATGCTATTTTCTACTCCCTGTATACAGCCATGCTATTTTCTACTCCCTATACAGCCATGTTATTTTCTACTCCCTGTATACAGCCATGCTATTTTCTACTCCCTGTATACAGCCATGTTATTTTCTACTTCCTGTATACAGCCTTGTTATTTTCTACTTCCTGTATACAGCCTTGTTATTTTCTACTCCCTATACATAGCCATGTTATTTTCTACTCCCTGTATATAGCCATGTTATTTTCTACTTCCTGTATATAGCCATGTTATTTTCTACTTCCTGTATACAGCCTTGTTATTTTCTACTTCCTGTATACAGCGATGTTATTTTCTACTTCCTGTATACAGCCATGTTATTTTCTGCTCCCTGTATACAGCCATGTTATTTTCTACTTCCTGTATACAGCCATGTTATTTTCTACTTCCTGTATACAGCCATGTTATTTTCTACTTCCTGTATACAGCCATGTTATTTTCTACTTCCTGTATACAGCCATGTTATTTTCTACTTCCTGTATACAGCCATGTTATTTTCTACCTCCTGTATACAGCCATGTTATTTTCTACTTCCTGTATTCAGACATGTTATTTTCTACTTCCTGTATACAGCCATGCTATTTTCTACCTCCTGTATACAGCCATGTTATTTTCTACTTCCTGTATACAGCCATGTTATTTTCTACTCCCTATACAGCCATGTTATTTTCTACTCCCTGTATACAGCCATGTTATTTTCTACTCCCTATACAGCCTAGTTATTTTCTACTCCCTGTATACAGCCATGTTATTTTCTACTCCCTGTATACAGCCATGTTATTTTCTACTCCCTGTATACAGCCATGCTATTTTCTACTCCCTATACAGCCATGTTATTTTCTACTCCCTATACAGCCATGTTATTTTCTACTCCCTATACAGCCATGTTATTTTCTACTTCCTGTATACAGCCTTGTTATTTTCTACTCCCTATACATAGCCATGTTATTTTCTACTCCCTGTATATAGCCATGTTATTTTCTACTTCCTGTATATAGCCATGTTATTTTATACTTCCTGTATACAGCCTTGTTATTTTCTACTTCCTGTATACAGCCATGTTATTTTCTACTTCCTGTATACAGCCATGTTATTTTCTGCTCCCTGTATACAGCCATGTTATTTTCTGCTCCCTGTATACAGCCATGTTATTTTCTACTTCCTGTATACAGCCATGTTATTTTCTACTTCCTGTATACAGCCATGTTATTTTCTACTTCCTGTATACAGCCTTGTTATTTTCTACTCCCTATACATAGCCATGTTATTTTCTACTCCCTGTATATAGCCATGTTATTTTCTACTTCCTGTATATAGCCATGTTATTTTCTACTTCCTGTATACAGCCTTGTTATTTTCTACTTCCTGTATACAGCGATGTTATTTTCTACTTCCTGTATACAGCCATGTTATTTTCTGCTCCCTGTATACAGCCATGTTATTTTCTACTTCCTGTATACAGCCATGTTATTTTCTACTTCCTGTATACAGCCATGTTATTTTCTACTTCCTGTATACAGCCATGTTATTTTCTACTTCCTGTATACAGCCATGTTATTTTCTACTTCCTGTATACAGCCATGTTATTTTCTACCTCCTGTATACAGCCATGTTATTTTCTACTTCCTGTATTCAGACATGTTATTTTCTACTTCCTGTATACAGCCATGCTATTTTCTACCTCCTGTATACAGCCATGTTATTTTCTACTTCCTGTATACAGCCATGTTATTTTCTACTCCCTATACAGCCATGTTATTTTCTACTCCCTGTATACAGCCATGTTATTTTCTACTCCCTATACAGCCTAGTTATTTTCTACTCCCTGTATACAGCCATGTTATTTTCTACTCCCTGTATACAGCCATGTTATTTTCTACTCCCTGTATACAGCCATGCTATTTTCTACTCCCTATACAGCCATGTTATTTTCTACTCCCTATACAGCCATGTTATTTTCTACTCCCTATACAGCCATGTTATTTTCTACTTCCTGTATACAGCCTTGTTATTTTCTACTCCCTATACATAGCCATGTTATTTTCTACTCCCTGTATATAGCCATGTTATTTTCTACTTCCTGTATATAGCCATGTTATTTTATACTTCCTGTATACAGCCTTGTTATTTTCTACTTCCTGTATACAGCCATGTTATTTTCTACTTCCTGTATACAGCCATGTTATTTTCTGCTCCCTGTATACAGCCATGTTATTTTCTGCTCCCTGTATACAGCCATGTTATTTTCTGCTCCCTGTATACAGCCATGTTATTTTCTACTTCCTGTATACAGCCATGTTATTTTCTACTTCCTGTATACAGCCATGTTATTTTCTACTTCCTGTATACAGCCATGTTATTTTCTACTTCCTGTATACAGCCATGTTATTTTCTATCTCCTGTATACAGCCATGTTATTTTCTACTTCCTGTATTCAGACATGTTATTTTCTACTTCCTGTATACAGCCAATTTGTTTTACTCTATTTTTTTTGTTATTCACTGTGTATTTATTCCTCCTGTCACCATTTCTATTTGATTTTTGATCTTATCTTTAACTCTGCATTACTGGAAACAATGTCGTACACGGAGTCAAACTACCAATTCATAGTGGAGGCCGTTTAAGATGCTGGTCGGGTTCAGAGCGGCCAGGAGGGTGGCCATTATGCCAGGCCAACTAGACCAGACTGCAGAGTCTATTATGTCTCAATGGGCTGCCTTTACTCGGAGTGAGCAAGGAATGGAATTACCTTTGCGCGGCTGGCTGAGGAAACAGGGCCTCTGAGAACTGCACAACAATTAACTATCAATCAGAGAGCCCCTCCAGGGGGCTTGTTGGAAAAGCGGTCCTCTTACACACAGCCAGCATCTGCCTGCCGGATTAACGCAGTTATAAAACACACACCTATAGACATGCACGTGCATGAATGCGCACACACACAAACAAATGCGCCAGTACACATGGCCTAATCCATTTATTTATTACTACGCTCTTCCTTTCTCATCCCTCGTTCTCTCTCCACCCCTCCTGCTCACACGGCTGATTAATTGTTCTAAGACGCTACATAACACGGCTTGGAAGGTGGAGAGGAGGTTGGTTAAAGAGAGGGGAGTCCCACAGCTTTTTACACATCTCCTATATATCCGTGTTGACACTTCCGATGAGGCCGTCAGTCTGAACAGCAGACGGAAGAGTCGCAGATCTGACAATACTGATAATATTCAGACAAGAGAATGCCTATGGTGTGTTGCTGTTCTTACCTTGGGTAGAGATGTAGTGATTTGGTCTGTGGTAGCCCTGAAATCCGAAAGACAGAGCGAGAGAGAGAAACAAACTTTAAGCATGTGAGTCAAAAAGGTTTGAACACACAAAGGAATGCAGGATAATGGGCATATTTGTTTACTTGAGTCAAAAAGCAAAACCTGCTGCAGTGAAAACATATTTCAAAAGCAGCAGTCTGATCTTGAATAAATAATTCAGACCAATTAGAAAGAAAAGGTTGATTCGGCTTCCAGCAAATATAACGTTAGTGAACACACATGTAAATAAGGATCATGATTTACATAAATTAATTTAAAACCCACACTAACACGCAGTTAGTTATATTAACAGTATTGCACTTTTCATGTAGCCTCATTTCTTGGCCAGCTAATAGTCTAACCATCGATCAAGCAACATTATGGACTAAACATTCAAATCCTGTGATGCTGCAGGATTATTTTGTTGTGACAATAGTGGTCAAATTAACATCCAACATACACATGGTTGTACTATTCTTCCAATGCATATTGTGTGATTTATCTTCGTAATACTCTCCTAGGGATTACTCGAATCCCTTCAAATTTCATTTGTCGAGCATCTTGTATTCTAGCAAGGCCTACTGTACAAAGTGGGAAGCTAAACGTAAGCGTAAAGAGCCGTTCCCACACGCCACAAAGTGTGAGCCATTGTCTTCATCTGGTCCAGCTCTTAACACTTAACACCTCAACAGTAATTCACTTTCTCAATGTGGAATATAAAAGGACTGAATCAAACGGGAAAACTTAATCCTTCTACTCTGATAGGCTGGGCTCTCTGCCTCTCTGGGCTCTGACGGGCTCTCTGCCTCTCTGGGCTCGGTCTCTCTGGGCTCTGATGGGCTCTCTGCCTCTCTGGGATCTGATGGGCTCTCTGCCTCTCTGGACTCTGGTTGCTGAGTGCACAGTTTAAATTATTTCTTTAAATGTTGTCCAGCATAAGAGTTGTTTATCCTCTTGCTCTACACACTATTGATGAATTCTCACCGTGGGAGCACACATGGTGAGGAAAATCGACTATAGAGTTAGTTAGCAAGAGACTATTAGGAGAAGGGTTCATTGACTGGTCACGTATTGTGTGATCATCATGATGGAAGAAAGGTTTCGACGTTCTTCTGAAATTCGACTTCATTGGGATCTGTTGAGTCTGTGCCTGGGAGACAAGCAGCACTCACTAAAGTGCTGCAGAGTTCACTGACTGACTGCGCTACACACAAACCCTAGCCTGGTCCCAGATCTGTGCTAATTAGCCAACTGCTATGGTCGTCGTCATGCAAGACAGCACAAACAGATCTTGGACCAGGCTACAGAAACACTCGGGAGGGAGCAGCAAGCCAGACAGAGTCTGAACGGAGAGGAGAGGTTCAGCAGAGGGAGGTGTACAGTACATATACAGGTCTTCAGGCCCGTGTCCTGATAGGAGTCCTGATGGTTAATTCACCATGAGTCCCTTGGGGGTCAGGCTGTAAGTAGCTTCATCAGCTAACCTGCAGTGCGGCTAGATGAGCAGCAGAATGCTAATTCAACACAACACACACAGGACTGGACACAGACACACGACTGGACACACAAACACCCAGAGTACTGTAAGACTGATTCTTAGGAAATTGATTTGGTGGGATGACAAATCCTTATTTCAAATGCTAAATGTCCATTAAGTTTCTAGGGACAGCATCTTAACAGACTTAACAACAACGTAGCAACAACGTAACAGATTTCACACAGATGGCTAATGACAAATGAAGGCAAAGCTCGGAGTGGCGGTAGAGGGGGAGGCGTGGAGGAGGAGGCGAGGATGTAGAGGGGGAGACAAGGAGGTAGAGTGGGAGGCGTGGAGGAAGCTAGGAGGTAGAGGGGGAGGTGTGGAGGAAGCTAGGAGTTAGAGGGGGAGGCGTGGAGGAAGCTAGGAGTTAGAGGGGGAGGCGTGGAGGAAGCTAGGAGGTAGAGGGGGAGGCGTGGAGGAAGCTAGGAGGTAGAGGGGGAGGCGTGAAGGAGGCGGAGAGGAGGTAGAGGGGGAGGCGTGGAGGAAGCTAGGAGGTAGAGGGGGAGGCGTGGAGGAAGCTAGGAGGTAGAGGGGGAGGCGTGGAGGAAGCTAGGAGGTAGAGGGGGAGGCGTGAAGGAGGAGGCGAGGAGGTAGAGGGGGAGATGAGGAGGTAGAGGGGGAGGCGAGGATGTAGAGGGGGAGGCGAGGAGGTAGAGGGGGAGGTGAGGAGGTAGAGGGGGAGGCGAGGAGGTGGAGGGGGAGGCGAGGAGGTAGAGGGGGAGGTGAGGAGGTAGAGGGAGATGATAAGTATGCATGGGGTGGTTGGTTGGCGTGGGTTGCACTGTGCCAGCTGGTTGACTGGAGAGGAAAATAAAATGTACTCTGTCAACAGTGATAGCCAGGAGGGTAAACAAGGGGTGGGCTTTTATCAAACCAACAATCCTACGTGCTGGACGTGACTGTGTGCAGTCCGTAGAGTTGGAAGTATTCTAATTCTACAGATTGGACATACAGCGCAATCAGAAAGTGTTCTGACCTTTTGACTTTTTCCACATTTTGTTACATTATAGCCTTATTCTAAAATGGAATCAATTGTTTTTTCCCCTCATCAATCTACACACAATACCCAATTTTAACTCATTTTTTCTCCCCAATTTTGTGGTATCCAATTGGTAGTTACAGTCTTGTCTTATCGGTGCAATTCCCGTACTTGTTGTTGGGAACCTTCAATGCTGCAGACATTTTTTGACACCCTTCCCCAGATCTGTGCCTCGACACAATCCTGTCTCGGAGCTCTATGGACAACTCCTTCGACCTCATGGATTGGTTTTTGCCCTGACATGCACTGTCAACTGTGGGACATTGTATAGACCGGTGTGTGCCTTTCCAAATCATGTCCAATCAACTGAATTTTCCACAGGTGGACTCCAATCAAGTTGTAGAAACATCTCAAGGATGATCAATGGAAACAGGATGCACCTGAGCTCATAGCAAAGGGTCTAAATACTTATATAAATAAGGTCTCTGTATTTTTTTATAGCCATTATAGAATAAGGCTGTAACCTAACAAAATGTCGAAAAAGTCAACGGGTCTGAACACTTTCCAAAGACACTGTATATATCCCTATTTTGAGGGGAAGAGGAGGAGAGTGAGGAGGATTGGGGGGCTATAAGCAGTAGCCTTGCCATTATCTCGTTCCTTCTGAGAGCTATGCGCACACACATGCTGGCTGACCTTTCTGTCTAACCCCGGCTGGTGTTGTACTTACATCCACGTAATTTGCATTAATGTAGTCGGAGCTCTGCTCTCCCTCGATAGCCTGCAGCCGGACACGGGAGTGATCATCTGGAGGAAGACAGGACAGAGAGAGAGAGAGAGAGAGAGAGAGAGAGAGAGAGAGAGAGAGAGAGAGAGAGAGAGAGAGAGAGAGAGAGAGTGAGAAACAAGGGCCCCATTAGTCATACGAACGAGACGGAGAGGAAAACACTGGTAGGCCATCCCTGTGGAGGATAGGGACTATGAAGTTTAAGGTCATCAACTCCTGCAGGTACAACTACCAGGTCACTGTGTTTTTCTCTGACATATGCCCTATAGAAGGAAGCCTTTTCCTGGTTTAATAAGTTGAAGTCCCTATTCATTAGGGTACAAGTCAACGGTGGTGTGGAAGTGAACTACGCTAGCACTGTTCAGTTTCAGTTCTTCCTTAGTTTTGGAATTCAAAGAGAATGATCTGGACCCAGTGAGTCCAAATCACCAGATAGTTGCAGAGAATAAGCTTAGGTAAATCAACCATAGTGAAGTGTGCCTCTACTTAATCAAAATCACCACAACAGAGCTCTGTTATGAAACAAGTGTCTATCCATTAGTCAAAATAATTCAATTTGACTAATACGAGATATCTCCTCTGTTCTCTCTTTCTCTCCCATTTCACAGAGGAGACGCTAACTCACTCTGAATGATTTATTCACTTTAATTATTACAGCCGGCAGAAAACTGGCAGTCCATCCAACATGCCCTGCAGCTAATTGGCCGCCGCGCCGGGTGGAGAACTGTGATTGGTCGGTTTCTCATTTGCAGAGACAGGAAGTGTCCGGAATCTTATTGCCGTGGAAATGACAGGGGCGGTCTCCTCGTTGGGGGACTGGTATAGCTGTGAGGGTGGTGTGTGTGTGTGACACCCTCGGCAATGTCTCAAGCCCAGAAATGAAATTGTTCCCAAGTCAGGGCTCATTTTCATAATTGCAAAGGCAATTAGTACTGCCTGTGTGTATATGTCTGATAGGATGTCAGTTGTCGTAACAATCACAGCTTAAAGATGACATTTTCAGGAAGAGAATGATCGCAGTTCTTATAGTTAACATTCAGTAGAACCATTTCATATGTTCCAAACTCTACGCTGCTCTAAAAGGACAAACAATGCAGCCATGACAGCACAATAATGTTCCCAAATAGACCCACTGAGAATTCATAT
The DNA here is from genome assembly GCF_002021735.2 of Oncorhynchus kisutch. Classification (NCBI taxonomy): domain Eukaryota; kingdom Metazoa; phylum Chordata; class Actinopteri; order Salmoniformes; family Salmonidae; genus Oncorhynchus; species Oncorhynchus kisutch. The sequence goes on from NC_034191.2 coordinate 73,549,215, forward strand.
CCAACTGGGGGATTTGACTGACGAGACAAAAAAGGAAGAATTGTTTGCACCCACATGCAATAATGTTTCCGTATCGGTTCTTCATCCTGTTCTCGTCTTTCTTGGCAGAGTCCCATGGTGCAGACTGTCCTTCAAAGAAGCTCTGTGGATGGAAGGAAAGAAAGAGAGAGAAACGAAAGAGAGAGAAACAGAAGAGAGAGAGAGAGAGGGGGGAACAGAGAGAGAAAGTGTTAAACAGGAGGACATGAAAGGTCCTAAGGGTTAGGAGGTCAGCTCTTTAAATGGACAGCACAGCTCAGTCGTGGATCCTTTCCAGTCAAAACAGAGATATATCTTCATCATTATTAAAGATGAGAGGAAGCAGGAGAACGGCCTTCTGGGAGCAATGTCAGAGAAGGTGCCCATTAGGCCACCACTGAAGCCAATCAGAATCTCCCTAACCTCACCGAGGTAGAACACCAGTCCTCCTTACAAACTGTACCCACATACTCTCTGAAAGACTAGTCCCCGAAACATACCAGAAGATGAACACACACACACACCTGCCTGATTAATAAACTCTGCTCGAGCACAGCACCTCATGATTTATTAATAGTATGAGTTTTTGGGAATTCTGATCTTGCACCGGAACACCCAATTAGGACTAATTCTGAAAATAAATGTCATTGCTGGAGTGGTGCTGTTGATTATTGGTTGTTTACCCAGGCTAGGGGCTACTGCTTTCTTCCTGTAAGTTAATGTCTCCTCCACGTCTCCAAAGAGTGTCAGGACCAATAAACGGATCATACCAAGGTGTTGTTATTTAGCCATACCGATCCCACGCTCTTTCCAATACCGCTCGCTCTCTCTTAGTCCCATCAGACAATTCATCTGATTAGATTTGATTGCTTGCAGTGGAACTTGTTTTTTACCTGTACCCCCCCCCCCCCCCTCCCCCAAGCTCTCTCGCTCGCTTCTTCCCCTCACTGATATGACACGGAACTCGTTCCGAGAACAAGAAGCCTTGATCAGTCCTCTGAGTGGATAATGGTAACAGCTCAGTCCCCATGACGAGGAGCCTCTTCACACTGCCCCCTCCCACCCCACAGCATACGCAATGAAGGAAAAGGCACCACCACTCCAAATCAAATGATGGTGAACTTTTGGTATTTTCTGAAAGGTGGTGACTGGGATGCCTAAGGTGTGAAAATATGGCATTTATTAACAGTTATCAATGGATATCACACAGCCATTTGACTAAATGAGGATGAAGGAGTAATCAGAAAGGATTGAATAAAATGTGTATTTTCCTGAAGACGTCTTTGGTGTCGAGGGTCTCCGGCATTAATATGCAAACAATCCTTTGAGTACACATTTTGACGTCACCTTGAGATGAGCTTAAAAGACCAGCCTTATCACCTGACCTTTACCAAGCACGGTTGGGTGTTGGAAAAACATGCCCTTACAGGTCTTGTTAACCGCAAGGGACACTTTGAAGAGAAGGCCGTAGTTTAATGCAGATCACTTTCTCTCTCTCTGAATGTCTCAGAACTAGCTGCAGTAAAGAGGCATTAAACACAGTTTAACACACGTTGACAATACTGCAGATGCTTAGTCTCCTCCCTCCATCTCCCTCTCTAGGTTTAGAGTTTCAAAGTGGTGCTGGTTTGTTATTCATTGCTGCCGTGTGTCTTTCAAGAGAGCTATCTTTTCATGTGCAAGACGTGACAAGGAGCTGCCCTGACGAGCGAGAGAACCTGGGGAGGAGAGAATTGATAGAGAGAGACTCTCTCTCCCTTTTCCTTCCTCCAGAGGTGAGCGGTGTCAATGAGAAAAAGATGACTATAAAAAATCTGGAATCTGTCAAAATAGTTTGGGAAGAGATAGATAACACAACAAAATATTATGTGATGTGAAGTGCACCAACACTGGCAGGTGTTCAACTATTCATTGTGTTACTTCAGAATTTTTTCTAGTTCAGGTGTAATATTCGACTGCCAGCTTTGAAAAATAATAGATTTGGCAACAATGTCTCTTGTGTTTGCAAGACTTCTATGAAATGTGCGGCTCGAGGGAAAATACAAAATTGGGTAATACAACATTTATTTAAGACATGTTAGAGTTTGCAACATGCTTTTCTGAGCCTATTAAATCACCCAAAAGTTGGATACTAATGAAAAAAGGTCTAGCAAAATATAAAACATAATATTGTATTACTAACATCCATAGCAGCAAACTGTGGGGGAATTACAAGTCAAATGGCTAGGAGGTAGCTCCAGGCTCCATCTATCCCCCTTGGCACTATCATACTAATCTACCATTGGCCAGGTTTTCCCACTACCCGCCAGTAACCCTTAACGTGATTGGTGGATGGTGGAAAGCCAGTAATGAATTCAAAGCCCTGCATACTCCCCCCCCCAAAAAAAAAAAACATTTTCAAAGCCTTAAACAGATGAGTTTCATGGAAGTAGAGCTACTGAGATGAGATCTATGGTCGACTCTCACGAGACCAAATCCAAACAAAGGTTGTTTACAAATTTGCTTACATCCCTGTAAATCAGCATTTCTCCTTTGCCAAGATAATCCATCCACCTGACAAGTGTGGCATATCAAGAAGCTGATTAAATAGCATGGTCATTACACAGGTGCACCTTGTGCTGGGGACAATAAAAGGCCACTCTAAAATGTGCAGTTTCGTCACACAACGTCACAGATGTCTCAAGTTTTGAGGCAGCGTGCAGTTGACTACAGGAATGTCCATCAGAGCTGTTGCCAGAGAATGCAATAAGCCACCTCCAAAGTAGTTTTAGAGAATATGGCAGTACGTCCAAACCAGCCTCACAACCGCAGACCACGTGTAACAACGCCAGCCCAGGACCTCCACATCCGGTTTCTTTACCTGCAGGATCGTTCTTCCAGCCACACGGAAAGTTAATGAAACTGTGGGTTTACACAACCAAAGAATTTCTGCACAAACTGACAGAAACCATCTCAGGGAAGCTCATCTGTGTGCTTGTCATCCTTACCAGGGTCTTGACCTGACTGCAGTTCGGCATCGTAACCAACTTCAGTGGGCAAATGCTCGCTCACCTTCGAGGGCCACTGGCACGCTGGAGAAGTGAGCTCTTCCTGGATGAATCCCGGTTTCAACTGTACCGGGCAGATGGCAGACAGCGTGTTTGGCGCCGTGTGGGCGAGCGGTTTGCTGAAGTCAACGTTGTGAACAGAGTGCCCCATGGTGGCGGTGGTGTTATGGTATGGGCAGGTATAAGATACAGACAATGAACACAATTGCACTTTATCAATGGCAATTTGAATGCACAGAGATACCGTGACGAGATCCTGAGGCCCATTGTCGTGCCATTTTTAAGGTAGCCGTGACCAACAGATGCATGTCTGTATTCCCAGTCATGTGAAATCTGTAGATTAGGCCCTAATAAATTCATTTACATTGACTGATTTCCTCATATGAACTGTAACTCTTTGAAATTGTTGCATGTTGCGTTTATAGTTTTGATGAGGGTAAGTATGATCAGATTCTGCCAGTCTTTCTTGTTGGTTATTTTTTGGATGTAAGATATCATACCAAGAGAGCAAGTATTTCATGACTTAAGAATTCAAATGGCATCTGACTGCATTATCATCAACACAAATCAAATATGTTTTTTTCCTTTGAAGCAGAGACAGGCCTGAACTATAGGATAATCATTTACTGTGTGTCTGGGATGAATGGGGAGTGTGTTTTGTCTACAAACACTTCCATTAGACAGGACCTCTGATCTGTACTGTAGTGTCAACTTAATGCCACTCATTTCACAATCTTTGATTCTCATTAACCAGGGGGATTAAATCTCAGACAACACATTTTGTTGTTGTTGTATATTGCGGTTTGTTAAATGCATGTTTTTGGACACAGACAACCAACAGCAGGTATCGTAGAGAGAATTCTAATCATTATCAGGAGGTGTAGGTTGTGAGATCGCTGCATCTAGGGTTTCTGTGATACTGTGACAAAGCTACAATCTAAAAACATTTGTTTACAATCAAACCAAAAAGGGGACTTGCTTACCTCGTTTATCTTTTCCATAGATAACGTTATGGAATAACAAGAAGCATGGAATCGGGGGGGAGAGATTAGAATTGATCAGTTTAGTGCTCGGCTCGTTGTGTTTAGAGAGAACATGAGAAGAGACAGTGGTAGCAGAAAACAGGGAACGAAACGGGGGGGGGGGACACTACAATGATTCGCCGTCTCTAACTTGTAGCGGCATTACAAATAGAAATGTAGAAAACTATAGAAAAACAGTGAAGAGAAGCACTTTCAGATGGAAGAGTGGAGGGGCATCAATTATTCTGCACTCCGTATGTTTATGACTGGAAAATACTGTATTATTACACTAGCAGCCTACCTAAGCCCTAAAAATCATCAATCTATATCCATAATGAATTGAGCCCTCAGGGAAGTCCCAAACCACAGGGCCAGCCCAGGGCATGGGAGATTTAATTATTGATCTGATCCCTGTGTTGTTTAATGTGTAAATAGTGGGTATAGCAAAGTAAAGTATAAGATGGGAGGGGGAATGGTGGATAGTTTATTTCAGGTAAATACCAGTGGTGGAAAAAGTACCTAATTGTACCTAAAGTAAAGATACCTTAATAGAAAATGACTCTAGAAAAGTCACCCAGTAAAATACTACTTGAGTATACGTCTAATTGTATTTGGTTTTAAATGTATTTAAGTATCAAAATAAATGTAATTGCTAAAATATACTTACGTATCAAAAGTAAAAGTATAAATCATTTAAAATTCCTTATATTAAGCAAACTAGAAAATACAATTTTCAAGTTTTTTTTTTTTTTTTTTACAGATAGCCTGAGGCACACATCATTTACAAATGTAGCATGTGTGTTTAGTGAGTCCGCCAGATCAGAGGCAGTAGGGATGACCAGGGATGTTCCCTTGATAAGTGCATGAATTGCACCATTTTCCAGTCCTGCTAAGCATTCAAAATCTAACGAGTTATTTTAGGGATCAGGTCAAATGAATGGAGTAAAAAGTACATTATTGTCATTAGGAATCTAGTGAAGTAAAAGTAGTCAAAAATATAAACAGTAAAATAAAGTACAGGCACCCGCAAAAACGACTTAAGTAGTACTTTAAAGTATATTTACACCACTGGCAAATACCCTCCGTAGAAAAGGTAGAAAATCCCTTGTAATGGGTTGGAAGGTGAGAGAGGTAGCTTGTGTATACAGTATGTACACACACACACACAAACAATTGTATTCAAGCACACACACTATGTAAGGGCGAGGAAATAAGGCACTGCTGTGACAGTCGTTAGCTTTGTCATAAGCTTCTGGAGAAAAGCGCTGTTCCCATATAATTCACATAAACAGACTCTAGGCAGAGCTGGCAACTCGCACTGGTCTGAGCCATTAACACAGTCTCAGCCTGGGAACACAGTCTCAGCCTGGGAACACAGTCTCAGCCAGGGAACACAGTCTCAGCCAGGGAACACAGTCTCAGCCAGGGAACACAGTCTCAGCCAGGGAACACAGTCTCAGCCAGGGAACACAGTCTCAGCCAGGGAACACAGTCTCAGCCAGGGAACACAGTCTCAGCCAGGGAACACAGTCTCAGCCAGGGAACACAGTCTCAGCCAGGGAACACAGTCTCAGCCTGGGAACACAGTCTCAGCCTGGGAACACAGTCTCAGCCTGGGAACACAGTCTCAGCCTGGGAACACAGTCTCAGCCTGGGAACACAGTCTCAGCCTGGGAACACAGTCTCAGCCTGGGAACACAGTCTCAGCCTGGGAACACAGTCTCAGCCTGGGAACACAGTCTCAGCCTGGGAACACAGTCTCAGCCTGGGAACACAGTCTCAGCCTGGGAACACAGTCTCAGCCTGGGAACACAGTCTCAGCCTGGGAACACAGTCTCAGCTTGGGAAATCCCCCATTAGTGGATGCGTGTGCTGTAGGATTTTTAAGATTCAGAAGGCACATTTCTTTCACCAAGATGGTTGTTTAGCATTGTTAGGGAGCCAAGTGGATGCCGTTAACGGGGCAGTAAGGTCTAAGCCGTGTGGCGTCCAGGCAACAAACTGCAGGAGACCAAACACTATGTGAGAGGAATTAAAGTGGTGACAAACATTGGAACGGAAGGAGTGTGTGGACACAAAACCCGGTGCATTTTTTTGTGCAATAATAGCTAGTGAGAAGTTCATTTGCAGAGGTAAAAAGTGACAAAATCATCTAACAAACAATGAATCTAAACAAAAGAAAAAGAGTATGGTGCAAATAAACAAGAACGAATACAACAACAGAAAGAAAGACAACCAGGGACAAAGACAGACAGACTGGGGAAGTGATATGGGAGGACATTAGTGTGAGGACATTTTGATATGAGGGGGCATTTTGATATGTGAGGACGTTTGTGTGTGTGTGTGAGGATTTGCCATGTGATTGAGGAGGGTGGGACCCTACATTTTGCAGGCAGTTGGGGCTCTCACCTCGTACTCCTCCTTGAAGCCGTAGCCCTCAGCACACTTCATCTGGGTAATGTGCTGGAGCAGGTCTGCCACGCGGATGGCCGGGTGGAGCTGACCCGTCTGGTAGGGGGGCACGTCTGCCACCTCCCTCTTCTTCTTATAGGAGTGGCTGTGGGACTGGACCAGACTGCTGGTGTCACTGGTCATGGTGTGGTTCTCATCTAGAAACCCAGAGAGGAGGGACGAGGTCACGCACAAATACATATACACTGGTCAGGACTGGAGTGCCCCACAACCCCGTACAGACATAGAATAGGAAACACTCTTGACATTATAATGGATGAACACAGGGTCACAGTATAGTTATTCAATGAGAAAACATGAAATGAACAGGAGTTAATTATAAACTACGTTGTGCTCAACTAGTTATTACAGTGTTTTGAAACTTGGTGAACACAAAATGGAGCTCGTATCTTAACAGATAACATTGTGTAAAATAAATCTATTTACATTATACAATGAGAGAAAAGATCTTTATTTCTCACAGCGCTAGCTTGTGGCTATCTTCTCACAGCGCTAGCTTGTGGCTAACTTCTCACAGCGCTAGCTTGTGGCTAACTTCTCACAGCGCTAGCTTGTGGCCAACTTCTCACAGCGCTAGCTTGTGGCTAACTTCTCACAGCGCTAGCTTGTGGCTAACTTCTCACAGCGCTAGCTTGTGGCCAACTTCTCACAGCGCTAGCTTGTGGCCATCTTCTCACAGCGCTAGCTTGTGGCTATCTTCTCACAGCGCTAGCTTGTGGCTATCTTCTCACAGCGCTAGCTTGTGGCTATCTTCTCACAGCGCTAGCTTGTGGCTATCTTCTCACAGCGCTAGCTTGTGGCTATCTTCTCACAGCGCTAGCTTGTGGCTAACTTCTCAATACAAACTTCCTATCCACAAAATCGACCAATGGCAAAATGAAGTTGATGATGGAATGGCGGCGGTGGATGGATGACGTGGGTGCACGATCAAATGAAGTGGGTACTCTGTTCGGTAACTATGTCTTATGGGAAACCGTAAAAAAAATAAAAAGTGTCAGAGGCGTGAGACCCCTGTTTAAACAAAGTGGGGGTAGGGGTTGTGGAGTGTGGGTGGGACGTCATATAGTCCACATATGCATGAGGCAACACTGTCCACGGGTGGAGTCAAATCCCCATGCTAGGTAATGGCTTCACAGGGGGAAGGGGGGGCGTGAGATGCCCTAACACAAGTACATGCGTAGCAACACAGGATGGGAGAGCAGGCCCCAAGGGAAGGCAAGCGCCTTTCAATAGCATGACGCACGCACACACACACACACTTCCTCACCCCAGAGACAGGGCAGACTGGCAACTTACCATTAATGGGCACTTTATTAGAGGACATAACAGGTTAAATGTGAAGAAGAAAAGAAGAGAAAGGAAACAGGGTATAAGCAACAATATGACGTTTAGGCATGAGCACCTGCACAGTTTTAATTTTCTCTAGCTGTTTCTAGGCACCAACATGTTTTTGCCTTTCCGGGAGTCCAGTCCTAACCAACTATTCAGTTCAATTGGACACCTCACAGAAAGCTAGATCTGAGACGCTTTAGTTAGGGTTGTTTTAATTTGGTTGGAATCACCTAGAATTGACCATTTCAAATGTAATCAATGCTGACAAAGACATGATAAAGACATTTTGTTTTCTGAATGAATAAAATATTTATTTGACATTAGCCAAAACAGTTTAACTAGTAAAAAACTAGTCCAGATCAAGTTTGAAAACCTACAAAACAAGTGGAACCACCAGCTAACCCTCTGCGGTGCTGTAAATGGTGAAAGTGAACACTGGGCCCTTGTCCGAGGAAACGTCTAGAAAATCACAAACGCCATTCTTCCTTGAGACACTATTGTGTTCTGTATCTCTACTAGCCTAAAGTGTGTACATTATCTGGTATGTTAATATGTGTCTGTCAAATATCTACATCTGGTGCTTGTAAAGTGAATTGGGAAAGTATTCAGACCCCTTCACTTTTTGCACATTTTGTTACATTACAGCCTTATTCTAAAATTGATGAGATAAAAACCCAATTGAATCAATCTACATAATAACAAAGCAACACTTTTTTTAGATACATCTGAAATATCACCTTTACATCAGTATTCAGACCCTTTACATCAGTATTCAGACCCTTTACATCAGTATTCAGACCCTTTACATCAGTATTTAGATCCTTTACATCAGTATTTAGACCCTTTACATCAGTATTTAGACCCTTTACATCAGTATTTAGACCCTTTACATCAGTATTTAGACCCTTTACATCAGTATTTAGATCCTTTACATCAGTATTTAGACCCTTTACATCAGTATTCAGACCCTTTACATCAGTATTCAGACCCTTTACTCAGTATTTAGACCCTTTACTCAGTATTTAGACCCTTTACATCAGTATTTAGACCCTTTACATCAGTATTTAGACCCTTTACTCAGTATTTAGACCCTTTACTCAGTATTTAGACCCTTTACATCAGTATTTAGACCCTTTACATCAGTATTTAGACCCTTTACTCAGTATTTAGACCCTTTACTCAGTATTTAGACTCTTTACATCAGTATTCAGACCCTTTCCATCAGTATTCAGACCCTTTACTCAGTATTTAGACCCTTTCCATCAGTATTTAGACCCTTTACTCAGTACTTTGCTGAAGCACCTTTGGCAGCGATTACAGCCTAGAGTCTTCTTGGGTATGACGCTACAAGCTTGGCACACCTGTATTCGGGAAGTTTCTTCTCTGCAGATCCTCTCAAGCTCTGTGAGGTTGGATGGGGAGCGTTGCTGCACAGCTATTTTCCGGTCTCTCCAGAGATGTTCGATCGGGTTCAAGTCCGGGCTCTGGCTGGGCCACTCAGGGACATTCAGAGACTTGTCCCGAAGCCATTCCTGCGTTTGTCTTGGCTGTGTGTTTAGTGTCGTTGTCCTGATGGAAGGAGAACCTTCGCCTCAGACTGAGGTCTAGAGAGCTCTGGAGCAGGTTTTCATCAAGGATCTCTCTGTACTTGGCTCCCTTAATCTTTGCCTTGATCCTGACTAGTCTCCCAGTCCCCGCTGCTGATGCTGCCACCACCATGCTTCACCGTAGGGATGGCGCAAGGTTTTCTCCAGACGTGACTCTTGGCAGTCAGGCAAAAGAGATCAATGGTTTCATCAGACCAGAGAATCTTGTTCCTCATAGTCAGAGGTGCCTTTTGGCTAACTCCAAGCAGGTTGTCATGTGCCTTTTACTGAGGAGTGGCTTCTGTCTGGCCACTTCACCATAAAGGCCTGATTGGCGGAGTACTGCAGAGATGGGAGTCCTTCTGGAAGGTTCTCCCATCTCTACAGAGGAACTCTGGAGCTCTGACAGAGTGACCATCGGGTTCTTGGTCATCTTCCTGACCAAGGCCTTTTCTCCTCCGATTGCTCAGCTCGGCCGGGCGGACAGCTCTCGGAAGAGTCTTGGTGGTTCCAAACTTATTCCATTTAAGAATGATGGAGGCCACTGTGTTCTTGGGGACCTTTAAAGCTGAATAAATGTTTTGGTACGCTTCCCCAGATCTGTGCCTCAACACAATCCTGTCTCGGAGCTCTACGGACAATTCCTTCGACCTCATGGCTTGATTTTTGCTCTTATATAGACATGTGTGTGCCTTTCCAAATCATGTCCAATCAATTGAATTTACCACAGGTGGACTCCAAGTTGAAGAAACATCTCAAGGATGATCAATGGAAACAGGATGTACCTGAGCTCAATTTCGAGTCTCAAAGCAAAGGGTCTGAATACTTATGTAAATAAGGTATTTCTTTTTTATATATTTTTTATAAATTAGCAACATTTTCTAAAAACCTGTTTTTGCTTTGTCATTATGGGTTATTGTGTGTAGATTGATGCAGAAAAACATTTATTTAATCCATTTTAGAATAAGGCTGTAAAGTAATAAAATGTGGAAAAAGTCTATACTTTCCAAATGCACTGTATGTTGTCTATTGTACCTGGCTGTCTATTGTACAAACCTCCTACCAAGACAAAGATATTGAAACTTTTCTCTCTATGAAAGGGGTTGAAGGAGTTATTTAGGGTAGGTTAAGCAGTAGTGACATTGACAAAATTGACAACTTTGCCCTAGAGCTCTCCAATGTTTGCTACTTTACATGTTCGTTGCTATGGCGATGGGAACTACTTTGTTTGTATGGATATTATTTTTTGGGGGGGGTTTGCTGTGCCACTCCCCCTCATCCAGTCCACATTGTCTGTCCATGCATATGAGAGGTCATAGACATACGTGACGTCACACGCACGACACGGAATGCGGATGGGATGGAGTGAATTAGCCAACCTCAGCTTGATTAGAAAGAAACAAAACCTTCTGGTCTGACAAAGAAAGAAAAGCAGGCAGGTATGGATGTGTGAAAGCCATTATCAGGAAACAAACCAATCCAATCCAAATCACTATCTCCATCTCTCTCTCTCTCTCTCGCTCTCTCTCTCTCTGCTTCTCTCAAATGCACAGCACCTAGTCTATTTTGGAGTTGTCCGTTTCAGTTGGTCTATAAGCATAAGGAATATATTGTAGGGGGGAAAAAAATGAAGAATGTTTTCTCACCCAAGATAGCGGTTGGCACAAAGGGATCTGCCCACAACCCAAAACCAGTGCAGAGCAGGGTGTTAACAAAGAAGAGACAATATAGCAGTGAATAAGGTGACACACTCCCCACTCCAGGTAAGACAGCAGTATTAGAGCAGAGCAGTTACAGTTTGTTATCATCAAGAGGCAAAGAAAACCTCCAATGGAAGAACAGCATCAATAGTTCATTTTTAACATTATAAGGAGTTATAACTCAGTTAAATGTAGATCATGTCCAACATTATCCATCGAATAGAATATACATACAGATCAATTCAAATCAATCTACCAATATGGCTCAAAATGGTTGTCCCAAATAGTATGCTGAAGTGCAACCGCTATAGAGCAATTAAAACTGCAGGCAAAAAGAGAGCATGCATCAGTACATTGTTTTGGCAGGCCACCATTAGATCAAGCAAACCATTTATCAAACAGACACAGGCACCTAGATCGGGATTGGCCATTTGTTAAAGAGGTCAAAGTTCAATGGGGTCATAAGAGGTCACCAGCAGTTTTAGACAGTAGTAGAAGCAGAAGGAGTTAAGAGTTAAAAGGGGAGGTAGTTTACCTGGGTAGTAGGAGGTGGGTACGGACGTGCTGATTGAGTTAGTCTTCATGGTGAATGTCGAGGGAGAGGCAGCTTTTAGCAAGAGAGAGAGCAGGCAGTAGCACAATGGTCAAGAAACTTCAGTGGAAGAATTAATAGTATATTTCTAGACAATCTGTAGGAATCAAACAATTTGGCTTCCAGACTCAGATCTGTCTGAATAAAAGGTTGTCTCAAATAAAAACAGAATCAAGGAGGAAGTGTGTGTTGAAGCCATTAGGAAAGGCTTGTAGCTTTTGCATGTCCCCTGACAGAGTCAATTTAACAAGTGGAATAATGTCAAGAAACTAAGACATTTCACTATTCACTGTTCTGGCTACGCATATCGATACAAATACGCTAATGCTTTTTAATGACTGTATTTTTGAATAAGTAACAACAACGGGCTGTGTTCATACAATATATTCTGCCAAATCAATAAAGTTCAGTCGGTTTGTTGATAAAGCCGGCACAGTACACCGAGCGATCGTTGCTGTGTTTGTCGGTCGCCATCAGGCATTCTGACATAAGTTGCCTACAGTGACCCTGCTGTTAGTCAAGGATATTGCGATAGACAGCGGGATAAGGTTACGGCTGAATGGCTCTGTCGTCCAATGAGAGCATGTTTATTTATTTATCCCCAATGTTTCCCAGGTCACTCCAATCTGCCCGGCGACACGTCAGCCGGCCCTGTCAGGCTGAAATGGCATTCCCCTCTTGCAATATTAAATGAGCGCCAAACGATCCAAGACTCGTTCTCGCTCCTGTCCCCTTTCTGCTTTTGACAGACAGATGAGGCGCGCGTGGTGGTAAGGGGAGAGAGAAAAAATGCCTAGTGACCCTGGCACCTCTTAGACTTCAGAGTTGAAAGACAGAAAACATCATGGTTGTAGCTTATTTACTCTCCAGTAACAGAGATAGAAGGTCTAAGAAATATAGAGAATATGATTCTGGAGATCCTCATAATGAAGGGATGTCTTAATGTCATATAGTTGTGAGGGATAAGGGCATTTGGAAGCGGAGGGGGGGGGGGGTGTACAAGGGGGAAATCAGATGATGATGAGAGCCGCTGGCTCAGCATGCCGAGCAATAGGGGCTGACTAATGTTTGGGCCTGGGGACCACCGTTGGTGGGGGGGAATTAGGGGATTGTACCTCAGCCAGAGTCAGCTGTCCCTGGGGTGAGGAGGAAGGCCAGAGGGGGTGGAAGCATGACAGATGGGGAAGATATAGGGCGGCAGGTAACCTAGCGGTTAAGAGCGTTGGGCCAGTAACAGACAGCTTGTTGATTCGAATCCCCGAACCGACTACGTGAAAAATCTATCGACGTGCTCTTGTGCAAGGCACTTAACCCTAATCAATCCTGTAAATCGCTCTGGATAAGAGCATCTAAATTAATCTTGTTTTTTTTTTTTAAACGTTGATCTACCCCCCTCATGTGTCAACATGGGATACCCATAGAAGGAAATAAAAGGCTAGTAAGAGGTAAGAAGGGTTTGAAATAGGCACAGGATCAAAAACAAAGATTAAAGCATTGACAGCTTGGGAAAATTAAGGGAGGAAGATCTGAGACAATAAGTCCTTATTTAGATGCTGTATCGGGAAATTATAGTCGAGCTGCCTAATAAGTAAACAAAACTGAAGACATTTCTAACCTGCTTGGGTATCGAGGGTTTTGCAAGAGCCTTTCACATGACTTGATCATTGATAAAGCAGAATTTGTTTAGAATTTAAAGAAATTGCTCTATTGTACCAGTGTTAATCTATGTTACCTATAGCCTTTTCACACTACTGTGCCCACCTAAACCAAAAATGTTTTTCTTTTCACATTGTCCTTTCCACTACGGTTCCAGTGACTATTGTGAATATGTAACCAGGCCAGCTGTGTACAGCTTGGTTTGGCTGGGTTCAGCTCAGTGTGAAAAGCCTTCCATACTCCCCGCCGCCAACCCACAATGCCCTGGTGTTAGACACTCACTTCTCCCGTTGAGTGTGTGGCTGTGGGTGTCCATGAAGGAGATGGCCTCGTCACAGTTGGTGCCCTGCTCCGTGTAGCTCTTGTCCATGGAGTTCACCATCACCGTCATCTCCTGTCGCGTGTTGCTCAGGGTCTCCTTGCGCTTCTTGGCCAGTTTCCTGGTTTCATACCAATCACAATAGAAAGAAGAAAGGGTCACAGGGGAAAACAGTGAAAAGCCAGTGATACAATAAGCAATACGCTAAATAAGTATCAAGCCTCATATTGACATAATCTGGTTCATACCTGGCGCCAACTAAGATTCGTTTTATATCAAGCCTCATATTGACATGATCTGGTTCATACCTGGCGCCAACTAAAATTTGTTTTATATCAAGCCTCATATTGACATGATCTGGTTCATACCTGGCTCCAACTAAGATTCGTTTTATATCAAGCCTCATATTGACATGATCTGGTTCATACCTGGCGCCAACTAAAATTAGTTTTATATCAAGCCTCATATTGACATGATCTGGTTCATACCTGGCTCCAACTAAGATTCATTTTATATCAAGCCTCATATTGACATGATCTGGTTCATACCTGGCTCCAACTAAGATTTGTTTTATTTCAAATATTATTATGGATTTCATTGAGCCTGCGATTTGAACCCAGGTCTGCTGTGGTTGTTCTCTTACATCACATCAGGGCTCGCAATTCATGTCTCCTCATGAAGTGGAGATGGACAGCGGAGAAGAAATCTAGTCTGCATCCAAACAGTGCGACAAACTAGCTACCTTTCTCCTCATTCAACCCAGAGGCTACACTGTATATTTTGATGCCATATCATGTAAACACAGGCATAGATCCTGACTCTTAGGGCAGGGCGTTAGGTTGGGCCAGATCCTGACTCTTAGGGCAGGGCGTTAGGTTGGGCCAGATCCTGACTCTTAGGGCAGGGCGTTAGGTTGGGCCAGATCCTGACTCTTAGGGCAGGGCGTTAGGTTGGGCCAGATCCTGACTCTTAGGGCAGGGCGTTAGGTTGGGCCAGATCCTGACTCTTAGGGCAGGGCGTTAGGTTGGGCCAGATCCTGACTCTTAGGGCAGGGCGTTAGGTTGGGCCAGATCCTGACTCTTAGGGCAGGGCGTTAGGTTGGGCCAGATCCTGACTCTTAGGGCAGGGCGTTAGGTTGGCCAACTGAGGGAGATTATAGGAAACAAGGACGCCCTTAAATACAGTACCTGCTGGCCCACTCCCTGCTAATGTAGTCTCCTGGGGCCCCATGTCAGTGGCTAGGACAACAGCCTCATGCACAGACAGACAGACAGACGATACTTTAAAGCAGATTGGATACTTAGTCTCCCCAGTCCAGTTCAGCTATGGCTTGTACTCCATTGCAGGGGGAGACTGTAGAGTAGACGTTAAATGTAGTTGTCAGAGAAAGGGGGCTGCTGTGTTTTCGGCAGGAGCAACACGGGGGCCAAGGGAGGTTAACACAAAGGGGTTGTCATTTTAGGAAACAGTGGTGTAGTTTCAGAAGGCTGAAACCCATGTGATAGAGAGTGGGGCAGATCCATAGAAATACATATGGCATCAGCCACTAGTATTCTATACTCTAAATACACTCATTGGAGAAAACTGCAAACAGGCCAATGAGAGGCAGATAACCAATAAGAACGCCTGCTTTCCAATGGACTAACCCTTTCCTTTTAAACTGAAAGCTTGCATTGAGTTCATAGCACTTAAGACATACTTTCAAAGTAAAAACATTGGGTTTACAAATGGGATCCATCTTCCACTTAGCTCTTGTTCCTCTACAAGCTTAATCAGGCCAAATCGTAGCATTTCAGAGCGCTCTCTCTCACTAATGTTGCTTTTCCTCAGCGCTCCAGCTGTATGGCTCGACAAAGAGCGTGTGTGTGAATGGTGCCTTTGCAAGCGCCCAGCTGGCAGTAACAGAGAGACCTTGGTGAAGCCTTCATTAGGGGCCAGCCACTCCCCACAAGCGCCCATCAGTCCCCCTCTGTGTTGTGATCACTGTGCTTTTATGGGGGGCTGAGAAAGTAGTGTATGCCCCGTTTGCAAGCCAAGGCTGTCAGTGAGGGGTGCCAGACATTTTGCCAGCCCTGAGATGGCGCTGTGATACCGGGGTCTACGAGGCTGGCATAGGACCCTGCATTCTCTGGCGAGAGCCAACTTTCCACCAAAACACTGTAGCGATGCCAACCCTGTCCTGGCTATTCCTCACTAACGACTCCTGAGTGAAAACAGCCCAGCCTCCTTTACACCCCAGCCTCCTTACCAACCATCAGCAGCAAATAGCAAAAATCTAAATGGGACACTGCCCAGGCAACATGTACCTGAGAATTTCTCATTTCCAGGTGGGTAGTAAATGCTTCCGAATCCCATCCAAAGTGTCCATATTCTCCAGGCTCCATTCGCAGTGACCAATGTCCATTTGAATGCAGCCAGATGCATTAGAATGCCATCTGACTGCTCTTCTTGTTCACTTTCTCCCTCTCCCATTCCTCCCGAGGGGGGGGGGGGGGGGGGGGGGGGGGCTAGGAGTTGGCCTTCTCTAATGGAGCCCCCCCCCCCAGCGTTAAGTGGTCTAAAACGGGGCCCGACCCCATCTTGCAGTCAGAGCATTAAACATAAATGAATGAAAGTCATATCACCCTCTCTCTCTCTCTCTCTCTCTCTCTCTCTCTGCCGCCCACCCGTCTCTTTAGACACTCAAGGTCAGTCGATCCAGCATTTATACGAATGGAAGAAAAGAGAAACTATATTTTGCTCTTTCACCCTATTTCGCCGGAGGGGTTTTACCGATGCACACAGTGAATGAGTAATGCAACAGTCTCCAACTGTCAGGTTGAGCTAAAGTTCTGAGAAATATCCACAGGCAGGTCCATTTTTCATTTGTAGATGAACTCTAATCCTTTGGTATCTAAAGTTCTAGAACTCTCGCTCTTGCCCCCACATGTGCTGTATCCACCTTGGAGATGATGCCACCTTCCCTATATAACCTAGCATCCTCCCTGCTTCCCTATATAACCTAGCATCCTCCCTGCTTCCCTATATAACCTAGCATACTCCCTGCTTCCCTATATAACCTAGCATCATCCCTGCTCCCCTATCTAACCTAGCATCCTCCCTGCTTCCCTATATAACCTAGCATCCTCCCTGCTTCCCTATATAACCTAGCATCCTCCCTGCTTCCCTATATAACCTAGCATCCTCCCTGCTTCCCTATATAACCTAGCGTCCTCCCTGCTTCCCTATATAACCTAGCATCCTCCCTGCTTCCCTATATAACCTAGCATCCTCCCTGCTCCCCTATCTAACCTAGCATCCTCCCTGCTTCCCTATATAACCTAGCATCCTCCCTGCTTCCCTATATAACCTAGCATCCTCCCTGCTTCCCTATATAACCTAGCATCCTCCCTGCTTCCCTATATAACCTAGCGCTCTGCTCTCCCTGCTCCAGGCTGTACTCCACAGCATTTCTCTGCATGTCAGAAGTGCCTGATGTGCACTTCTGACATGCAGAACTGCAGACTGGGGAGAGCGGTCATCCGAACAGGCCGAGGCAGGATGACACAGACCTTGTCTACAGGTGAAGACTACATGACTAGCACTGTACATGGTGGAGATTTTCAACTCAACTTCTCAGAGTGTAAGTGCTGAACAAAAATATAAACGCAACATGTAAAAAGTGTTGGACCTGAAATAAAGAAACACAGAAATGTTTCATACTCACAAAAAGCTTATTGCTCAAATTTGGTGAAAAAACATGTGTTTACATCCCTGTTAGTGAGCATTTCTCCTTTGCCAAGATAATCCATCCACTGAACACGTGTGGCATGTCAAAAAGCTAATTAAACAGCCCCTACCTTTTTTTTTAAGATCCGTGATCAACATGTGAAATCCATACATTAGGGCCTAATGAATGTCTTTCAAATTGCTTGATTTCCTTATATGAACTGTAACTTTGAAATTGTTGCATGTTGCGTTTATATTTTTGTTCAGTGTAATTAAGGCTATTTTCAGTGTGTTTGAACAAATCTCCCCAGGCCCTAGTGATTGGGCTTTCTCTTTGAGAGCTAATTCAGCAGAGATCAGATTTATTAACTCTACTACAGTAAGTGAGAAGTCTCAGCATCCAATTCATTGTAATAATTTCAAGAGATTTATTAGAAAATTAAGCAGACATAGATAAATCCCACAATAGCCAATTGGATGCAAATAGACTCAGCGGATAAGCCAATATTGGGTCTGTTTGGTGTCTTAAACGAGCAGGTATTTCAAGTGAATGCAAATTTATATCTGCAATTAATATAATCTGATTTACTACAAGGGGATTTCAGACAGTAATACCACTCTGAAGAAGGGTGCAATATAACTAACTGTGGGAGCTTAAATCTTAGACACTGTAGTGCTTTGCAAACACCCGCTTTGGAATTTACTGCCTCTTGTCATTTAAATCTGCATTCCTCTCAATTGCGATGTGAGCCTGGGAGGCAGAGATTTGTCACTGAGTGGTCGCGCTCTCCTCTTTCCCTCTTTGCACTTAAGGAACAAATGAAAGTGTCTGGGAAGAGCCTTTTGAAATTACAGAAGGAGATGGTTATCGCAGAAACTCTATTGAGCCAATTTAGTGAATTCATGTTGCCGAGCGGGAGACAAGTCATGCCCGGTTTCTTTTAAATTGGAGGCAAAACTCCAGCACAAACGCGTCATGGATCACCGGCTAGATGTGAGATAAAAAGGGTCTCAGACAAAGAAAAACAATAACACAAAGGAGAGAAAACAATGGAAAATGTGTGAAGGGAAGGACAATACTGGATTATTATATGGACCATCTTCTTTGCCGTGGCAGAGAGGATTCTTAGAATTTGGTGAGGCAGAATGTGATTTTCTCAAGGTGGTTATTAACAGCTTGAGTGTTCAGCCTCCACTTAATGGTGTTCTACCTGGCCTGATGGGAGAAGTGTGGCGGGGTATAATGGTCTTTCCCTCTGCCTTTACTGTGGTAAACACAGCCGCTCAGCGCGGAGACGGCATGTGATCCCTAAAAAGCCGGAGAGAATGACTAGTGGCTAATGGACAGCTATGAGTTAATGAAGCTCTCCCGCCACAGTCGCCGAATCAATCTGCTTGGATTCGATTTCGCAGCCGGCTCGCTCCGTATGGCAGTGCTCGACTCCCCACTGCCACCAAACATCTATTTGAGTGGGAGGCCCTCGACAGGAAGCTAATAGTTTTAACTGTTCCTCCAAATTTGTTTGCCGTGAAAAGTGACATTTAATGCACCTTGTCATCTCGCTGGGTAATAGGTGATTTAGTATGGGGTTGGAGGAGAGGGAGCTTCGGTTTCTAGCATGGCTTCCTTCCGTCTTGGAGCGCAGGGTGCAATGTGAACAATGGCTACCCGGGGAAAGATTAAGTACTACTCCTACTCTGTAATTGAATCTTAGTGTTTAATGGTTGACATTAGGGCCCTGGCGGTGTCGACGCTTGTTTAATTCGGCAGAATGAGAAAAAAAAAGAAAAAAAATCTGCAATTTGTGTGTTTTTGTTGACTTCATTTACTTGTTTATTTTTTCTCATTCTCTTTCTTAGTTTTGAATAAAGAGAGCTAAATAGAGGGTGTCAAAGTTAACGAAAATAGAACAATCCGGACAACATCCAGACAACATCCAGACAATATGAATGCTTGGGAGGTGACAAACGCTCACAGGCCAAGGTTTCACCATCTGCATGCAATCAGGGGACTATAGAGTTACCGTGAAATAAAAAGGGAATAAATAAATAATAGAATTAACGTGCTGCCAGCAGCAGCAGTGACAGATTGGACAGGAATAACTAAGTGTATTCCTCACCTTGAGATAGAATGGTAAACTGTAAAATAAAATAAAGAGCTCTAGTTTAGCTCGGTATGCATGGTCTTAGCAAGGCCTACTACAAAGACAGAGAGGCCTACAGAGACTGAAGAGATAGTGTGCACAGCATGACTTTTTAAAGGAGTTTAAAACTTGAGTTTCTCCAAGGCAATGCAAAATGGCATTTACTTTCACTAACCCTGTCCCGATGTTCAAATCCAATTCTTGCTTGGGGACTTTGACAAATAGGGGAAAGGTGCTTCCATCTCCTTTTTCATTTAAGACGCTTGCGCCTTTCTAAAAAGGGTCTGTGTTTCATGTGCCCACCCGGGAGAGCGGGCGATTGAAACCCTTCCCCAAACAGCTGTGAGATTTGACAAAGCGCGGTGGCACAGCCCATTTCCCTGCAAATGTCAGGACTCGATCTGTCTCAGGGAGCGGCGGTGGAGAGCGAGCGCAAAGAAAATTGAAAATAAATGTGAAAGTGCTCCTCAGTCTCTCCAATCAGGGAAAAAAATGTCACGAAGGTAGAGGGACTGATGTGTTGCCCAAGGTGTTGGATCGATGGGTCGCCTGCTTTTACCAGAGGAGCACAAGGTTGGAGGTTCAGAAATACTTTGAGAGGTTCAGGTGAACATAGGAGGGGGGGCAGTAAGATTTTGTCCAAACTTACAAGTACTCCAAGAGCTCCCAGTGAATGGTCTCGCTTCAATGTACAAAAAAGTTCCACTAACGATGTTCCACAAGAGTGTATTTTGTTCTGCTAAGTGCTCGCAGGCTGAACCTTTCAGCCCAAACCTAAAAAAATTATCTGGTGTCAAGATTGACTAAAAGAAGAGAATGAAAGAACGCTAGCCATCTTGGCTCAGTGAGGCACCGCCGGGGCAGGGGGATGACAAATGACAGATTGTCTCCACTTTGTGACAGTGTGGCTGTCATCAATCCCGACAGAGGAAGCGGTGGCGTGCTGCGCTGCTGAAGGGGCTGGGTGATGAGTGACACTGGCAGAGTAGGAGGGAAACGCACGGCTTCACATGAGAGATTCCCTTTAATGGGTGTGTTGGTTGGCAAAGTTGGCTGGCACACACACAGGTGTGTTGGGGTACAGTGCAGAAGTTGCAAAGGCAGAGGAGGCATCGTGAAGAGGCCTTTCTCGTTAAATGCTAATATTTTCTGCTGCTAGTGTACCAGATTTGCACTATGTTTATATAAGCTACAAAAGATTTTGTATTGGTGTAATAGTTAGAAAAAAATACAGTTTTTAGGGGGATGGAGGGGATTATAGCCTACCATTATAAAACACACACTTTTAAAAAATGACCTGAACGGGGAGAGAGAGGCAGGGGAACGGGGAGAGAGAGGCAGGGGAACGGGGAGAGCGAGGCAGGGGAACGGGGAGAGCGAGGCAGGGGAACGGGGAGAGAGATGCAGGGGAACGGGGGAGAGAGATGCAGGGGAACGGGGGAGAGAGATGCAGGGGAACGGGGGAGAGAGATGCAGGGGAACGGGGGAGAGAGATGCAGGGGAACGGGGGAGAGAGATGCAGGGGAACGGGGGAGAGAGATGCAGGGGAACGGGGAGAGAGAGGCAGGGGAACGGGGAGAGAGAGGCAGGGGAACGGGGAGAGCGAGGCAGGGGAACGGGGAGAGCGAGGCAGGGGAACGGGGAGAGCGAGGCAGGGGAACGGGGAGAGCGAGGCAGGGGAACGGGGAGAGCGAGGCAGGGGAACGGGGAGAGCGAGGCAGGGGAACGGGGAGAGCGAGGCAGGGGAACGGGGAGAGCGAGGCAGGGGAACGGGGAGAGCGAGGCAGGGGAACGGGGAGAGAGATGCAGGGGAACGGGGAGAGAGACGCAGGGGAACGGGGAGAGAGACGCAGGGGAACGGGGAGAGAGACGCAGGGGAACGGGCAGAGAGACGCAGGGGAACGGGGAGAGAGACGCAGGGGAACGGGGAGAGAGACGCAGGGGAACGGGGAGAGAGACGCAGGGGAACGGGGAGAGAGACGCAGGGGAACGGGGAGAGAGACGCAGGGGAACGGGGAGAGAGACGCAGGGGAACGGGGAGAGAGACGCAGGGGAACAGGGAGAGAGACACAGGGGAACGGGGAGAGAGATGCAGGGGCTGAGTGGAGAGTTACAGTATGAGCTCCTCCCTCCCTCAAACCATCCCTTCTCCCCCTTCTCGCTCCCATCCATGGCCCACATCCATACCTAATGCCACAGCCTGGTCACAACGCTCCCCACGTACTCCTCCGAGTCGCTGCGTTTCTCTCCAACGCTATGCTAGATATTGTTTATTTCATCCCTTTCTATTCCAGATCTTTGCATAAGCGTAACCTTTTGGGGCCGTTTAAAGTGTAACCTGGAAAAACCACCTCCGAATGGAATCAGATGAGAGAAGGCAAATGGAAAATGAAGACTGTAGGCTTTTAACACTAGAACCAATTTGCCTTCAGCCTATAAATACCCGCTAGAGCACGTTGAGAACGTTGACGAGTGTCTCGTTTAGATTATGCATTAGATGCATATCAACCCACAAGGTGTGCAAACATAAAGCACCTATGCTTGATAAATACTACATAAACAATTGTAAAGCATGAAATGCATGAAGAAATATTCATGGAAAATATATCCATGTAGAAATATAACAATAGTTCATTGTTAAAATAGTGAAGGATATGTTTTGTATAATTCTACAAAGTCCTAAAGCCAATTTTGGATACTTCCAGCCAAGAACATATGCACTCTAACAGTCTAATAAATGCATTTCATATATTCTATCAGAAGAAGAAGAATTTGGTTGTGTTTACAGAAATAACTATTTCAAAGAACATAACAGCATTTACATTAGTTTATGTTACTGTAGGCCACTCAACCTCAACTCTGGACATCGAAGCCACTGTTTCCCTCTAATCAGGGACTGATTTAGACCTGGGACAACAGGTGTCTGCAATTATTAATGGTCAGGTAGAACAGAGATCGTAGGGTCAGAGTTCAATAACCCTGCTCTAATCTAGAAGTAAAAACAACAAACCACTAGTTCAAGTCCATCAAAGAAGTCCATTAGAATTTTGTTTTGGCAGGTCAAAGGAAACAGTGTGGAAATATGAAAAGAAATTAATTTACAGTATGTTACTAGTCTGCTTAGCAGCCAGAGCGACGCTGCCATGCCAGTGGTCATGCGCTGAACGCTGGGACAGTGCAGATATTCTTGAAGTAAAATTTTGGAAATAGAGCTGCAACTCTTGAATTTTGAGAGTTAGTTGACAAAAGTAAGGGCCATAGAAACACTTTCTGATACTATATAGGAATCTAAATGTTTTACCTGCATGTGAGTCTGAAGGAGGATTTGATAAAGTGAGGCTCCCTTCCCTGCATCTGCAAATTACAAGTTGCGCCCATCTCTTCATGTACAATTTGACACCTAATAATACTGTCAATCAGACTATTGCCAATTTAATCTTGTCTACAGGCTAACTATGTGTGAAATTAGTTTTTTTGAGTTTAGGTGTAGTTCCGGCTGTGCAGGCTGACTGGCATCGTTTGTTTCCCCTAGCTCATCACCTTGGATAGAGACAAGGACATGTTTCACATTATTCCAAAGGTGTACTGCAACACATAGCGTGTTTTTGTTTCCCTTACAATACATGTAATAGCATTATAGTAAATAAAACAGTCCCTTAAAAGCTTATTTTTACAAAGTAAAACATAAGAATGATATCAACCCACAAGGCATGCAGTCAAATTATTAACATGAGGGCCAACAATGATAGGCATGACGAAATCATCATTACACTACTGTTGTTCTAAATTAAATCCATCTCTTCACCTTCCTTATCATTAAGTTAGGCCTCATTTAAATGTGATTGTGTAGTAACATACATTCATCAATTTGTCATTCATTCAGTGGGCTGGCATCGTTTGCTTCCCTTCGCTCATCAACTTGGGATAGTCAAGAATATGTTTTGTATTATTCTACTGCAACACATGTTTTTGTTACCATTACAATACATTAGTTAGAGTTCTAGTAAATAAAACAGCTTATTAAATGTCAAATAAAATAAAAATGATAATCAACCTGCAAGGCAAATTATTTGACCGAGTGCCAAAGCTGATAAAAGGCATTACAAACTCATTACACAATTGTCTTTCTAAATTAAATTAACCTCTTCAAACTCATCATTCAGTTAGGCCTAATTTCAATTCAATTGTGAAGTAACAAGCACAGTTATACCCCATTCATCCATTTGTCATTCATTCAGTGAGGAGATAGAGACTCATTAGTGCCTAGCTGGGTATCAATGTCCTACAGTGCATTATCTTGACCGTTTGGTTGGGAATAGGTTGGGTTTTATTTATGTAAAAAATGCTCTTTTCTGTTTGTGATTTCTAAATTCTGACAAATGAGCAATGTAAAATACAAACATTTCTGAAAAGTTAGGGAAGGAGCATGACATCGCTTTTTTGGGGGGAGATGTTTTTAAAAGGTATAATATCACACGTTAGTGGCCGAACGGCAGTTCTAGTGTTAAAGAGAGAGAACACATTTCTTCCCCTCTGTGACCACAGACAGATAAATAAAAGGATAAAAGCTCCTACCGTGTTGGTCACTGATGGCCCCTAGGCAACAATGAGGAGGCGGAGGAGAACGGTACCCTACACTGGAGCGAGGCATTCTGTCCAAGGCAGCAGGCAGAGAGAGCACTGCATAAAACCCATTCTAGTTGTCGTTTTGCCAAGATAAATCTTAATGGTTGGCAGTGGGGGCTCTGGAGGACCAGTGGTGAGGCCCGAGGCAGCGGCTGTGGACAGAGACCTGCTGGAGATGGCCTGTAATGTCTCTCCATTATCAGAGTGCCATGAAACCACAGACGGAGCGGTGTGTGACCTGCGAGGTAAATGTCCTCTAAAGGCGCTTATCAGGGATTCATAATATCATTAAAGAATGACAGCGACTGGGAGTGAACAAAAGCAGTGGTACTTGGAAATATATCCTTTCATATAGTAGCATTTGATTAGAGATAGCTACAGTGACTTCAGAAATATTCACACATTATGTTGCGTTACAAAGTGGGATTAAAATTGATTTGTAATTGTTTTTGTCAACGATCTACACAAAATACTCTGTCAAAGTGGAAGAACATTTTATTAACACTGATATATCTTGATTCAATTCAACCACATGAGTCAATCAATACATGTTAGAATAACCTTTGGTCGCATTTATAGCTGTGAATCTTTCTGGGTAAATCTCTAAGAGCTTTGCCCACCTGGATTGTGTCACATTTGCCCATTATTCTTTTCAAAATTCTTCAAGCTCTGTCAAGTTGGTTGTTGATCATTGCTAAACAACTATGTTCAGGTCTTAACATAGAATTTTAAGTAGATTAAAGTATAAACTGTAACTCTGCCACTCAGAAACATTCACCATCTTCTTGGTAACCAACTCCAGTGTAGATTTGGCCTCGTTTTTGTCCTGCTGAAAGGTGATTTAATCTCCCAGAGTCTGGTGGAAAACATGCTGAACTAGGTTTTCCTCTAGGATTTTGCATGTGGTCTATTCCATTTATTTTTTATTCTGAAAAACTCCCCAATCCTTAACAATTACAAGCATACCCATGACATGATGCAGCCACCACTATGATTGAAAATATGGAGAGTGGTACTCAGTAATGTGTTGAATTGGATTTGCCCCATTATAAAACCTCCCTGGTCTTTGTGGTTGAATCTGTGTTTGAAATTAACTGCTCAACTGAGGGACCTTACAGATAATTGTGTGTGTGGGGTACAGAGATGAGGTCGTCATTTCATGTTAAACCCTATTATTACACACAGAGGGAGTCCATGTAACTTAGCATAGTTTTTTACTCCAGAGTTGATTTATGGGGTATTGTGTTACAGGCTCTAACAAAATGTGGAAAAAGTCGAGGGGTGTCAATACTTTGAAGGCACTGTAGTCTCTCGTTAAAATAACACTGATACCCCTTTCACAAAGCTGGATTCTCCTTTCTGCCGCTACAACCTCGCAACGGGTACAGAGAGGAGTGCAACGGGTACAGAGAGGAGTGCAACGGGTACAGGGAGGAGTGCAACGGGTACAGGGAGGAGTGCAACGGGTACAGAGAGGAGTGCAACGGGTACAGAGAGGGGTGCAACGGGTACAAAGAGGGGTGCAACGGGTACAGAGAGGAGTGCAACGGGTACAGAGAGGAGTGTAACGGGTACAGAGAGGAGTGTAACGGGTACAGAGAGGAGTGTAACAGGTACAGAGAGGAGTGCAGCGGGTACGTTGCAACAATGTGAATATCAAGCAGATTTTTTATGACATTTGGAAAAAAGAAAATCCCACACAAAATAATAAATAGAATTAGAATAGAATTATGTAATTGTTCAACAAGCGTTTTGTACTCATAAATTCCTATTTCATGAATCTTGCCTTAACAAGTCTGTATAATTCACCATATTACAATACATTGAGTCCATTACAATAAGCTGCCATGTCTTTAACATGGAACAATAACGCAGTGCACCATCATCTCATTAATTCAGTTGAGCAATGCATCTTTAATAGAATGTTGGAGATGCACGTCGCCAAACGCTGCATAAATATGTTTTACACATGACTAGGACTATCAACGCGTAACAGTTTGAATCGTTGCGGACTGTCGTCTACACTTGACACAGCTCATGAAATCCCATGGTAAAACAGAGTGGGGACCGTTCTAGATTCTCCAGGGGACAAACACATGTATTTGTATGTTGGGCTGATCATGTAGGAAGCGCATCAGAATGAGAGCCTTGGGGCTACTGACGAGGTGTCAGAAAGGGAAAGAGAGAGGGGGAGAGAGAGGGAGAGAGAGGGGGAGAGAGGGGGAGAGAGGGGGAGAGAGGGGGAGAGAGGGGGAGAGAGGGGGAGAGAGGGGAGAGAGAGGGAGAGAGAGGGAGAGAGAGGGAGAGAGGGGGAGAGAGGGGGAGAGAGAGGGGGAGAGAGAGGGGGAGAGAGGGGGAGAGAGAGTGAGAGTGAGAGAGAGAGAGAGGGAGAGAGAGAGAGGAGCATCACCTCAAAGAAGAGCGGGTTCACTGGAAAAGATCTCATCTGTCACATGGAAACATGGAGGAAAGGTAGAAAGGAAGAGCACAAGACCTCAGCTGAACATGGACGTTAACAGCATCCTAGGTTTCACACCGAGTGTACAGTTGGGGTCCTAATTCCTGTTCTGTTCTACTGGGCAACAAAAACATCAAGACACACCCTGATTTGTGTGGCTATCCTATTTGATCATAACCAACTGGTTTTTCAAAGCCAAAATCAAAACCTCATTCCTAATGCACTGCAAGAATGCACATTTATATTTTGTACTAAAGGAACTGGAACATTCCTGACCTCAACGAATCCTCCACATTCATTAGCTAGATTACTCGTTGGTTATTACTGCATTGTCGGAACTAGAAGCACAAGCATTTCGCTACACTCGCATTAACATCTGCTAACCATGTGTATGTGACAAATAACATTTGATTTGATTTCTCTACGATACCAGAAAATAAATAAAAAACACAGCCCGTAACATTGACCTATAAAGGATTTGACTGAGACGGCTCCATTTGCTATTTTAATTGGTCTTTATAGATGAATAAATAACAGCACGTCTGCCTGATGGTTTCTGTGATCTGTTGGTGCGTGAGGGGAGGGACAGTGTGCGAGGGAGAGGGGAAATACTAAGCCACACCACTCAGACAGTTTAATGACAGTGTTGCAGGTGATGCTGGGAGGAAGCCTCCACATGAGCTGTACAAACACAGAGAGAGAGAGACAGACTGAGACGAGACTAGCTATCCTCCTCACTGGCTAGCTAGTGTACCTCGGTGAAGGAAAATTCATTCAACCATGTAGAGAAACTGTCAGACCATGACAAGAGATCTAGGCTACATTCGAAACAATTCGTACATAGACATAAGAGCCAGCTAGTGGAATTCATTGTATAAACAGCAGGCTGGCGTGGGGATTAGCTGTTGACACCCCAGGGCTCTATCCAACCGTCGAAATAACAGGCTGGTCTAGCACTTTATTACCAGCCATATTTATGTACTCTCTCTTGTACCAACAAGTCCCTGAAAAATAAAACATACCACTAAACCTAATGCTGTTTGACCAGGGACTCTGAAGACGGAACTCTTTTGCCATTCCTTCATGTAGAATCATGAAACATGTTACTTTTTAATATTTTGAGCTGCTTCCCACCCAGATCTTAAAGCATGGTTGGTTCCATCAAGTCCATTTGGAAAGACGCGTGCATATCTATCTAGACAGAAGTGTAGAGTACGTTTCCATGTTACAGTTAGATACATGCTATACAACCCTTTCCATTTACAGTATGTCGGGGCATTGATGGAAAAGGAAATGTCTCTTCTCATACAAAAAATGGAAATGCACTTCTACAAGCACATAGATATGATTGGACGCTTGTTACAGTGTAACATTAGTACTATGTTAGCTAGAATTCAGCTATAAGGTATGTGTTTCTATTCATTCCATTCAACCAACTGGATAACCAAGGTTACTGAGAAGGAACTCAAAGCCTGGAAGATTGGAGAGAAAGACTAATTGTAATGTACAGTGTCGCGACAGTAATTGCCTAGCTGAAAATCAACACAAACCAATAAACAGTCTTCAGAGATACCGGGGAAAAACACGCCAACCCCCAAAAATGTGCGTGAGAGAGCGTGAGAGAGAGAAAGATAAATGAAAACACCTAACTGAATGGCCAGCTCTCCCCCTACGGTAGCCTAACACACAAAATGAATGGGAAATGTAGTCGGCGAATCAAAGGCTTTATGTTTGTGGCGTGAGCAGTAATTTCTTACTTGTACTTGGATCTGCACTTTGACTTCCACTTACAATGGCGGCATCAGACAAGAGGCTGATCCAGTAACACCCCTGATCAAATCAACGACACAAAGAGAAGAGCTTTTTTGGGCTCCCAAACCAAATGAATCTAGTCTGAATTGACTGTGGAGGCAGAGCTGAATTAAGACCGGGAGCTCTTAGAAATGTTCCAATCACCCACGACACCGTTTACCAGAGTTTAAACCCTGGGGGTCACAAGTGTTGGCGGCACATCCTTTATTCCCAAGAGAAAGAGCCCGTGTGACATCGGGCCTTCATTAGCCCTGGAGCCACAACACAAAAGCGTGCTCCACAACGACCCAACTGAACGACCCTCGACCCCTGATACAATGGCAGTTGGGTGTAGTAACTGTTGGGTGTAGTAACTGGCTGCTGATACCATCAAACTGTAAACAGTCACCCATTTCATTAAGACCGTGGGAAAACAGGCAAACAACGAGTCCCTGTTTTAAATCCTATTCCAGTTCCTCTAGTCAGATCAGATAACGTGAAGGTTCTATTGAGAACCTGAACACAGAACAGTACTTAGATGCTATTCTATAATCACATCACATACTCCAATGGGCTGCTTAGGAGGTTTGGCAACATTAATTACCACGCCGTTCATGAGACACCTGCACTTTAGGGGTTATGTATGCTAATCGAATGAGAAGCGGGAGACTAGTGCCATTAATGTATCGCAGGGTGACGCGAATGTAAACTGTGGTGAGGTGAAGACAGTGTCTGTGTACGCCGACCATTAGCACACAAACAGGGCTACGAGTGTGTGTGTGTGTGTACACCTTTATTAGGGCCGCGGCGTGCAAGTGCTGCATCAGAGAGGACGGCTTAATCGCGGCGCGTGCTGGCTGGGTGCTAAAAGCGAATGTTCAATAATGACCTGTTACCCTAATAACAAAGGGAGTTAAAGGACAACCTTGTCGAGTCTCCCAACAGACGGGCCAAATGGTCTTCTCGTCTTCCCTCTTACCACCACCTCCTCCTTTCTCCAAATTCCCTGCTCTTCTTTGGGAATGACAGTGCCTGTCAGCCAGACAAATGCGCATTCCATTGTTGTAATTAATTTGATTCTTGTTCTGCGTGAAACCTTCCTTGTAGGATTTAATTAAGGTTTTGTTCACACGGCGTGAGCAGCCACCTGGCTGCTTTAAGCTCACAGTATTAAAAATGGGCCCTTCTCTCTGGATTCCCTTGGAAGTGCTTACACATTCTGTCTCTCAGTGTGTTTGTGTGTGTGTGTGCGCATGCGTGCGCACGCGTATAGGAGAGTGCGAGAAGAAAGAAAGATGTGCCGGGGAGGGAAGATGGAGAGGAAGCGTCCCACTCAGCTCATCCTTCATCCCAGGCAGTTACTCCTCTTGTTTTATCAAGATGTTTTACCTTCAGACAAGGCTTCCAGGGAAATAATGGAGGGATCTTGGCGGTTCTGCATTAGTCACGCAGCCAGGTTGCATCCCAAATGACACCCTCGTCACATATTTAGCGCACAATGTTTTACTAAACGTTGTGCACTATATAGGGAATTGGGTGACATTTGGGAAGCCTAAACTCAGCATTTAGCTGAGCTGGGATGTAGAACTTGAGAGGCCTTCAGGCTATAGGAGACCATAGTGCTCTTTACCTTATAGCTCTTACCCAATCTAATACAACACTTCTACCTCATAGCAGTCCATTTGAACAAAGTATCATAGACTGTACAGATTACTACCTGATCTGTTTCACTTCAATGTATCCCAATGGAGAAATGGACCATTAGTAACGCTAATTTAAAAACTGGACAGACCTTGGACTACCTTTGGAGTTAGCGAGTATAAAATGAAGTACAACTTTATATACTGCACAGATACAGGGAAGGAGGAGGGCTTGGTAGGTAATGGTGAATTGCCTCCATCTATCTCTCCTCAGAGACCTCTTGTTCTCTTTCCTTCTCCCCTGCCTCCACCTGTTCTGCCCTCTCTGCTATAATTGGCACATGGCGCGTTGGATCAAAGACAAACTGCATTCAATATTTCATTAGAGCGCCGGGTGCGTGTGACTGCTCAATTTGAGGCGAGTGGCAAGCGACTCGCTGTTAAACATGAGCTTGGCTCGGCGGCCCTGACGCGAACAGAGGCATAATCTCACACCGTTTACCATATTACTCCTCCTTAAACGGCCAAGGAGAGAGAGAGGGGGAGAGGGAGGAAGACGGAGAGAAGGGAAGAGCATGAGAGGAGTTTAGAGAACCAGATATAGGGAGATAAATAGATAAGGGGAGGAAGTGAGAGAACACGAGGGACAGAAAGTAGAAAGAGAAAAGTCAGATTCCACAAAAGTCACAGAGCACCACATCTTTCTCTAAGAATCCTGCTCATCCCGAAAAGGGACAAACCAAACAGCATTTTCTGGAAGTCACCAAGAAAAATCTCCTTTAGAAATCCAAGCAACAAGCTCCAAATATAGAGGGGAGGGGGGGGGATATAACTAGAATAGAAAAATATAAAATGTAATCATATCTGGGATGTACAGTGCATTCGTAAAGTATTCAGACCCCGTTACTTTTTACACACTTTGTTGGGTCTTACTCTTGTTTTTTTCTCTTATCAATCTACACAATCTTAACTGTTTTGTTAAACAAAAATGAAATATCACATTTACATAAGTATTCAGACCCTTTACTCAGTACTTCGTTGAAGCACCTTTGGCAGCGATTACAGCCTTGAGTCTTCATGGGTATGATGCTTCAAGCTTGGCACACCTGTATTTGGGGAGTTTCTCCCACTCTTCTCATATCCTCTCAAGCTCTGTCAGGTTGGATGGGGAGCATTGCTGCACAGCTATTTTCAGGTCTCTCCAGAGATGTTCTATTGGGTTCAAGTCCGGGCTCTGGCTGGGCCACTCAAGGACATTGAGACTTGTCCCAAAGCCACTCCTGCATTGTCTTGGCTGTGTGCTTAGGTTCTTTGTCCTGTTAGAAGGTGAACCTTTGCCCCAGTCTGAGGTCAGAAGTGCTCTGGAGTTCATCTTTGCCTCGATCCTGACTAGTCTCCCATTCCCTGAAAAACATCCTTGTAGCATGATGCTGCCACCACCATGCTTCACCGTAGGGATGGTGCAAGGTTACCTCCAGACTTGACGCCTAAGAGTTCAATCTTGGTTTCATCTGACCAGAGAATCTTGTTGTTGTTAAGGTGTTGTTAAGGTGCCTTTTGGTAAATTCCAAGCGGGCAGTCATCTGCCTTTTACCGAGGAATGGCTTCCGTGTGGCCACTCTACCACACGGACTGATCGGTGGAGTGCTGCAGAGATGGTTGTCATTCTGGAAGGTTCTCCCATCTCCACAGAGGAACTCTGGAGCTCTGATAGAGTGACTATCGGGTTCTTTGTCACCTCCCTGACCAAAGCCCTTTCTCCCCCAATTGCTCAGTTTGGCCCGGCGGCCAGCTCTAGGAAGAGTCTTGGTTGTTCCAAACTTCTTCCATTTAAGAATGATGGAGGCCACTGTGTTCTTGGGGACCTTCAATGCTGCAGAAATGATTTGGTACCCTTCCCCAGATCTGTGCCTCGACACAATCCTGTCTCGGAGCTCTACGGACAATTTCTTCGACCTCATGGCTTGGTTTCTGCTCTGACTTTCAGTCAACAGTGGGACCTTATATAGACAGGTGTCGGGCTTTCCAAATCATGTCCAATCAATTGAATTTACCACAGGTGATCTCAAATCAAGTTGTAGAAACATCTCATGGATGATCAATGGAAACAGGATGCACCTGACCTCAATTTCGAGTCTCATAGCAAAGAGTCTGAATACTTACGTAAATAAGTCTGTTTTTTTATTTAGCAAAAATGTATAAAAACCTGTTATTCACTGTCATTATGTGTCGATTGCTGAGGTTTTTTTTCTTCTTCATTTTAGAATAAGGCTGTAACGTAACTAAATGTGGGAAAAGTCAAGGGGTCTGAATACTTTCCAAAAGCACTGTGTGTGTTCTCTCCCTATGGACATTTAGCAGGCTCTTATTCAAATCCAAGCCAGGGGTTCTTCTGCAGAGCTTTCACCCCTCTATTGAAAACAAGCAGGTCACACTGAAGCCAGCTCACATTCCTTCATTAATGCCATCCTTTTTGTCTCTCAAATAACTGTTTCTTCCCGGAATCACATCATTTGTTGATCGATTGCATGTTTTCAATCAAAGCAAATGATCTGAACAATCAACAGAGTTGGAAATAGTAAACCAACTGACATAGTTGACCCAAGGCATCTCCCGTGGTAAATGGCTTTTTTGTTTTAGGACGGCTTAAAACGCATGGCTTGGAACGCATCTCAACCAATCACAATGCTTGTTTTGACAAAACGCGTTGTAGAAAGTATATGCTGTTTAAAAATGCATAGCTGTAATACACAATACTACAGCCCTTCTTTGCTCCTTTGCCACCACAAAGAGTGCAGAGCATCATACACAGAGTGCATAGCATCATACACAGAGTGCATAGCATCATACACAGAGTGCATAGCATCATACACAGAGTGCATAGCATCATACACAGAGTGCAGAGCATCATACACAGAGTGCAGAGCATCATACACAGAGTGCATAGCATCATACACAGAGTGCATAGCATCATACACAGAGTGCATAGCATCATACACAGAGTGCAGAGCATCATACACAGAGTGCATAGCATCATACACAGAGTGCATAGCATCATACACAGAGTGCAGAGCATCATACACAGAGTGCATGGCATCATACACAGAGTGCATAGCATCATAAACAGAGTGCATAGCATCATACACAGAGTGCATAGCATCATACACAGAGTGCAGAGCATCATACACAGAGTGCAGAGCATCATACACAGAGTGCAGAGCATCATACACAGAGTGCAGAGCATCATACACAGAGTGCATAGCATCATACACAGAGTGCATAGCATCATACACAGAGTGCATAGCATCATACACAGAGTGCATAGCATCATACACAGAGTGCAGAGCATCATACACAGAGTGCAGAGCATCATACACAGAGTGCAGAGCATCATACACAGAGTGCATGGCATCATACACAGAGTGCAGAGCATCATACACAGAGTGCATAGCATCATACACAGAGTGCATAGCATCATACACAGAGTGCATAGCATCATACACAGAGTGCATGGCATCATACACAGAGTGCATAGCATCATACACAGAGTGCAGAGCATCATACACAGAGTGCATAGCATCATACACAGAGTGCATAGCATCATACACAGAGTGCATAGCATCATACACAGAGTGCAGAGCATCATACACAGAGTGCATAGCATCATACACAGAGTGCATAGCATCATACACAAAGAGCATAGCATCATACACAAAGCTGCCGTCACCATCACAGTAGGATTTTAGCACCACCGTACCAGGGTACAGATGAGGAATTTACATGGTGTCAACCGTGCCTTGCAAAAACAACTGATCTAAAACATGGAGAAGAAATGGAAAAATGAGCAGCACCGACATGACCACGGACAGAGAGGATCATGGGAGTTGACCTGTTGAGGTGGATTCTGGAACAGGGTTAGGCCAAGAGGTGAGTCGGACACAAAACTGACCCCCTCTCATTGTCTCACGCCTGCGCAGCTATTCTGAAAATGGGACGGGTTAGTTGGCCATTCCAATGGAGCAATGCTACTCGGGTTACAGAGAACACAGTTTCCCTCTGAGTCAATAAAGCACAAAATACTCTAGAAAGCACAATACAAGGAGAAAACGGAGTTCTCCATTTTTTATGTTTATGGACAAATATAGTAGTATCTACGTCTATAGGTTTTCTAACTGTTTTCTAATAGTAGTGACTGATCAAGGTCCCCTTTCAAACTACAGCATTGGCTGGAACGTGGTCACAATTTAGAAAGAAGCATTTTGCCTCATTTGAGTGTCAGTTTTTCAATTAATTTAGACCAATTATATATGTTACCCATTATTTATAAATGATCTGGTCAAAATGTTTGCAATTCCACTTTGATATTGGCAATTGGACTTCAAATTGGATCTTGAGGTGAGTAGATTAGCCATTAGCTTACATTAGCTGCTAGCCGTTAGCTTACATCAGCTGCTAGCCATTAGCTGCTAGATGTTAACTGCTAGCCAATGTTAGACCAATTAAGCCCCGGCTGGCAGTTTGAAAGGAGAGAAAAGTCACCAAGATGTTTCATGCATAGTAAATAAAGGCGGTGGTCGCAGATCGAGAAAGCATGGCACTAAGCGTTTTCAGTCACAAAGTGGGTTACTTACAGGTAGTAAGTGTAGGAGTGATAGGTTCTTCTGCCCAGTGGGG
Organism: Oncorhynchus kisutch; assembly: GCF_002021735.2. NCBI lineage: Eukaryota > Metazoa > Chordata > Actinopteri > Salmoniformes > Salmonidae > Oncorhynchus > Oncorhynchus kisutch. The sequence continues at coordinate 73,584,000 of NC_034191.2, forward strand.
TGGTGGTAGGATATAAGCAGTGGTGGGGGGACAGGAGGGGAAATGGAATGGAAGGAAAGGAAAAGGAAAAATATTAATGTACTGGAGAAAAATATATAGAAATGAAACCCCCGCAAAAAAAACACGATATGGAGGCATAAAGTGACGTTTTTTACAAGTACGATTGTGAGGGCAAGGTGGTTGCTTGGAGGTACAACGTCATGCGTGGAGGGGTAGAGGGTGAGGGCCCACAGAGTTACAACATTCAGTTACAGTGGGTGTGCGGAGTGACCTGTTGATTGGCAAGTCAGGTGTGCAGGTGTTGCAGGAGAGAATTGTGGGTAACATAGTGCATTAGTGGCAGGTTGACGTTTATTGTCATGAGTCTTGCCCTGGAGGCAGAACTGAGCGATTTCCGCTAGATGGGCCAGCTGCAAAGTCAAAATTGGCAATATCTTTAAAATGTAGGAAAACAAATATTAGCTTTTTGGTTTTAATTTCAGTTTATGGTTAGGTATTAGGGTTAGCAGTATGGTTAAGGTTAGGCTTCAAATAATATTTTATGACTTTGTGGCTGTGCCAGCTAGTGACCATTCTGCAGAGTTGCCTCCAGGCCATGACAATAAAGGCCAGCCTGCGCCTCAGTGAAGGTGATAGGTTGTTATTGAGATGATACGTGGGCTGTAGTGTTATTGGAGAGTGGGCGAGTGCAAGAAGAGGACAGGGGAGGAAGCTCATTGGAGCTGTGTTTAGAGAGCAAGTTTATCAGGAACTGGCTGGAATAACATGTTTGTACAACAGCAGTGGCTTTAATATTCATAAACCTATTCCTCTCCTTTCTCTTACACATGTACTGTTTGACAATCCAACAACAAACTAGAACTTTGGGCAGTAATAACAAAAACAACACTAATGTTGACACTAGTTATTACTCTGAGACACAAGCCTATACATTTTCTTACACATACACTGTGTGACCATCAAAGACACAACTAAACCGTTGCTGATGTGGTTTGGTCCCTGATTCCCTAAATGGCTGAAATAAAACAGTCAATAAATCATGAAGGTCATCATGATTTAATGAAGAGTCATTGGATTGAAATACAGAAGAATAGCTATACTGACAACTGTACAGTATGAAACCACTTTACGACCCTTCAGATCAGGGGTTCCGAAATGTTTTCACTCAGGCCCCCATTCCAGCATTGGGGAACATCCTGTGCGCCTCCCCAGTTTTATTTTAGTGCAATAAAAATACATTTTGCCATGTATAATGTGTATTCATGTGATATTTGAGTGACTCAAACATTACAACAAAATCTAGAGGCTAAAAAAACACGAGCTGACATGGGCTAGCTGATCTGGACAGTTTCTGTTATAAATATCTCTCTACAGTATGTAATGACTGACATGACAAGAGGAACTGATGATTCACTACCCAATTTAGAAATTGCACCTTGTGCATTCTACTATTACAACTTTCAAGCCTGCTGTTTTCCTGTTCTACCTGATAATTAATTGCACCCACCTGGTGTCCCAGGTCTAAATCAGTCCCTGATTAGATGAGGAGTAAAGTTTGAGGGCTCTAGATACTGAGAGCAGGGTAGAGCTCATACCCCAGAGACATCTGCCGAAACTCCCATTGCGCTACACCCGTGCGTGTGGAGGAAGTTTGTCTATCTGCTCAGCATCCGTTAGTCTATCTGCTCAGCATCCGTTAGTCTATCTGCTCAGCATCCGTTAGTCTATCTGCTCAGCATCCGTTAGTCTATCTGCTCAGCATCCGTTAGTCTATCTGCTCAGCATCCGTTAGTCTATCTGCTCAGCATCCGTTAGTCTATCTGCTCAGCATCCGTTAGTCTATCTGCTCAGCATCCGTTAGTCTATCTGCTCAGCATACGTTAGTCTATCTGCTCAGCATCCGTTAGTCTATCTGCTCAGCATCCGTTAGTCTATCTGCTCAGCATCCGTTAGTCTATCTGCTCAGCATCCGTTAGTCTATCTGCTCAGCATCCGTTAGTCTATCTGCTCAGCATCCGTTAGTCTATCTGCTCAGCATCCGTTAGTCTATATGCTCAGCATCCCTTTGTCTATCTGCTTAGCATCAGTTCCTGGGGCTGCTGTGTAGTACCTGCCCCCCCTCCCTCTTTTCCCCCCCCTCTCCCTCTTTCCTCCCCCCCTCTCCCTCTTTCCTCCCCCCTCCCTCCCCTCTCCCTCTCCCCTCCCTCACCTCTCCCTCTTTCCTCCCCCCCTCTCCCTCTTTCCTCCCCCCCCTCTCCCTCTTTCCTCCCCCCCCTCTCCCTCTTTCCTCCCCCCCTCTCCCTCTTTCCCCTCCCTCCTCCCCTCCCCTCTCCCCCTCCCCCCCCTCTCCCCCTTCCTCCCTCCCTCCCTCTTCCTCCCTCTCTCTCCCTCTTTCCTCCCCCCCTCCCTCTCCCTCCCTCCCTCCTCCCTCTCCCTCTTTCCTCCCCCCCCTCCCTCTCTCCCCCCCTCCCTCTCCCTCCCTTTCTCTCCCTCCCCCCTCTCCCTCTTTCCTCCCCCCTCTCCTCTCCCTCCCTCCCCCTCCTCTCCCTCCCCCTCTCCTCTCCCTCCCCCTCTTTCCTCTCCCCCTCCCCCCCTCTTGCATTGGACTAGGGCTAATGTAAACTAGCCTGCAGCTACACAGCCACAGGCATCTCTGGCTCTTTGAAAACAAATAGTGCTTTCATACATTTTTTCCCTCTTATCTTTGCTATTTTTTCCTGCCACAAGATAAACCCCTGAAATATTTTCCTATTCCCATTACCGAGGTCATTAATACAGTGGCATTTGTTTTAGTGCATGGGGGGGGGGGGGGGGGGTTTGATTTGGCCTTGATTTGGCCTTTCATGTAATTACACGATGCACACAAGTCTCCTGCTAATCTACAGCATCAGGGTAACGCTGGACCTCAGGGAGCATGGAAACATTCAAACCATCTTTCAATACACCAACTCTTGATGTGTTGACAAAGGGCTCTAATGTAGACAGCAACACATAGTATACAATTGCAGACTCTAAAAAGTTGTACACTAATTGCACACAAATTGTCTGTACAGAAATGACACAGATCGTGGAAATAGTATTTTTAGTGGCTGCATCTGTACCATACAGGTGACAGTACAAAGACAGTTTGGGAGTCTGACCTTTTCTTCATGACCAGCACCACGCCGAGGAAGATTATGACAAAGAGGAGGATACCAGCGATGACCCCGGCGATCTTCACCGTGTGGTCCGTCTGCTTCTCCGGCTCCACCGCGTCAGGCTTCCTGGTCGCAGCCCCTGGTGGTCAAAGACAATGGGTTACAACCGTCACCGGGCGGCCATTTTTGGATCCATGTCATCACCATCATCATTAGGGTTGTCCCGTCATTCACTTCTTTCTCATCAAGGACTCATGCAGGGTTAAGACAACACCCGTTACCAGTGAAGTGTTGACGATGTAAGACCATAGGGAAAGGTTTTAAATGAGAAGGGGAATTCCTACACTGTTGTTATAGTTCATTACAACAACGCTGTCTTCAAGTCTACCGGGTGGTCTAACTCTGTGGTTAGGAGTTGGAAAACTCCAGCAACGTACAATCCGTTTTCCATATGGCAGGAAAAGACCAACCTTGGAATACTGAAGCCTTACTGTGTGACAGTTCATACTATGCTAAGCAGGCCTCTATCCATGTTACATTTAATTCAAATCAAATTTCAAATCAAATTTATTTATATAGCCCTTCATACATCAGCTGATATCTCAAAGTGCTGTACAGAAACCCAGCCTAAAACCCCAAACAATGCAGGTGTAGAAGCACGGTGGCTAGGAAAAACTCCATGTGACGAAACTGATTTTTGACTGACGACGGTGCAGTTCACAGCTGCATGTTCTCTCTGGCTTCCACAGCTGCTCTACACTGCAGCCGTGCTTTCCCTTTCCCTCGTCTGTCCTCCAGCCTCCCTCCTGGCATTATGTGTTTATGCACTACTTTCTTTCCCCCCATCCCTCCCCCCAATCCTTATATGAAGCAGTAATTTGCCCTCGCCTCAGCTCCTGCACCTGAGAGTTCCAGATAAACTCATTAACTGTCCCTTTTTACACACCCATTGTCTTCGGGCGACCCAAAGCTCGAGCACGTTGCCTCTGTTGCGTTTGGATATTCAAATCTGGGTCATGTTCTGTAGTGTGGTGAGCGGCAGCACACAAACACGAAATAAGGGGGAATACTAGGGAGCAATTTATTCCCAAAGCAGGCAGTGGCGGGTGATCACACCGAGGGCCAAGGCATTTAAAATCTGTTCCAATGAGATAACCAGGCCCCTCACAGCGTCGCAGAAGAGCCACTGTTTCACTAGTACTGGGACCTTCCCCTCGGAGGAAGGGAGAGACGGAGAAGGAGAGAGAAACAAACAAGAGGAGAGAGATGAAAGGGGGAGAGCAGGATAGACCGAGGTAGATGAGAGAGGGAGAGAAAGAGGGAAGGCGACAGAAAGAGAGAGGGAGCCTCCTGCTCTCCTGTTGACTGTATAATGTGATGGAACGTCAACCTGCGGCCTGATGAACTATCCATTTCCTCACGCTAAATGAGTTTGAGATGAAAAATAGTCAGGACACGTCGTTCAATTTCCCCCGGCCCCCCAATCTATTCCTCCCCGCCTCCACCACTACTTCAATCAAAGGGTGACAACATCCATCACTATCGTTGTTACCGCTGTGACGGATAGGGGGGCTAACAAACGGGTGGCTTATTCCACGATAACAATTTGTTTTAATCCGAAGGGTGAGTCTGTGTGAAGTGAAGGGAGAGAGGGTAGGCTTGGAGTACAGAGGGCCCAGGAGAGAGAGGGTGACTTCCCTCCAGGTTCCATACCAAGGTTGACCATGTCCTTGGACGATAACAATCTGTTGTGTGCTTATATTTGTCCTATTGAAACGTGTTTTTTTGCATATCCCAACTCTCCCCGAGACTCTCTGAGGGGGGAGTGTCACAGTCAGGGTCAGCCATTATCAACACTAAACCTGGAGCAATTAGAGTCAAGGGCACAGACAGATTTTTTTCATCTTGTTGGCTCAGGTATTCAAACCCAACGACCTAACTGCTAGGCTACCTGCCGACCTTCAATGTTGAGTCCAGAGGGGGACAGACAGTTATTAGCATTGACCTACCAGGCAGGCAGTCTCTCAGTTGGTCAGTTATTCCATATAAATGTGAATAACACTAGATATAGCTCTCTGGATAACCAGAGTGCTATTGAGGGGTTTAGGTAGTGAGGAAAAGGCCTTCAAGGAAAGCAGTAAGGAGGACTTCTGGCTCCTATCAGGTAAACCTTGCGTGGGCAAAAATACAGAAAACATTGGGTGTTCACATGTGAACAGAGGTTTCAAATATATTCCCTAAAAGACTGAACAGTCAAGGTCAGCTCGACTCCCTTGGTATCTCCAGTTTGTTCGTGAAACGTCAAAACATCTCCAGCTGTTTTGGACTTTCTAACCATTTACTTTCACGCCAAGCTTTTCTACTTCAAATCCTCTCCTTGACATCTCTGTTTATGGGTGAAAAGCTGAATGCCCCAAGAGGCATAAAACACTGGTGCTCTTCAAGTTTAAACGGCAGATATCTCCGTCTTTGAAGAAAGGAGTGAAGCTTTCGGGCTTTCAGGGAGGCCGTTTCATGTCAAACTCAAACTATGCGAGGTGCTTTGGGGGATAGGGTGTTCCTCTGTAACTGTGTGTGGGAGGGTGTGTAAACGTCGGGGCCTGAAACAACACACAGCGGCCTCCACTGCGTACATTTATCATGTTCCTGGGACAGTGTAAATAAAACAAATGCTGATATTTAAGGACCCCTGGCAGGTCACTCCTATCTACACGTTGTTGTCCATGTTGTATTAAAACTAGACGTTTCTGACTCATAAAAAAAAAGAAAAAGTAAACTGGAGTTTAACTGGTAGCAGTTGGTTTAGTTTCATAACTTAAGGGAAACCTGAAAATTGTAAGTGTCAAACTATGTTGCAAATTTGTAACACAATTTGTACTCAAGTCTAAAGTTTTCAACATACATGTCTTTCCCAGCCTCCACATAATGTTATTTTCTTCCCCTCAAAAAATAATGTTTGTTCCCCATGACCTGTAACAAGCCTACAACGCCCATGGTGTCTGACTGTGTGACTGGGTAGAATCATTTGGCTTCTTGTATAAACAGAAGGAGGAAAGATGTCACCTTTCCTTTGAAGCCGCGTCTGCCTGGTAAATATTTTTATGTAATTTTCTGACAGCAGGTTGAGCAGGACGGCTTTGTCGTGCATGCCAGAGTGTGCAGCTTCTCGGTTTCATGCTCGCTGCAGAGGCCTGTAATGATCCCCCCCCCCCCACACCCCCCACTCACAACTCCTACATCTGCCTTGAATGAAAATGAGCACATTCAACACAACCAGGTGTTCAAGGTACCAAATCCCATGTCACACTATCTGTAAGATATGAATAGGATAAATACTGACCGAATGGCAGGTACAAATACAAAGTGGAAGATATCTGGTAACCTAGTTAACCCTTGACCGTCTCTCAAACATGGCAGTGCACATCTTGTTAAGACAAAATGTACCAAACAGATGTTAGAAAACATTAGAATGCACAAACAGACATACATTATGAATCATCAATCTTGGCATACACACACATGAGGAGAGAGCTGGGAAGTTGTAGTGGTGGTCTGACCTGTTAGTTGGTTGTCGCCAGCCGCGGGGGCGATGCGTATGTAGGGAGTGGTGAGCTGTGTCACGATTATGGCGGCTAAGGCAAAATAACAAGTTGTTCCAGGCCAACATGCAGGACGTAGAGGGAGAAGGAGAAGAAGAAGAGGGCAAGGTTGAAGCCAAGAGACTCAGGCAAACAGGAAAACATCCTTAATCACACAGAGCAGAGAAACGGTAGGAGGGAGAGAGATGCTTCTCTCAGGGAGGAACAGGAAGTTACATAAAGTTCACAAGCTTGGCATTGGTTTTGTAACGGTTATGTTTTCATACATTAGTAATCATCCCAGAAGCTTGAAGGTTAATGACTTGTTTGTGTTGTGTACTCGTGAACAGCAGGGAGGGAACTAACACAGGAATTTCATACAAACCTGAGGGAGCCATTCTAGAGATATGAGACTGAATATAAACATTCTGCTAGAGCCACTAAAATCCTCAATATTCAGTTCAGGCTCTCTCACTGTCATGGTTATGGCCTTCTGTATGAGCAGTTTGTCCCGCACCACAGCCCCCTCTGGGGATCTGATTGGCTGCCACCGCTATGACTGGCAGGTACCCCGAGAGGTGCTGAACCTATTAGCAGATGCTACTTTAATGCGCCAACGCTCAGGTCCAATAAAATCTGATTAACCGCCATAAACTATAACGAAAAGAAAAAAAAAGAAGCATCAAAACAGTCCTTTCATAATCTATGATGGGCAAGAGGGGGATTCTAAATTCAAACATGCTTAGCGTCTGTGGCTAAAAAGGATTGGAAACAACACAGGAACTAGTGCTCATTAGCATATAGCATTATAGCCCAGTCTTGGCACCGTAAGAGAGATAGAGAGACGGCATGTAGTAAGGAAAATAGATGATCTACCATCTGTACACAGTTACATTGCTGATCGGCGGCACACTAATGCGTAGAGAAACGAGGAGGTTGATAGTGTGTGCTTGTGTAGCTTGCAAGTACCTCCGCTGGATGCTAAATATGCAAATATTTCAGATTTCTGGGCCAGAGAACTCTGACCATCTGCGGCAAATCAAAATGCTTCCCCTTTTCTACGATTCTTCGACATTTCCTGTGTTGGGGGGTAATGGTTTGTGAGAGGTTGAGTGTGTGCCTTTTAGCTAGCCTAGCTCAGTCATAAGGCCTACGGGCTAGTAGCACTATACACGGCATATCAAACTACAACACACTTTAGAGTGAAATAGTGACTTCATTTATTTTGGACATTTTGGGGTTCTCTTAGAAACAAGACAAACAATTATACTTGACTCCAAGGTCTAAGTTCTTTTTTTAAGTGCATTTTAAGTGAATATTTTACCTAATTAGCCATTGTTGTTTACTTAAAAGTGACATGAGCTTGAAATTGTCACTAGGACACAGCTCAATGATTATGAGTGTTAACACTTTACACAAGCACACACTATCAAACTGACAGAAGGAGAAAGGTGAGCGGCCAAAGAGCAAACATTCATTTTTGAAAAGCATGAGTAGCAGATTAGAAAAGCTG